>NW_028261383.1:42084038-42425288 GCF_051295495.1 Thamnophis sirtalis | reverse complement strand
AAATCTCACCGGCTCAGGGTTGACTCAGCCTTCCATCCTTCCGAGGTAGGTAAAATGAGGACCCAGACTGTGGGGGCGATATGCTGACTCTGTAAACCGCTTAGAGAGGGCTGAAAGCCCTATGAAGCGGTATATAAGTCTAACTGCTATTGCTATTGCTATTGCTATTACCACTACTGGTTCGCCCAATCTGGGGCGAACCAGCAGAAACCTACCTCTGGCATGCAGGCAACAGTGTATTGGCTTCCAAGAGAACTTCTAGCACTACTTTAGTTTCTAGTGTAGAAATCCTAGCTTGCAAAAAGAAAATAATAATAATGCTGATGGGTGAGTCATACAGAAAGAATGAATAAGGATCAAATTGTTAAACTGATCTACGAAGGGAGAGTAAGTGGATTAAGAAGAAGGGGGACACCAAGGAGGCTGTGGTTGGAAGCAACCAGTGAGATCCTCAAAATGAATGAGATGAGAATTTTTTAAAAAATGCTATGGATGAAATGTAGTGGTAGAAGTGAGGACGGTTTGCAAAGATAAAGGGATATGAATGTGAGTGACGTATGATGAATGATGCTGGTGTAAGACCAACTTTATGTTGATGAAGGTTCTCAGTCACCCAGGTAGAGTTGTCTGGACGTTGAGTCATGGCAATTAGACTTCTTTTCTTTTCAGCTGGAAACTTTTGCTGCTTAAGTTTCAAACAAAAAAGTGAAGAAGTCCAATTGCCATGACTTCACCTCCAGATAACTTTAGATTCGTTCTTTCCTTTTCCTGATTCCAGTTTATTTTATTTATTACTTACATGCTTCCACCTCTTTTCTACACTTTGTGTAATTGCTTTGTCCAAAACAGAATTGTGTGTGTGGTGTGTGTGTGTGTGTGTTTCTTTGTTTTCCCTACATTTTTCGAGAGCAGTTTTCCACTATACAGTTTTGGGACTACAATTCTAGAACTGTTATGGATAGATCCAGAATGCCAGGGTGGGCAAAGCTGTTCTGAAAGCTACCCAGATTATTTCAGATCATTCTGTGCTGCCTTTCAGGATTAGCACAATAAAACCAATGGGAAGAGAAGAAGAATAAAAGACTCTTCACCGTACCAGAAGCAAAGAGAAAACAGAACTCAGAGTGAAACTAATACTCATGACACAGAAACCATGATAAAATAAAATAAAAATCTTTAAAATTTTCATAAAAGCTGGCAAAGAGGCTTCCCTTGCTTTAAAACAGAAATGTTTCTGTAATTAGACATGAAACTTTTGCTTCAAAGCTCAACTTCCTCCTCCATAAAATTCATCCAGCCTTTTCTTTAAAATACTGTTTATCTACCGTAATCTTAAATTGTTGAGGTGGGTGTTGGTTGCAATGCCATTTCTATATTCTGAAAGTATTTAGTCTGAGTAGTGGTATAAATGCCCTATATAACTCTATAATGTGTAAGCAAGCTTAGAACATGGAAAGCTATGATTTTACTACAAGTCTTCTGTATATCACCATCCTAATAGCAAATTTACTCTCTGAGAGGAACAGAATGTTAATTGCATGCAAATTTCAAGGCAGAGACTTGTTATTCACCTCATTGTAAATTCTGAAACATGCAGTGTGAAAGCGATGGCAGAATATGACCTCAAGGTTAAGAATGAAAATTATCCACAGCCTCATAAATCAGGGAGAAAAAAAACATGGCAAAATCAGTCTAAGTGCTCCTAACTGGCCAGAGAATCTCAGAAGAGAATCTCAGAAATTGAACAAGTAGGTAGATCACGTTATTGTTGAACTTCAAGGCCATCAGCCAATAATCATTTCTGATCTTGTTACATCTTTCCTCACTTTCTCCTTTACATCAATATGCTGAGAATTCACCGATTCCTTTCCTAAATATTTAAAACAAATACTGTAGCTGAGATGAGATTTATTGTTAAGCCTTAAAAATCAATAGAAATGATCATTGTTGGACTTCTAAGATATTATCAAAAGAACAAATGTTTTGGGGGGTGGCTAAGAAAGCAATAGGTTTGTCTTTTTGCTGGCTCATATTTGCTTTTAGTTAATCATGTAAGTAGTAGTGAAATCATGACACCAATACAAGTGTGAACAGGGGTGTTCTAGGGACATTCTCCTGCAAGAATCAAAACTGTGCAACCGTTCCAAAGGGGAAGAGGCAGGGGTGGGATTCTACCAGGGGTGAAATCTGGCAGGTTTTGATACACTATATTGGCAAAAATATTCGCTCACCCATCCAAATAATCAGAATCAGGTGTTTCAATCACTTCCATGGCCACAGGTGTATAAAATCAAGTATCTAGTTATGCAGACTGTTTTTACAAACATTTGAGAAAGAATGGGTCACTCTCAGGAGCTCAGTGAATTCCAGCGTGGAACTGTGATAGGATGCCACCTGTGCAACAAATCCAGTTGTGAAATTTCCTCACTCCTAAATATTCCACAGTCAACTGTCAGCTGTATTATAAGAACGTGGAAGTATTTGGGAATGACAGCAACTCAGCCACGAAGTGGTAGGCCATCTAAACTCGTCCAACATCAGTGTATGTCCTCATAAATGGGCTTCTGGAAGAATGGTCAAAAATTCCCATAAACACACTCCTGACTCGTGTGGACAACCTTCCCAGAAGAGTTGAAGCTGTTATAGCTGCAAAGGGTGGACCGACATCATATTGAACCCTCTGGATTAGGAATGGGATGTCACTTACAGTAAGTTCATATGCGAGTAAAGGCAGGTGAGCGAATACTTTTGGCAATATAGTGTAGGTTCTGGAGAACTGGTAGCAGAAATTTCAAGTAGTTCAGAGAAGAGACAAATGGCCCCAGTGTAGGATGGGAATGGAGATTTTGCAGTATCCTTCCCCTGCCACGGCCACCAAGCCATGTCCACAGAACCGGTAGTAAAAAAAAATTAATTTCACCACTGGATTCAACCAGTTCGGACTGGTTCGGGTGAACCGGTAGTTCCAATAATCAGGTGGGCTTTACTGATCTATATCTTCTCAGCTGATTTGTGTGGCAGAGCAGATTGCCACGCCTCAGCTGTGTTACACCTCAGCAGTAATGCAGAAGGTAAGGTTTTCTTAAAACTGTGCATGTGCGCACAGCGCACATCGGGTGCATGCGCACACAAAGCGCGTAGTCAACCAAATCGATTGTTAAACTGGCAGGATCCCACCTCTGGGAAGAGGATAGCGATAACTAACATTTGAGAAAATGTATCGAAGTACTGTTCAATCAGCATCCTACAAGCATGTGATCTCATTTCATCTTGATGTCTTCAGCATCAATCAACATAGGTTGATTGTTCTTTTATAGGATAACACAACATACTGAATCATAAACTACCCAGGCTGCCTTCATATACCCTGTCAGGCTACAAAGAAAACTAGCCAAGGTTAAAACTAAGCCCAGCACATTGTGCAAAAACAGCACCTCTGTGTTTAATTGGTTAAGGGTGATAGACAACCCAGCGCCTATCTCCACACCGCTACCAACCAGCTCCTGGTACCAAGCCTATAGTTTCAGTCAGCCTGCAGCCAATGGCTCTCAATTTTAAATTACATGATTCTTCTTCTGCATATGGAGTTCTTCTACAGTTTCAATCCCTTCGTCACAGATTTATCTTCTTGATCTGGCACTGAGATCATTTTGACAGTTTTATCATATATTGTTGTAGGTGATCATTAACAAATCAGGGGGATGCCCTTCATCTCAAGCACAGTCCAATACTTTCCTCTTTTTAAGTAGCAGTCAAATCTGTTGTCTTTTTATTTCTAGTTTGTTTGTTCTTGAGTAGTTCTAAACCATATGCTTTTAATCTGTCCCATCATCTGTTGTGCTTTGTTGTTGGATCATGATGCTTTTTTTTTTTTTTAGTTTTGCTTTATTTATTTACTTTGACAATCCTGGCAGAAACATGTCCTTTCCATTGTAGAAAAATAAATAAATACCTGAAAAGGCTAAATGAAAGGGTACAGAAAAGGGTACGATTTAAAGAATGGTGCTGAAGCAAAACAGGTTGGTGTATTTTTTTTTCCTGGGCTGAAAGAGCTACACAGCAAAAATAT
Source organism: Thamnophis sirtalis (assembly GCF_051295495.1). Lineage (NCBI taxonomy): Eukaryota > Metazoa > Chordata > Lepidosauria > Squamata > Natricidae > Thamnophis > Thamnophis sirtalis. The sequence continues at coordinate 42,421,219 of NW_028261383.1, read as the reverse complement.
TGGGGAAGACTCGGATTAAAAACTCACATTGACTCCAGATGGTTTACAGGTAAATAAAATTCAATGTAGTTAATAAAATTATTGTCATGTATTTATTCCAGTGGTGGGTTGCAGGCTCCATCCGGAGCCTGCCTGGAGCATTGGGTACTGTTCTGGTACGGTGCTCCAGAGGGCCTGCCCGCCTGCACTCCTTAACTGTCTTTAAAGTCTTCGGCGCTTCCGTGCACGGCGCGTACAGTGCCTGCGCAATGCTCCACCAAGCAGCTGGAGTGTTGCAGAGGCTCGCGGAGACGTTACTGGACAGTAAGATGCATGCGCGCACTGCATGCATCCATGTTGACGACATCATGCCTGTTCCAACTGTATCGGTTGGAACAGGATCTGAAACCCACCACTGATTTATTCCCATTCTGTCTCATTGACGATGGCATTTTGTAGCTACTTTTGGAATTCTATGGGGATTACACTCAAAGTTTGTGAAGTACAACTGTGCCCCTGGACTAAGAAAAGATTAAAATACTTAAGGTTTCCAAGTCTACAAAACAGTGAAGATGGGATGTTAAGAAAAATTATGAATGAACTGGAGAAGTTAGTCATTTTTATTGACTCAGTATTTGAACTCTTTTTTTTATTACTTAGATTGATTTCTGATGAGTTCAGAAAAAAAAACACTCTTCTGTTAGCCAGAATAAATAAAAATGCACAAAATGACTAAGACTATGTTTTCCTTAGTAATGTGTGAAGCCTCCAGAGGCTCTTCATAAATTTCCAGAATGGAAAATTCATGAATGACTTCATTAAAAAGGCAAACAGTGTGACATGAATCAGCAAGGTGCATATCTGAACTGACTTGAGCATGTTCACAAATTAGAAACTGTCAAACATGAAATTAACTACTAATGTAGAGAATACTGATGAAGCATAACTACCTGGTATCTGTATTCAGAAGATGACTACTTATGAGTACTAAGAACATAAAGGGAGTATAAAATATATACAAGGTAGCTCTGCCTTCTGGCCACTGGCATTCGTACTGCCCCAGCTATCAAATAATGCAAAATTGGCATCAACTATGTACACACCAGGGGTGGGTTTCGACCGGTTCGCACCGGTCCCTGCGATCCGGTTGGTCGCTGAACCCAGAAGTAAGTAACTTCCGGGAACGGCGAAGGCCCCCCCCCTGCGCCTGCGCACGCCCGCACACCCGCGCCCGCTCCTTACCCGGTTTTTACGAATTCTGCCCTTTCCACGCATGCGCAGAACGCCTGCGCGATCCTCCAGGAGCAGCTGAAGCATCGCGCAGACGCTAGTACGCACGCGCATGCCGCATGTGTGCACGCGCGTGCCGCGTGCGTGCGCGAGGACGCCACCGGCCTAGTTCCAACTGATCCGGTTGGAACGGGGCGAGAAACCCACCCCTGGTACACACACACAGTTGCAATGTATGACTGTGAAAGTTAGACCATAAGAAAGGCTGAGCGCCAAAGAATTGAGGCCTTTGAACTATGGTGCTGGAGAAGACTCCGTCGAGTCCCTTGGACTGCAAGGCAATCAAACTGGTCAGTCCTAGAGGAGATCAACCCTGACTGCTCTTTAGAAGGTCAGATCCTGAAGATGAAACTCAAGTACTTTGGCCACCTAAAGATAAGGAAAGAATCACTGGATAAAAGCCTAATGATGGGAAAGATTGAGGGCAAAAGAAGAAAGAGACTGAGGTGGCTGGCTGGAGTCACTGAAGCAGTTGGCGTGAGCTTAAATGGACTCTGGAGGATGGTAGAGGACAGGAAGGCCTGGAGGAACGTTATCCATGGGGTCACAATGGGTCGGACATGACTTCGCAACTAACAACCAAAATGTTCACACAAGTCTCAGTCCACAAAGATAGATGTTCAGACCAACTCAATGGAAAAATGCTACCCTGTTTCCCTAAAAATAAGACCTCCCCGGATAATAAGCCCAATCGGGTTTTTGAATGCATGCACTAAAATAAGCCCTCCCCTGAAAATAAGCCCTCCCTGAAAATATTGCAAAACAACAGCAGCCATGAGGTGACCATGCTCGCCGCCTCCTTCACCTAAAAAATAATAAGACTTCCCAGAAAATAAGGTCAAGTGCTTATTTCAGGAGTCAAAAGAAAATAAGACCCTGTCTTATTTTCGGGGAAACAGGATATTATAGGGCACACATATGCATTATATATAATATATATGATGTATATATATTATATATGCTATTAATTTCACATGGATTCCTTCACATTGACATTGAGTATCCATGAATGAGATATATGTCAGCTTCTAGAGAGTAATATCTATAAATACTTCCTTCCTCTATTTTCCTCTGCCTTGTGTACCACATGAGGCTTCTACCTTTGTTATCTCTGCTAGAAATGTCTGGATTCAGTTGTCAGTGATTGATGTGTGGTTCTTATTGACAATGAAGATTATTTTGCTTCTGCAAAAATAAAGTGTACCTAAGAAACAATTATTTGCACAATTTATTTGCTGAGTTAGAGGACATACTACTTAACAGTTGCAGGGAGATATTTTTGAGAATGTTGAAACCAGATGACAAAGTGTTCACAACATTGTCTGAAAATATGAAATACGCTGATTCTCTCATTTCATTTTTCACATAGTAATTTGGTTCTGATTATTTGAGCATCTGGAAGCTGGAGGCAAGGAAATAGCAACGATAATTACATGTTCACCCAGGAGGTGGCAGCAACATACCACTTATTGGCAGGAGGGACTCCAGAAACATACTGTATAATTGGGTGGTTTGTGATGATGCCATGAGTTCAATCATGTTTAAATCTTGACAATTCTATGGACCAGCTCTCTCTGCATTTTCCAAGTCCTGTATAGCTTTTTTCAATAGTTTTATGTTTTGGCTGGTGTCAGCTTTGGGGGGGTATCTAGCCACCATGTTTTTTGGCTGCCTCGTTTCCTTTCACGGCTGATCATTCTGAGCATAATTTCCTTTTCCTGTGAATGTGATAACATAACACAGCCAAACTACCAGTAAGTAAGGTGGCATTTGGTGATTTGCCTTCCAGTGATATGCCTGGTTTTATACGAATCAAAACAAGACTTAATGAAACTCACTTAAACATTTTTGCAACTCAGATAAATTGCTTTGTGGTGTTAGTTTATGATTGCACAGAATTTTTTTTTTTGCTTAGCTAGATAAGATTCATGCAGAAAAAAACTTTAATTTTTGTGAGGCACACCGTGTTATTTTGAGAAGATAAAGTTAACAGTAATTGGCTTACAAGAGACTTTTGTGAGGCATAGGATCAGATGTGGATTTACCATACCAAGCTAAACGCTGTACAAAAACAACAGCAGGCTTGAATTCTTGGTGTAAAACAAAACACTATTTTTTTTAATCCCTCACTGAAAAAAATTAATTTTCACCTCATTAAATGACATGCCATAGTCCAGTGGTTCTCAACCTGTGGGTCAGGGCCCCTTTGGGGGTCGAACGACCCTTTCAAGCGGTTGCCTAAGACCATCAGAAAACACATATTTTCGGTGGTCTTATACCAATTTTATGGTTGGGGGTTACCACAATCTCACAGATTAGGCCTCCTCCGAATTCCATCCACCGGCCAGTGCCGACTGGTGACTACCCGGAGGAGAGCCTTCTCTGTGGCTGCTCCGACCCTCTGGAACGAACTCCCCGTGGAGATTCGAACCCTCACCACCCTCCAGGCCTTCCGCAAAGCCGTTAAAACCTGGCTGTTCCGACAGGCCTGGGGCTAAAGAGCTGTTGCCCCCGTCTCAAATGGTATGACTGTTGTGTGTTTTTAAATTATGTATTGTTATGTTTCGTCTTTTATTTTTTGTCTGTACCCCCCTTCCCTGATTTGAATTGTGAACCGCCCTGAGTCCCCTTCGGGGGGAAAGGGCAGCATATAAATATAATAAAATCAAAATCAAATCAATGAGGAACTGTATTAAAGGATCGCGGCATAGGGAAGGTTGAGAACCACTGCCACAGTCCTTTCTCTATTTCGAACCAATCGGAGTTTCCATACAGTGTGTGCACTGTGGCTTCTTGATTTGTGTACAGTGACTGCATCAACTTGACCAGATGTGCTGGCTGGTTAGTGAGGATAGAAAATGGCCCTAGCTGGTAGAGTTGCTACAAGAGGTGGAAAAATTAAGGAAATTCCTCCCCCTTCCCCAAAAATGTTATGAATTCTAAGAGAGCATGGAGGCAGGGAAATAACATAGATTGTCCGGTTACATCTCTCCAACTGAGTAACTGAGAATCCTTCTCAGAGAGCAATGGAAAAACAACTCCAGCTATTCTTTGGATTTTACCTTGTTCAATTTTTGCAGATTCAGAAATTAGCCTTGTGTTACACTGTACAGAACCCTCAGAAAATTCAAGAGATACTATATTTACCAATAGAATAGCATTCTTTATTGGCCAAGTTTGATTGAGCACTCAAGGAATTTGTCTTTGGTGCATATGCTCTCAGTGCACATAGAGAAAAACAAAATACATTCATCAAGGATCATAAGATACAACCCTTAGTGGTAGTCATAGGTTACTAATAAGCAATCAAATCATACTAGGAAACAAATAAAACAATATAAATTGTAAAGATACAAGCAACATGGTTATAGTCATAAGTGGGAGGACATAGGTAATAGGAAGGATGATAAGAAGAGTAGTAAAGTTTTAGTAAATAATTTGATAGTGTTGTGGGAAATAGTTGTTTAGCAGAGTGATGGCATTCGGGAAAAGTTATTCTATTCTATTCTATTCTATTCTATTCTAAAGAACTCTATAAAGAATTCTATTCTATTTACCAATAGGAAGCAAAAGCTCCTCCCCCAAATAACTAGCTATTCCCTGAGAAGAAAGAAGAATTGTAGGAACCCACCATTTTCCCGTGGTTTGGTCTGGATGTCATTGAAAATTAGCTTGAAGATTAACTATTGATGGGTGGATCTGCTGGCCCAATAAATGTTATGCTTTTTTCTCTCCTTTTGCTTTCCTGCTCTATCCATATTTACCTTTTCCTTTGTCACATGGCCAGGTGTGAAAACCAAGTTCGGGGACTATGCTTTGCATTTATGTTCTCTTCGCAAAAAGAATTAGCTTGTCAGAGACAAAGTTGGTTATAGCATCTCTACCGAGAATGCTATAAGGTGTGAAGGGCAGATTATACGGCGCATATTTTGCCCTCACATTTTATAAACATTTAGCCATGGGCTGAATCATTTTCACTGGTCTTGGGCAGTGTGGGCAAAACATTTGGGCTTGCTGTGTCAGAATTTTGGAATAGGCCGAACTTTACTCTCCTGGCACGTCACAAACCAAATAGAACCAATTCTCTCTCCTGCTCCCCATCTAGGCCCACCCTGGACATTGGCACTCAGTAGCAATGGTGAGACGAGGCCTGAAGTCATGGCACAAGTCTTGAAGTCAACCACAGCCCTAGCACTACAGCTGCCACTCAAAAAGGCCACCTTGGTCATTCCACACATGAGCCCTGGGAAACAGCATGATTCCCAGCATTCCCCAGGATCTGTTGCATGCTGCTTACTGTCAGCAGGGGTGGGCTGCTGGGGGCTCTCATGGGTTCGGGTGATCCTCTAGCTAGGATTCTGCCCATTTCAGGGAACCCCCAAACTCCACCCCTGTCTGGCCACGCCCACCCCACCCCTCCCAGGAGTCTCCACGCAGCCCGTTCATCATGCCAGGTAAGTGTAGGGCTCACGTGGAGGCTCATGTAGAAGGGTGGAAACAGGCTACCGGAGATTCCAGAAGTCTGGAAACGGGCTGGGGGGGAGCAGTTTTCACCCTCCCGGAGGCTCCAGGAAAGCCTCTGGAATCTGGAGTCGGAGGAGGGCGAAAAATGCTTCCCCTCCCCTCCGTGGTGCAGGGGGCCAACTAGGCCATGCCCACCATGGCCACGCCCACCCAGCAATGGGGCAGAGAACCCATTGCTGCAATTTTTGAATCCCACTCCTGACCATCAGGCACTGTTCTCTTTCTGTTGACAGGCTCCTGCAGCCTATCCAAGACTGCTCCATGACAAGGACTTCATTCTTGAAGCAGCTTCAGGAAATGCTATTCTATGCCTTTTTTTTTTCACCTCCAAAAACTGCACAAAAGTGCACCCCATTCCTACACAATTTTGGGAGGATTCAGAGGCTGCATGAGAGCATTCCCCATTCTCACAAAGCCTCCTCAGATTGCATGAAAGTGGGATTTTGATGAATGCTGGCATGTCACATTGCGATGTGTCACCTTTGGACATGTGTCACAGGTTCACCATCACTGGTCTAAAACCTTTTCCAACAGTAATAGGTTGACATGTTCCAAACAAGAAACTGAGTGAAAACCAGCCAGTTAGTTCAGATAGGTAAAAAGACTGTTGTGGATATGCTAAATGATCAGCAAATAGCTGAGAAATTTACCCCATAGTTGATTTTGAACCAGGAAATGGACAGGGACCCATACACTATAAGGAATGGCACAATATCCAAATATATCTTATGAATATAACTTATATTTTATTTACACCTACCTGTTAGCGTGGAAGTCTTTGAGAGAAATACCCAAAGTCCATTGGAGTTGGGCGGCTCAAATAAATTAAAATGATAATCTCATTACAAATCATAATAAATGATTACAAATCATAATGATAATCTCATACCAGCTATGAGGTCGCAATAAAGCCACTTGGGTGAGTCATGTGAGTGGATATAATACGCTTCCTTCAAAATAAGTTTCCTTTGTGTACGTTTTTGAAGAGGTTTTAGGAAACGTTGAATTACTGTACCGGGGAATATGGAAACCAGCGACTGAAAAACTAGACAGCTTCTCGGGAAAGGTTAATACAAGTTCGATACCAGTGGAGGGCAGCATGTCACCGTATTATTTTGGCAGAGTTGCAAGCTCTCAGAAACCTCCTATGAATTTACAATTCTTCTGTAGCATTGCATTCCACTTAAGTCCTAGTTTTACTTCATAGGAGTATTTTAAAAAGAAATGATTTGGAAAAAGTGGACCTTGGGCAAAGACAACTTTGGGGGATTCATTCAAGGGACGTTTCTATGAAAATACTGTGTTATGGCATCCATTGATTAAATTTAAGTTTTGAATAAGGCAAAAGGGTTTTTTGTAGTTTACAATCATCTAAATTCCGAGGATGCAGTTTCAATCACATACATCACCATATGGAATTTTGACCCCTCCCTGGAGATGCTTCTGTCACCAAAGTAAAGAATAAGACCCCAACAGACTTGGAAAGGAATGCCTCTGCCAATCACAATTATTTGCAGTCCTCTGTTATCTCTTCTTTTCAGTCAGGCAGTGGTGGGATTCAAGTAATTTAACAACCGGTTCTCTGGCCTAATGATTTCTTCCAACAACCAGTTTGCCAAACTGCTCAGAAAGTTAACAACCGGTTCTCCCGAAGTGGTGCGAACTGGCTGAACCCCACCACTAGCCAAAGGCAAGCCAGAGACAGTGATTTGCTTAGTTGGTTGATTGTGCTGGAGAATCAGGGCAATAATTCTGCCTCTTCTTGCTTTCTAATAGTCAGGGAATCAAAAAGAGATTAATTTGCAGCCTCAGATCTAGAAGCTACACTAGATATGGATACAGATGCAAGCAGAATCCTGAAGAAGGATTAACATCATTAATTAGGTAAAAGTAAAGATTCCCCTCGCGTATATGTGCTAGTCGTTCCTGACTATAGAGGGCGGTGCTCATCTCTGTTTCAAAGCCAAAGAGCCAGTGCTTTCTGAAGACGTCTCTGTGGTCATGTGGCCAGCAGGACCAAACGCCGAAAGCACATGGAGCTCTATTACCTTCTCACCAGGTGGTCCCTATTTTTTCTACTTGCATTTTTTACATGCTTTCAAACGTCTAGGTTGGCAGAAGCTGGGACTAGTAACAGGAGCTCACTCTGTTACACGGCGCTAGGGATTCGAACCGCTGAACTGCCGACAACTGAATAACAAGCTCAGCGTCTTAGTTACCATGTCCCGTCATTAATTAATTAACAGCAAAAAGTCCAAAGCATTTCTGATAACATTAAAATTCAGAGAGAAGACATCCTAGCCTTTTTCTCCTCCTTCCCCGATTCCCCCCAAATGACTAACATCATCCATTAATGCAAGAGTTTATGGGGGGGAAAAGTTTCTTCCAGAGGTCGAGGAAATGTCTAAACCAATATAAGAACGTAAGGAATCCAGAATGTGACACAACCTTAACAGAGGCATTTTTCAATCATTTGATGATAAATTTCCCTATTCCTAGCCCAGAGCACAGGAGAATCCCTGGCTTTCCAACTGCCTTCTCCTAGATTATCCCGATTTTTTTTTTAAAAAAAAAGACAATATATTAAGTACAAGCTGTGTCTTAATGCAGCCTGATGGGCACCTAAAGGCGATGTCGAATCCCCCCCGCAGCCAATGAAGACTGCCATCAAGTATTTGACATTGAATGTGGCATGTCATGCACATCGATGGAGGAGTTGAAAGCTACCATTTACAAGATCAGTGACAATAACTATGTAGAACTATGGAGGGGGGGGGGCGGCTTTGGGATTGCTTTAATATGATTGCTAACCAGCAATTTAGCTCACATTGTTTCTGACAGAGTGTCAGTCTGACATTATGTGAAATGAACGATGAGAAGGAATGCACGTTCTTCTTTTTGGACAATAGCTATCTTTTAAAAAATGCTGTGAGCCTTTGAGTTGACAGCTCACTATCAAATAATTGTTAAAAAAAACAACCATGTCAATTGTATTATTATTTTTCCTATCATATTCATTTTTACTCTCTGCTACAGAGGTGGGTTTCCATTATTTTTACTACCGGTTTGCTCGTATGCGTGCTTCTGCATGCGCAGAAGCGTCCGGGTGGATGGGTGGAGCGTCCCACCACCACCACTACTGGTTCGCCCGAACTGGGCCAAACCAGGAGCAACCCACCTCTGCTCTGCTAGTGCTGTCTCCAGTAACATTCTACAAAGTCCTGACTTGACCTTGTTGTTGAATGAGGAGAACCCAATAAGGGTTAGTTACACAAGAACTATAGAGTGATTATATATCAACTGAGACAATGAAGAAACCATGCCTATCAGTTAAAAAAGCTCATTTCCACTAGAAATCACAAGGGATGGTTAGAACATCTCTGGTGAATTTGTCAGTGTGTTAGAGAGTTAATGACTTGGAAGACATGGTAACAAGGTCAGCCAATGAATAGACATAGAAACTAAGTCAGCCAATGAGGGCTGTTTGGAAACTGAAACAGTATTTGCTGGAGACAGCTAGGAGCCTGGGTGTGGCTTAGCTTAACTTCTGTACAAAAACTGGTCTGGTGCTCAAAACTAAAACTGAAACTGTTCTTTTCGCCTGTTTGTACCCACTTAAAATCTCTACTCTCTACCACATTGGAAGAACCAGCATGGGTATTGTGTACATGCCTTATGTGTTATTATGTATGTAAAGAGAAGTTAATGAATCAGTTACCTGTGTGTGCTTTCTGGATGAGATTGCTGCTGCACCCTTTCCTTGATTGCAGTTTCATAAGTATGCAGTTGGATACTTGGGCTCGAGGCTATAGTACTAATTCCCGTGCAGCATTTAAATCACTGTTAACCAATTCCCTATACTCAACATCATTACAATTTTGCATTAAGGTGTACAAAGGAAGAAGAGGGAAAATTGTTTATTCTTGATCAACTATAGCATAGTTCGTTGGACCCTTCATTGTATCCCAATTGGTTCCTCAAGTTTGTTTTAGTATTTTAGCATGAAGTTGGTATAATAAGCTCTGATAAGGATATTTGGAATTGTATTTGATAGCATTAAACAGAATTTCTGATACCGTGTTTTCCCAAAAGTAAGACCAGGTCTTATATTTTTTGGGGTGGAGTATATTGTCCCCTTCTTTCTTTTCACTGTCGCGGGCCTTCAGGAACTTCTTCTATGGCCAGCAGGGCCTGCAAGGCTTTCCTGAAGGCCTCTGTAGCCGATAACAGAGCTTTGGATCGATCTGGGGCTCTGTTATTGACTGCAAAGGCCTTCAAGAAAGCCTTGCAGGCCTTGGCTGCTGCAGAACAAATGGGCCAAAAAGGCAGGTATTGGGGTGTGCAAGGCCTGGCTGCAACTGTCCAAAGGTAAGTAGTAAGGTAGTTCCATCCACCCCTCCATCCCTACCCTAGCTTAATTTTTACCCGTGCACACTAGAGTGGGTGGGGTCTTAATTAGGGCTTATTGTGTGGGTAAGGCTTCTATTGGGCATGTATGTAAAAATCAAGCTAGGACTTACTTTTGGGGTAGGTTGTGTTTTGGGGAAAACACTGGAGTACCATTGTAGTTTACCAATAGTAAAGGGACAGAGAAAGTCATTAATATTTAATTGACACAAAAATATTATATCCGTCAATTTTTAAAATTAGAATTCCATACGGGTATTTTAGTATTTAATAACAAGTTTGGATACATGCATACATACTGTACATACATACATACATACATACATGCATATAATTTTAGAATGTTGATACAATAAATAGCTGACACCTCTCTGACACCTCCATGATGTCATTTATTTTCAACTATAAGGACAGGTTATATGTTAAGTTCACCCTTTGAAAGTGTATTTCAATAATACAGCAGGTGAATAGGCCTTCAGAGCATTTCTGATGCATGTTCCCAGTTTTTGTATCTTTATATCATACTGAGTATCATACTGGGAATTTTCTAACACAATTCCCAAGAGATAAGATTGTACTCAACCTAAGAGATTGTTCTGCATTTGCTGATCAGAAGACTATATGAATGTTTAAATCAGGGGTAGTCAACATTTTTATACCTACCGCCCACATTTGTATCTCTGTTAGTAGTAAAATCTTCTAACCGCCCACCGGTTCCACAGTAATGGTGATTTATAAAGTAGGGAAGTAACTTTACTTTATAAAATGTATAAAGCAGAGTTACAGCAAACCCCTACCGCCCACCATGAAAGCTGGAACGCCCACTAGTGGGTGGTAGGAACCAGGTTGACTACCACTGGTTTAAATAAACCTGTAGGATATTGACTGTAGTGTCCTACTATTCCCTTCTTTTCAGAAGAATCTTGAGATTTATATTACAGGAATCATCTATTAAAATAGATAATATCTACTATATTATCTATTAAAACAGATCTATTAAAATAGATAATAACCTATGGAAAGATTTATCTGAAGATAAATATAGAACTATTTGCAAAGGCTCCCAATTGGAAGCATTCTTCCATCATCACTTGATGTTCCTTAAGCTGTATGATCTTCTGCAGGTTAGCCAATATACATTTGCCATGTGCAGCTACCGAGAGAAAAAGGCTGAACCTCAAGAGCTGTTGCAGCTTGATGGATACACAGTAGACTATACAGATCCACAACCTGGTAAGTAAAATGGTATGCTAAAGTTTGTTTGCTTATTTGCTGAATGCCAACTTTCTTGATTATAGGCTTAACTGAAGTTTCTGTATGTTTTTATGCAGACGCCTTAATTATGTTGTTTGTGAATTAAATGATCAAGATGATTTTGCTCATTAAAAACACATCAATCAGGTGGTCTAAACCTTAAAGGAAGAAACTTATGAACCTATCTCTAGAATACGACTTTTTTCACCAGCATAATGGATAGTAGAGAGTGAATTACCAATCTTTGGGGAACAAGGGCAGAATTCAAGAAATTGCAAACCAGTTTACTGAATATATTGGTGAAAAACATTGCTCCAGATAAACGTGGGCTGAACAGTTTCAGTAAGGGTCCAGTAAAGCTAAGACTTTCATCACAAACCTTTTACTAACCTTTACCAGCATCAGAAAAAAGGGAGAGATAGGGAAATCCAATAATTTTTCTTTTAGTTTCAGAAAGCACTGACCAAAAAATAATAATCACCAAGGTTTCATGAGATAAATTATTTTGTGATTCTTATGAAGAAGTAACAGATTAAAAAACAGACAACATAGAATACAAATAAATAGGATTATGTAATGATGTAGAGGTTTAAACCCAGAGTTGGGTCTCTCCCAGGATTTGTACTTAAATTAGTGCTTTTGAATTATTCCTAAATGAACTCTAATTAAAGATGAGCAATGACACAGATTAGTTAATTGATAGCACTAAAGGGTTGTGAATATCTTTAAAATTATCTTAGTTTAAACTCTAAAGTGACAAATATAGTTTTAAGTGAGGCAAAAAAACCATATTCACATATATTGTATGCTAAAGGATCTGAGCTAAACATGGAATGTTGAAATAGGGTGATTTGATAGCAATCACACTCATATACCATTCCATAATGCTTTGCAGCCCTCTCTAAGTAGCGAGCTGCAAAGCAGGTTACAGAATCAGCATAATTCCTCCAACAATCTGGGTCCTCATTTTATTGACCTCAGAAGGATGGAACGTGTAGTCAGCTTTGAGCCGGTCAGGATCGAACTCCTGGCAGTTGGCAGAGTTTGCCTGCAATACTGCATTGTAACCATTGTACCACTACAGCTCTTGATACTTCATTAACACTTTAATGAAGATATTAGCCCAGAGTGAAAAACACAAAGGACAAATTTTGGTTTGGTTGGCTGATTATTAGAAAAGGATAGATGTTCTCGTTGAAAATTATAAAAGTTATTTAAAAAATTAGTGGGGAGATTTTTTTCTGTTTCTTACAAACTATCGCAAAATCGCTCTCAGATAAAGAATGAAAGGTTCCAGATGAGCAAAAAAAAGAGTCATTATCCTGACATTATTTAAAAATCATGGAATTCAGTACCTCAGTAAATTCTTCCCACCATAGCATTTCTGCTTTCTGGCTTGAATTTAAAGAATCATTTGCTATTCCAGAAGCAGATCTTACTCCTTCTTCAATTTGCAGCTCCTAGCCCCTTCTCGTCCTTCATCCTGTTTTGGTCACCATACTATTAAAAAAATGTTGAGACTCTAGAAAAATTGCAGAGAAGCGCAACTAAGATGATTAGGGGACTGGAGGCTAAAACATATGAAGAATGGTTGTAGGATCTGGGCATGGCTAATCTAGTGAAGAGAAGGACCAGGGGAGACATGAGAGCAGTATTTAAGGTGCTGCCATAGAGAGGAAGAGGTCAAGCTATTTTCTAAAGCACCCGAAGGCCAGACAAGAAATAATGGACGGAAACTGTTCAAGGAGAGACTCAACCTGGAAATAAGGAGGAACTTTCTGACAGTAAGAGCAATCAACCAATGGAACAGAAGTTGCCTTTGGAAGTTGGGGGAGCTTCATCACTGGAAGCTTTCAAGAAGAGACTGGACTGCCATCTGTCAGAAATGGTGTAGGGTCTCCTGCTTGGGCAGGGAGTTGGACTAGCCTCCAGAAGTTGTGAATGCCCCAACAATGGAAGTCTTTAAGAAGATGTTGGATAGCCATTTGTCTGAAATGGTATAGGGTTTCCTGCCTAGGCAGGGGGTTGGACTAAAAGACCTCCAAGGTCCCTTCCAACTCTGCTATTGTATATTGTATAGATGACCTACAAGGTGCCTTTCAACTCTGTTAATCTGTAGATTTTTTTAAAAATGCAAAGGTGTCCTTAAGCAACCATAACGCCGTCTTTTGTTTTGGGAGGATCCATGACCCTGAATGTCAAATGCTAGAAAAACTAAACGAGTGTCTTCTGTTATCTCTCAGGTTTGGAGGGCGGCCGAACATTTTTCAATGCAGTGAAAGAAGGAGACACGGTGATTTTTGCCAGCGACGATGAGCAGGATCGTATCCTCTGGGTCCAAGCCATGTACCGAGCTACCGGCCAGTCCCACAAACCTGTGCCACCTACTCAAGTTCAGAAGCTTAATGCTAAAGGAGGAAATGCGCCCCAGCTAGATGCCCCCATTTCTCAATTTTGTAAGTAAAGCGTATTCTTATCAAACCAAACAGTTTGGACTTAAAAGTGGCTTGTTCATAGCTACCGGGGGGAGGGCGAGAAGGGTTCAGATAATGTATTTCATATTGCTTTTAGATCTGAGAATTGTACGCAAAGGATCAAGGAAAAAAAGTTATTCCATAAAAATGCAGAGGAAAACCTAAAATGCAATACTTGATGTATGGATGCTAGAATTTTCCAACTCCTAACTTGTTCTGCCTGTTTTTTTTTCATCATCACACTCTCCTTTTCAGTATTTTTGGAACAAACCCCTCTATTGGGGACAATCATTCATAAAAGGCCCTTTATAAAAATTGATTACTAATAATTCAGCTTAACGAACAGCTAATAATTAGCCATTAAAGACTATTGCTCTAATTTGGCTTCCTCCAAAGTGAGATGGGAAGGAAGTTGTACGTAAGTCTACCAATCTCCTTGTTTTAGAAAGTAAGCAGGCTGAGCCCTTCGCTATGTTCAATATGGCCATCATCTACCACTTCTCCATTTGCCTATCCATTCCTACCTTACTAAAATTGTCCTACCATGGCCACTTTCTGGTTCTCTGATCTGGGCAGGCTCTATTGCTTTACATTGAAACCTACTGAAGAAGTATGTCTATGGAGATTCTCAGTCATCCAGGTCATGGTTGTCCCAAAGGTGCTTTTTTCAGACCTGAAGAAGCTTCTTGGATGAGAAGTGAAACACTTTCAAGGAAAAACAAAGTCCAGGTACCTTTTGAAAAAGCATCTTTGGGACATAGTCAAGAAGTCGGTCTCTTTCTCCCAGCCCCCAGAATAGCAGCATCTGAAGTATAAGGGCTTAATTATGGCTAGCTGTTGACCAACAACTCTCTAACTTTCAGTCTGTAACAATCTCAATGGCACAGGGATTGCTGGCAAAGGACAGATAGACTGATATGCACCCATTGCATGGGTACATAAGAGTAGTATGGGACATATATATGAATATGTGGTCCTATCCCAGAAAATACTATACCACTATAGAACTTTCCTCCTAGTCAATTTAAGGTAAAGTCTTGTAACACATGTATGTGTTATACACAAGGCATGATAAATTAACATAATCTTGATGCAATTTAGTTACATTTACAGTTTAGTTAATTGTTAACTAGCTAGTGGACTTATAGCCAGTAGCAATTTGGTATCTTGGTAAATAAAAGTATTTTTTGCACTTGTGTCTGCAGAAATCTTGGAAAATCCCCATTCCTTGATTTGGAAATTTAATAAGGGGGGAAATTGGAAGAAATCGGTTCACATAAATTATACTTTTAAATTGGATTGTCCTCCTAGATGCAATTTAATGTGTGAATTCATATGTTAGGTCAGGGTCCCTACATTATATTAATGTGCACAAAAAAGTATAAGATACGTACACTGTTATTATTCTTACCTATATTCTTTTGGGCATAAATTGTTGAACTGCTGAGACATTTGGATATTTTAAAAAAATCCAGTTAGATTAATTTCTATGAAAGATTTTAGCACGTCAGTGAAGTTGGATACATCAGCCCTTTATTTTATTTTATTTTAATTCTATTTATTTATTTATGTATCCATGTATTCATTGTTTTTGGATTCATTTGACAAGGCTGATTAATCTGAAATATCTCAAACTATTCATAGTTTTCTGGAATATTTTTTGGGTGGTCTGATTCTGATTGTAATGGAAATATTTGTTTATTAATGTACTATATCTGCAGAAACTTATCATCTTTGAAAACGATGAAATTAACTTCCTCTGTTTTTACATGTGTGCATAACTTGGACTTTACTTAACTCCATACTTTACTCCAGCAAAGCTTGGTCCTCATTTTAGTATGAATTAAAATATAGTATGATACAGGTTGGTTGAAGGATATTGAATTCATATTTTCCTTTTTCATTGCAAATATACATTACACAAGGAAAACTTTTGCTGAATTAATTGACAGTTTGACTGACTGACTAGTTGGATGGTTGCAGCACTGGGGCCTTAGAATAGCATCTAGGTATTTTAGACCCAAAGGCATGAAGAAAGTTTCAGGAGAAGCCCATTTCATGTTCCAAATTTAGGTCAGGTAAGTAACAACAATGTATTTTTCTAGGATGCTTGCACAAGGATATTATGCAGTAGTTGGGTGGCCTCTCCTAGCTCTATGACTGGACTAAGAGTTTCATTTAACTTTTTCCCCAACATTCTTTCTCAAAGTTGTGCATTTTCGATTTCAGCCATTCCATTCCATCTGTAACTTTACCTGTACATTGCCCAAAATGCAACTTCTGGAAATTTTAACTTCTCTTTTTTCTTGCCTCATTTCAATTCCCAACTTGTGAAATCAAGAAGATTGACCAAAAAGATCTTCAAAATCCTGAAGAATTTCTTTTGTTAGTATTAGTGTTTTTCATAATTATTCATAAACATACATCTCATATCCTTGTTTTTTTATTTATATTTTTGCCACCAGTAAAGATCCTTGCCACTTACTCAGGGAAATTACCATTTTCTCAGAGGAGAGATTAAATTAAGTAAAGGGACATTGAGCTAAAAAAATAGATATTTTTCAGAATTCTTAAGAAAATTCCAAATTAGATAAAAGGAAATCAAAATTAGCTATTACACCAGGTTTTTAAAAAAAATAGTTTTGGATTAAACCAAATATGATTAAAAGTAGTTTCTTTTAGTTTTATATCGTTTTAGACCCACATTTCTAATTCTACATTGAGTAACCTAGCCTGAAAGGGCTAAAAGAGAAAGACAGAGAAGCAAGTCTGGGGATACATATTATGTATTTACCTCTTTGTAGGTATATTATGTGTTATATATTGGCCTGTTGATTTGCATAGAATAAATAGTGAGTTATTTGGGTTTTGTTAGAGTAGCTATTATGTTCTGTTCATAATGTTTCACAAATCGGGTGATGAAGAAATGGCTGTATTGCAAGATACAGCTTTGTTCCTCTTATTCTAGGCTGTGTCTTTTAACCCGTTCCTTTCTGAATAAAACAATGGGAAGTAGAGAAAGCCTGCAAGCAAAATATTTCTTCTCAATTTTTTTATGTTTCTCATATGCTTTAATAGCGAACCAGATTCTCAAAAATGGATATTCCCTTCTAGAATCTACATGCCCTTAATGCAAAGTTTCCCAATCTGGACAACATTGAGACACATGGACTTCAACTCCCCCAATTCAAGGGGAATTCTGGGAGTTGAAGTCCATGTATCTTAACATTGCCAAAGTTGAGAAACCTTGCTTTAATGGAAGAGTCACAACTGCCAGTTCTAGCAGAAGAGGCATAAATAGGTGCAACTTGTTTATAAACTGTGATTGCCTTGTTATTTTCCACTCTCTTGTGAAGCAAAAGTGATGAAGGAAGAAAATGGTAGATCAGGAATCCCCAACCCTCAATCTGAGGACTGGCGCAGGTCTGCGGCATGCCAGAAAATGGACTGTGCAAACAAGCAAAGTCCCATCCATGGGATGCAGGCAGACCACGAAACGCTGCCATCTCCGGTCCATGGAAAAACCTCTCTCCGTGGAACCAATCCCTGGGGCACAGAAGGTTGAAGGCTAGGTGGTCCTTGTCATGAAGAACTTACAAATAGGTTATGATGAGTACATCTGATAGGTAGCTCAGAATAGCTGCAAACGCACCATTGGAGGTAATACCATAAATAGAAAAGACACCGAGAGATAAATATGAAGAAATCTTACCGAGGGACTCACCAAAAATCCAGGGGGGTAAGTCTTGCAAATGCATAATCTGTGCCTTTAGGCCTTTAGCCTAAATTTATGCATTTCTGCTACTTGGCTACTCACTGGAATATTGGTGAGCTCAGGCTGTGAAATGTCACACTTTATTGATGCCTCTATATTTGCATCTATTGCTTCCGTATCAGAATACCAAGCTCCTTTTATATATGCATCAGTGGACAATAAAATATATGTATCACTGCAAGGAATGAGTCCTTCTTATGCACACATGATGGCTGCCATCAGATGTTCCAGGGTCACAGAAACCATAGTGCCTTTCCCATATAAATCAAGTATTGCATTTTCAAGTTGTTTTTTTCCTTCTCACCCACAGAAAGGTAAGAATAGTAGTACAAAATACCTGAATGTGCATTGCACTGTAATGTGCACATCTTTTTTTTTGTTTATTTTTCTTGCTCACTGAAATATACAGTGCTGGATGCAGGGGAGACCTTGAAGGAAGAACATACTGGAATCAGTTTCCATTTGTCTAATATTTTTCTTGCGGTTAATATTTCCATAGATTACATAAATTGCCTAAAGATGGCAGAACTGCTTTGTGTTAACAGCAAGAAGGGGAAAAATAATAATAAACCATGCAAACACTCCAGTGTTAAACTGAAGCTGTAAAACAGAAAGTTGAGAACAACACATTTTTACAATTGGAAAAAATTGGGAATGATACTGCATTCATTTGGTTCCTTTCTAATTTGCCTTAACAGATATAAACTTTATGCAATGTTTAACGTTCCCTTCAGTACTGATTTCCAAGCCTGAATGAAAAATCTTTTTTTTTAATTGCCATTATTTTTGGAAAGTGGAGTGTTCATTTTTAAATATAGTGTGCATTTAAAAGTATGCATTTTTAATATACAAAAATACAAACTGCTATTCATCTGTGGTTTTTAGACATTCTTTGGGGAAGAAGGCAGCTATTTGTTTGTTTTGGATTTTTGTTTTGTTTTGGGTTTTTTTTTATATTAAAGACACCAATTTTTTTTTTACAATGCAGACCTGTGGTGTTGTTTTAAAGTTCTGCTCTGTTCAGTGGTTATTTCCCCTAGAGTGCATGGGGTGGGGGCTTTAATGAATTAGAAGTTTGACTTTATATATATGTTTTCATTAAAAGGAACACAAAGTTTTCCAAAGGATTTGCTATTGACCTCTGAAGTAATATATCGCCCTTTTTGGCATTATGTTAGTTTCATTAAATAATTACTTATTTGGAGATATGATTTTTTGTCTGTCTCATCTTATTACTGGCATCAGTCAAAATGCATACAGACATATATACATATACACAGCCGAGCTTTCATTTTTCTTACTTTGAAAAGTTATTTTAAACATGAAAGATTGATCAGCGATGGTTTCTCATATCATTTGTGCTTCTCTTTTTTTCCCTATTCCATTTGTTTTATTGTATACGTTCTGTTTAATTATATTGGTCACATCTCGTGCAAAAATGGGCTGTTGTTTTTGATAAGTTGTGTGATCCTTTCTTTTACCCTTTTTATGTACTTATCTATATATTTATATGGCTAGGTTTCTCAAGCTTCATAACAATTTCAGCTCTTAAATGTTGTTGTTTGTTGATATTCTTTTTTTTTAATTTCTTCGTGTTTAATTTATAAATATAAATATATATATTTCTTTCTTTCCTTTCGTTTTGTATTTCATTTTTTTGCTTGAACCCAAGTACTCTAGCTGCTAGGTTAGAACTCCTGTCTGCTTTCCTGAGCCTTGTTGCTAGTCTTTATGTTATTCTGGTTTGTTCCTTCTTACCCTGCTAACTTCTAGCTGGACTGAAGGGTAAGTGCTTCCCTGTAGCTAGCACAGCTCAGATAATCAGTCGATTATCTGACATATGCAATGTGCATTTTTTTTCCTCCTCTTAAATCTTTCTCATGTTTAGATTTCGTAGTATAAAACCTTCATATTATTTTCCTGAATTTAGGTTTGAAATATAAGTTTCCATACTGAAATTAGGGTGCATGTGTTGTTTGCATAATTGCCTTCTCTCCCTGGCTTTCATATTGGCATCAACTGATCCTCTTAGTAAAAGCCAACCATTAACATTTCTTTCTTTCTTTTTTTCTTTGGAATTTCTTTTTTGTTTTTTTGTTTTTTTTCATCCAAAGGTTGTAAACATGAATTAGCATCACAATGAGACTGTAACTCCTACCTTGCTGTTGTTTTCATGGAACTGACATCTAGTTTGGCTGCTTTAATGCCTGACAACAGATCATTCTGCACTTTGGCAATTTACCGTTCTTCCTTTTTTTTTGCTTTATCCCTCTTCCAATTATTAGCATGATGTAATGCAACAGCAGAATGATATTAAGACTGGACACTTCCGAGAGTAGAAAGGTAGGCTAGCATAAACCTGATAAGGGAAGGTGCAGTGTTTTAAAGGGAGAAAAAAAATCAGAAAGGAGCAGCAGAGTAACAAAAATTCCCCTTTGGGTGCGAGGACAATTCCTTATTCATTAACAGGACTCAATTATGTACACATTTTTTTAAAAAAATGGGTGCTAGAGAAATGTTCTTTTGGATGGACATCCCGTTGTGGTTGGTGAGTGTGTGTATGTGTGTGTGTGCCTGTACACACACATGCACACACCTGCCTAATGGCAAAATAGCTTACACACAATAGGGTTTCTTCCTTTACCCCATTTTCACCTTCCCCTCCCTCCCATTCCAAGAATATTCATTCAGAAAGGAATGTATATAGCATGCAATTTCAAATATATCACTCATAGCCGAGCAACACTTAAAAAGGAAAAAAAAAAAGTAGGGAACCTGTCATTTTATTCTTTGTTGGATTTTTCCCCCCCACTAGTAATATTGGAGGGTTGGTTTGATTGTTTTGGTTTTTCTTTTTTAAGACGAGCTGAAAATGCTTTCTAATTAAGCAAAGTTGGGACTTTTTTTACCTCTAGGTTAACGTTTAAAGAAACGATATGTTGTACTAATTCTTTATTCATATTCAAAAAGCTGTTCCTCAAACAAATGGTGAGTGCACCTTTACTTAAGAGGGAATTGAAACTATAGTATTATTGGTCACGAGAGCTGGCAAATATGTATCTGGAGTATTCTGAATGCAAACCTGAATTGGAGTAGGTGGATTTATTCCTCTTGACCCTGAAAAAATACTCCTGTTATTTTTTCTTCCTTACTTTTCTTTTTCTTTTTTTACTTTTCTTTTTCCTTCTTTCTTTCTTTCTTTCTTTCTTTCTTTCTTTCTTTCTTTCTTTCTTTCTTTCTTTCTTTCTTTCTTTCTCATATTTTGGATACCAGGCAGAATTTCATCATCATGTCTAGCAAATATGTAATTTCTTTAAATCATTTTTTTTTAAGTTGGTGGGGAGGAATAGTGCAGATTTTTGATAGAATATATTATTTATTTTTTAAATTGTTTCTTTTTCTTTCTTTCTTCCTTCCTTTCTTTCTTTACCCTTTCTTTTTTTTCCTTTCTTTTTTTTTAAATGACTGAATGAATTCTGGTTTGACAGCAATATATGTATGTTGCATTAGAATGCATTCCTATCCTTTTAACTGTTTTATTTTCGACAATGTGTGTGCTTTTAGTTGCTTTCAGGTCTATATTTTTCTTTCATGAGAACATTGCTATTTTTTTCTTGTATTGTCAACTTGCAGATGCTACAGCATTTACAGTATAATACAGTATTAAAACATAAATTAAGTTTCCACCTACTTTTCATGGATTTAAAATATATTGTTAAGTCACCCTTTGGATCTTTCTTTAATAGCAGCTCAGAGAAAAAAAAACCCTGCCTATCCCCAAAAATAAATGCTATCTTTTTTCTTTCTGAAAATCCATTTTTTGGAATGGATTATTTTGTTCATTTAGAAACTATTAGCTACTAAGTTCTGAATATAATTTGATTATCATTTAGTAACTGATAGTTCTATACATGATTAAAAACAAAGTTTTCAAAACAAATATAGGATAAATCAGCATGCTTGTTTGTATCATAGGGCAATGTTTCCCCCCCCCCAAAAAAAATTCTTAGCAACTTTAAAGTTGCCTGGACTTCAGCTCCCAGGATTCCTCACCCAGCATGTTGGCTGGGGTATTCTGGGAATTGAAATCCAGGCATCTCAAAGTTGTTAAGAAACACTGCCATAGGGAGTAGAACAACATGGGCAGATTTATTAAAACCTCAAAATTGAATACTAATCCATTCTATAATGCATATTTTAACTCAAGGTAAGATTACAGTGCACCCTAAAACAGCAAGAGAAATGGGAGTTTGATTACATTTATTTCACTATCCCAACCACAAATAATGCCTGGTATTTTAGGTGCAATGTTTACTTACAGCTTAAATTCCTTCCTCTCAAAAGCTGAGCATTGTTGTTTCTGAAAATGTGAGGTATTCACCAGAAAATGTAAGGGCCACATGCTACCATAACGATTTACTGATTTGCGATGCTATCTATTGGTTTCAAATAAAGTAAAGCATCAGTTATAACATCATAAAGGTATCGATATTTTAGGGATAACAAAACTTGATTTTTTCAACAGTACGCAACAAACAGTAGACAAATTGTGATAGGCAAGAGTGTTCTCAGACATTTTGCTCTGATGTTTTATTATCTAGTAATTACTTTTCTAGTCCCTTAAAATATTCTAAAGAAAGATAGCAAGAGTGAAGTGTGTCTACAAAAGGTTTGGTTTGGCCTGCAATTTTTTTCATCCTTCATCCACAAATGTTGAGAGTCAACAAAGAGTTAAGAACATTGGGGAGGAGGGGAGAAGTTGCCATAGTCCCTTCTGCCAATAAAGTATCTTCTGGAGATCTCTTTAAATGAGTAACTGCCATCAATCATTGTCATCCCTTTATTTCATGTCTCCTGATGAGGTTGACTAGTGTCATTGTTTGTTACTGTCCAAACCATAAGTTCATTCTTTTAACGTCAAGCAGATATGACAAGCACACATTTTCCAGATGAATAAAATACAAAGTCACCTTTTACTTTACAATTGGACGATTGTTGGTCGTGTTTTTGGATCGTTCTATTATAAACAAATCTGTTCCAAAAATTTATTTGGATGCTCATTTGCCTTTTCAGCTCAGACAAAGCTACGAATTAAAAAGCTCTCAGAGAAATGAGTACTTCGTAGCATTGGTTTTGTGCATGGTTTTGCTCCTATTCTTAAGGCTCCATCTGAACAAAAAATCAGAAATCAATACAATCAATGGAAAGGTGTATATATTTACTTTATGAATAGATCCCACAAAATTAGGGCCATTTCATAATTCATGATTCATTCTTTTTTAAAGAATCTTCTTGAAAACAGCTTAGGTTTCCAGTTGCGCAAGCAACATTAATGCTTCAATACTGATACTCAGTGTATATTCTGTGTTTTATATCAGATCATTCATCCATCTACCTTCCATTGGCTGGCAATGTAAAGCCACAGAGCCTTTTCATCTGGATCCTGTTGAAACAAACTCTAAATAGAATTTTCTTTCTTTCTTTCTTTCTTTCTCTTTCTTTCTTTCTTTCTTTCTTTCTTTCTTTCTTTCTTTCTTTCTTTCTTTCTTTCTTTCTTACTTTTTCATCTAGCAACAGAACACTATAGAGAGGAATATAGCCAGAGTGAGCAGCTAAATTTGAATGATTAGAAGTTGTAATGGAAAACTTCTAATCATCATTCTTCTATTATTTGGACTAGAGTTACAGTCAGATTATAAAACAAAAAGTATTCTAATGAATATATTTTTTCTTTAAATGTTTTCCACAAATACAGAAAGAAAAAAAGCTTTCAGCCATATAGATTTTAAAGAGTTTTAAATA
This sequence comes from Thamnophis sirtalis, assembly GCF_051295495.1. NCBI lineage: Eukaryota > Metazoa > Chordata > Lepidosauria > Squamata > Natricidae > Thamnophis > Thamnophis sirtalis. The sequence continues at coordinate 42,397,714 of NW_028261383.1, read as the reverse complement.
AGAAAATCACATTGGAAATAATTATCCTTGACTGTAGAAGTATACATTGGTATGTGCTGTCAAAAAAGATGACTTCAGGATTTTTTAGAAAAATCAAAATGCATGATGTGATCAGTAATTATCTAAGATGTCCATAATCTATTTGTATATTTTATATTGATAAAATGATCTAATTCTTTCTGACAATTAGAATATTTTTCAAACCTTTACTGAATATATTTGAATAATAGCTGTCAGGAAGTATATTAAAGTCACTGGCTCCCCGTGTGATATAAATTGCAGCAGAATGAAGAATGAAAAGAGACAGAGGTCTGGATTAGATGTATTATTTTTCTTAGATAGAAGCGTTCAGGAAAAGGCTATTATTCCATTCCATCCAAATCACCACTTGCTACAAATGTAAGCCAAAGAAACACCATAAAACAATATGTTCATATATTTACATATATTAGGAAGATGTATTGGATAACTGCTTTGAGTTACTTGTAAAAATAATAAAGGCAGAATATAAATAAATAAAATGTTTGAAGGTGGGGGCAGGAACAACAAGCATTTTTCATTTATTTTGCTAATTAATATTTTATCGTCCAGCAAAACTTCTGACTATTCCAAAACACTACACTTTTCTTTGGCATTAGGTAATCATTATTCTACACTACTCAAGCATACTGTAAGCATACCCTCTTATTTCTCAAATCTCCAAAAATTGGTCTTTCATGTGAAAAGCATGAACCCAGAACTCTATTCCAAGTGTTTTGTGGCAATTTCAAATCTATAAAGATTGATTGGCTTAGACACAGTCAATACACTTTGCTTGTGACTTGAACAGAAGCACTTTGACCAAGCCAAGGCAATATACATATAGGAATAACACCAAAGCTTTTTGTCCAGAAAAATGCAGTACTAGAACCATCTTTGATACTGTGCAAACTCTTCAAAGCCCAAGATCTTTTGTAACAGACCCGAGACTGAGGAAAACACAGACTCTATTCATGAGATAAGAAGGGGGGGAGAGGGAGGGAGCGAGAAGTGATATAGATTAGATAGATACATATTGATATAGATGACAGGGATAGAGATAAAGATAGGGAGAGAGGGAAAAAGAGATGATAGAGGTAGAGATACTGTAGATAGATAGTGTCTAAGTGTAGTGATACAGTAGATGCAGATGTAGATATAAATGTAGAAGTGGGTATAGGTATAGATGTAGATGTACACATATACACACGCATACATACAATGTACATATTCCACCACCTCAGTACTTGGATGTTTCTGATCACCATAGTTGCTGTACCTGCACATTGAGCCCATTCACATGAATATTCTGCAAATTGAGGAGCTCATATATTCCAAGTATCAACATTTTCAAAGTGCTTAAATTCACAGCAACATACTCATCCAGATTATGGTTTGTTTAGTTTTGATTTAGACTGCATCAACCCGCTGCTATGTTGCCACATAATACAGTGTTTGACTAGTTTTTGCCTGAAATCAGGACCTTAAGACAGTTAAGATCATTTCTAGAGCCAAGGCATGGTGGCACTGATCTAGGTGTTCAAGACACACCCAAGTGAGAAAGTATAGAAATAGCAGAGAGGCAGAGTCCCAACTTTCTTATTAGCCAGGATGTATGTAATCCTTTGGCACTTCTAAAGGAAGGCAGAACCAGTGAGTCTAGAATAACCAATATATCTCATTTGTTTTTTATTTCAATAGAGTAGACTGGGTTAAGGATTAATTGACATGCATAAGCATTACAAGACTGGGTCTTTTTAGCTTTAGGAAATTGAGCTATTCCTTGCATTGATTCCATTCTTAAGTCCTGTTTTTACTGCCAAAAGGAAAAGCATCATGTGACTCCAGATATACTTTAAGCCAAATGTACCCCTCCATTCCATATGTGGTGATAAAGGGTCTTGTATATGCTTTCTTTTTTCTTTATTATTTAAAAAAAGCATTTCAAACACTTCATTTATTTTTAATGAGTTCTAAAAGAGGCAGAATAATTAAAAGGAAAGCATAGTTCAAGAAGTGTGATACCTCTAAGGTCATAATTCTTTCCACTTGGAGAAGGAGGGAGCCCTGTAAATTCATAACCCATTAACTCCAACTTCCTTATTAAGGAATCAGACTTGTCAAGACACCATGTCTCATAATTGAAAAAGTCATGAAATATATCTGAACATAACTGGCAAAAGAAGGCCTCCAGCCAATTTGTCAGCTTGCAGTCTTCTCAGGGAAATTTGAACACTACAGACTTCAAAATATAATAAAAAAAATAATAATAAAAAGCTTGATGCAGCTTATTAAAGCTATAAAGCTATTTTTTAAAATGTATTTAGGGCTTGAATTTGGAAGAAGACAGATTGTAGGGGAGTAGCGCAGAGTCTTATTAGCGCATTGTATTAATTCAATTGATGTTGTCCCAGAGGGACATGGGGGATAGGGTATCATTTGTCAAAACAGATAGAAACCATCTGATTGGTTGTTGAAGAGAGTACTGTAGTTGGAACCCCAAGGTTAGAATGGATCATGCTGAAGTGATTGCATTTGAAAGGAGAGTAAATTTGCAGCCTGATCTGCAATTCTATTAAGCCAAGATAATTTAGGCTGAAATCCTACACATACAAACAGAGAGAAAGAGAGACAGACAGACGCTAAATTCTAAGAAGACATTTTAAGAATGTTTTGCTTCTCATTAATGTTGTTTAGTTTGTATAAATACAGGGGAATCCAGAGGTGAGTGGTGAGGATGGACAAATTTACGACAATTGGATGATGATATAATGACAGGTGTGATGTCACTGGGGCTTCTGTGCATGGAGGTTCTATGCCGGGGTGTCATGGCGGCGTCATGTGACATTTCAGGACTTTCCCCCCCCTTCACTAAATCGGGTGTGGGAGTGGCCAGCATGGCCCATAAGCCATGAGTTTTTCAGCCCTGTTCTATGCCTACATGAGGATCCATTCTTCTCTTATATAAAAATCTATTGACAGCATCCAGCTAAATATTCAGTTTACTTTACAAATATGAAATCAGGAATTGATCTGTAATTTTTTAAAAAATATGTAGGATCAAAATACTTTGTAATGAACAAAGTAAGAGAAACGATGCTATAATTAAAGGCATACAATATTACAAGTTTCATTCCTCTCAGCTGTGACTTATTTTAATCATGCACAGGGTCATCCATATGTTTTAATTCAAAAGATTCATTATCAAAGAAATATTATTGTTGACTCTAGCAGTTCAAGTTTTTATTCTTTGCATTTGTGATCTTTTCAAAAGCCAGGTAGGTTTCGGTACTTCATTAGTCATATTGCGTAAAGATTATTCATTTTCTTTCTCTTTTGAAAGCTCTTTGAAATCTTTAATACAGTATGTTACACAGGCATTCTCAAAGCAACTCATAAATGGACAATATTTCTAGTTAAGAAACTCTATCAGCTCTCCACTTGCTCTTTGAAATCTAAAATTTTATTTTTGATGTTATTGTGGTTTTAATATGAAAACCATTCCCAAGGAATGTTAGATCTTCATGTTAGATGTCATGGTGCTTTTCAGCTCGACTACTGCTCTTAAGACTCTAGAAGACTGACTTTAAAAATCGGGGATTTGATTCCTGCTTTAGTTATTAAGGATTTTTTAAAAACGAAATAAACAAGACCTCTAGTAGCACAGTCAATGGGAAAAGGGAATTTTGGATTCCTTCTCTCGTAATTGAATAAAACATTTGGATCAGCTTTGGAACATCTCTTTTACACCACGTTCTTATCTGCACTTCTCTCTTTTAAATTTACCCTTTTAAATTAATTCTTGTAGAGTAATAATTTAGGTCAGTGTTTCTCAATATCTTAACTTTAAAATGGGTGGACTTCAACTCCCAGAAATCCCGATAAACCAGAGTTTAAACTCCACAACTAAGTGCCATCAAGTGATACTGGATTGATACCCAATAGGCTTAAACTGCACCCAGCTCTATGTTGGTTCTTTTTTTCTCTTCCAAGAAAGAAGCAGAAGTCGGTATTCAACTTCTACAATCATTCCATTTATGCATTGCAATTGTTAATCATATTGAAAAATAAGCTATTTATGCTGGCATTACACTTCCATATTTTTAGAGGAATGCCCTTCCTTGCTGTTTTATTTTCATTTTTTTCAAGAAAAAAGTAAGTCTTGAAGCCTAAAAGAAGTAAAGAAAAGTGTGGGTTTGACTGCAGCTTGGGTTAAGGTTTGGGTTATTAACAGGCAACTATTTTATAGTTAGTTAAACAGTTAACAGATGATATTTAAGTTCCTAAACCTTGAAATGGGTTCATGTTTAGTCAAAGATTTTTAATTTAAGAAAATATAATGATCCTCCTTTCCTTAGGACAGGTTCTTCTAAAGCCACACACAACCAGGCACCATATAAATAGCATGCACAGAAGAGCCCAAATCACACACTCAAGTAGAAGTTCCTGAGGATGGATTTCAGCACAAGTCCAATGAATAAACCTCTGGTCCCAGTAATTGACCCAGAATAGATCTGCAACAGGTTCTACTCATTATTTAGAAATGAAAAAGTAGGAATTTGTAGATTATAGGAATCCCAACATAAATTTTATAGACAATAAGTATGGATTAGAGTTTTTTTAAGCAAAAAAATTTAATAACTTTCTTGTTATTTTTTTCAAAATGTGAAATAAATGCAATCCAGTAATTGGGAAATAAGATTATGATTCTAGCACCTTTGGCAATATAAGCCATTCCATAAGTGTTGCAAGTTGACAATGGAAGTTGAAGGATATATCTAATTAAGGCTTGTGAGCCTGAAATTCAAATAAATGCTACAGAGCAACTTAGTTCTCATGCTTCATGTTATATCATTGGTACGTCAAACACAATGTTTTTTCTAAATTGTGTCTTTCTCTATATGTATAAATGAACAGATGCAGATAGAGCTCAAAAGCATGGCATGGATGAATTTATCTCTTCCAATCCCTGTAATTTTGACCACGCTGCACTTTTTGAGATGCTTCAGCGCCTCACTTTGGACCACAGACTTAATGATTCCTATTCTTGTCTGGCAAGTATACTTTTGGTCTATGCGATGTAAACTCTTGAGTACTAATGTCTGATTTTCTGATAGTGTCTGCAACTGTCAAGGGAAACAGCTGTCAGTTGAAATAAATGCCTGTTTCCTTCAGGTCTGAATTTGGTCCTGAGAGATCTCATATTTCAAAAATTACCCTCTGTTCGAGTAGCAACTATTTCTGTGCGGTACGAGAAATCTGGCAGAATCAACAGATCTTGGCAAACATAAATATGTTTATTATCTCTTCTAACTGAAGAGATCCTTCAAATCCAATCTTCCTTTACAGTGGACCTGAAGATCACAAAGGATAAATATGGTTTGCAGTTGTGATACATTCAATCTTTATTTGATTTTTAGACCTTAAATCAGCCTATTAACCTTGCAACAAAAACCCAACTAAACTCAGAATTTTGTATTGGTATTGATAGATATGATAGATAAGATAGATAGATAGATAGATAGATAGATAGATAGATAGATAGATAGATAGATGATAGATAGATAGATAGATAGATAGATAGATAGATAGATAGATAGATAGATAGATAGATTATAGATAGATGATAGATAGATGATAGATTATAGATAGACAGACAGACAGATTGATTTCAGTGATAATAGAATTATATTTTGGGGATTGATGATGGAAAAACAATAAAAGTGAAACCTTTGTTGGAATTTAGAAAGTTCAATTAGAAATTGTTATGTTCTTGTAAATCTCTGGACTCATCCTCCTTTCGTTAATAGAGGAAGTACATATTTCTTCTTAACTGAATTAGTTGAGCAAAAGCTTAAACAGTGACTTCAACAGAAATATGTTTCTTGTTGCTAGTAAGTCTTTAACTGTTCAACATTTACAGCAGAAAGGAAACATTTAGCTAAGATGTCTAGCAGTTATCAATTAGGACACAACCTTCCTGTTTTGGGGTGTCTCTACCATGTTTCCCTGAAAATAACACAGGGTCTTATTTTCTTTTGACCCCCGAAATAAGTGCTTGGCCTTATTTTTGGGGAGGTCTTATTAATTTTGAGGCGCAGGAGGCAGAGAACATGGTCATCTCATGGCTGCTGCTGTGTTGCAATATTTTCAGGGAGGGTTTATTATCTGAGGAGGTCTTATTTTCGGGAAAACAGAGTACACCAGGGGTGTCAAACTAGTGGCCCATGGGCTGGATGCGTCACGTGCTGGTCATACCCACCCCCAGTTTAGAGAAGGGAAAAAAGTCATGATATGTCATGTGACGACAATGTGACGATGCGAGTTTGACACCCCTGCTTTACGCAGATACACTCATTTTTCATCACCATCAATAAATGTGCCTGCCTATTTTTATCGATAGTTGTGTCAGTTAGAAATAACAGATCTGGCCATATACCATAACAGCATCCCATTTCACTGTTTTGGCCATGTGATGCAAGACCAATGATGGCCTAGAAAAAAACAATTTTGCCTCACACGATTGAGAGATAGTAGATGGCAGTTAAAATAAAACATAGTTTCGAAGAGATTACTTTATTCTCATTGGAAGAGCTGCAGAAGTGTGCTGAGACTAGATTGAGATGATGAAAAATTGTTGAAGCAGTCATCAGAAGTCAAGCCCAATTCAGTGGAGCTAACTAATTAACATTTAATGTAAGAAAATTTATGATGTTTAGAAATTTCACAAGCTGGCACCTATCAGGACTATGTTATATCAACTCCTGTAGATTTAATTTTATTGGTTGCTTTGTTCTCACAATAAAAAAAACAAACACTGATCATAACACAAACAAATGCAAAACATTAAACTTTCAAAACCTTTTGTAAATTTTTACAATAGGCAGAACAATGGTGATAGCTTTACTAAAAAAAAAGAGAGAGCATAAATGCTCTTTAGAACCCATTAGCTTTTTAGATTTTTCTAAAAATCAGAAATGATGGAGCCATCTGAATTTCTGGTGGGAGACTGATCAATGGGATGGCGACCAAGATGTTCTTGCTATTCCCTGGATTTAATTTGAGGGAGGAGCCTTCAGCATCTGGCCGCCATTTGTTGCTATCAGTCTCTTGGCACAGAGTATCTGAATTGATTCCCATCTCTCAGGGGGTCTCAAGTCCCAGTCAATTTTTCTCATTCATCAAGCTGGCATCCAGCAACCCAATCTTCATTCTAGGGCTCTGATTTTGGAGCAATCTGCTTCACATCTCATTCTCCTTTTGTTCCTTTTAACTCTAATCCCGTTCACTCGAAATTACCAGATTGCCATTTCCCTGCCTGAGATCACATCTGCTCACATATAAGGGAATTTCTGCAAGTCAGTTTTTAGTGCAGAATTGATATAGGTGAGCAACTAAAGGGTCATTGGGGACTTTTAAATCCTAAATTTAGAACACAGAGGATGGTTTTGATTTATTCCAAAAAGGAAAGAATTGTGTGGGATTTTAAAGATAAATATATATTTAACTCCCCTCCATATAAATTGCAAACTGTGCAATTTATTTTTTTGTTGTCGTTTGTATTGTTGACAACACTTGTGTTCATAAGTCATCCATTGAAGACTGATTGATCTCCCCTAAAGTACCATCTTTTTTCTTTCTCAAGCCCATGATGTACAGTCTGACTTGATTTCCCACAGTCTAACAGAAGCGGAATTCTCTATGAAAACAAAGAAATTGACTCATTACAGATAACATAAAGGCAACAGTTTTTGGCAAGGAAAAGCAATTGGGAGGGGAGGCAGAGGTGTTGTTGGCACCATTGACTGAAACTTCCTGCCACAGTTTTCATAGCTGCAGGCTTCTTTAAGTTGCTCTCTGCAAACAATGATTTAGAAAAAGGCTGTGCTGTCCAACATTGGCTCCCTCCCTGCGTAAGTATTATTTGTACTTTTACGCTTTATAGATTTGCCATGCAAGGTCTGGTGTATTCAGTTCTGCTGCTCTAGAAGGTGCAGGGATCAAGTGGCTCTCTTTAATAATTAAATCAAATAAAATGTACACTGAAATATTCTGAAGTTAGCTGTATTTGCAGACTGGAAGAATGCAGGTTTTGCTGCAATGTCAAAGTACATGATTTCTAATTTTAGAAATCTCCAGTCTCCATTTCAAAATGAAGAAAGCCATCCATACTCAAGTGGAAGTGCTAGAACAGTGGACCATGGAGTCTGTTTTAATTTACTCATTCAGAAGTATCTATGGGTTTTTTTTTAATTGAGAAGAAGGTTGTCAAAAACTAAATTGTCATTTTACATGATTTTTGTTGTTGTTCATTTTTGTATTTAAACACCAAATAAAATAAATAAAAACTGGGAAACAGAAGAAATCAAACAATATTTCCATTTTTAGGAAAGTCATGAAGATGCAATTTGCTATAATTTCTTTTTAGAATGACTTCATGCTTGCATCAGATGAGAGGTGTTTTTTTTTCAATTGGACCTGAATTATCGACTAGAATAAACTTCATTTGCTTGAAATGTTGTGTTCCAAGTTGGCTTTTGGCAATGCAGTTAACAATCTGTGAACCTGATACATTGCTGAAGCTATAATTCATGTTTACCTCATAACTCAGATAGTCAAGGCCTCTATCCCCTTGGAGGTCATCTTCAGACATAGCCCTGAATGGAAAATGATGCCACATCAATGTAATGACATGCTGATGTCCTTTTTGGTTTCTAATAGGCTCAACTTTAGGGAGGTGATTTGTAAATAGAAAGCAGGTAGTATATAAGATATCTACGGTTCATTTTCTTCACGATCCCTTCTCTCTTTCTCTCACACCATTCTCAGGATTAAGAAACTGGTGGCTCACAAAACAGGCCGATGCCCTGGTGAAATTAAGGCAGACTGATATGTGCAACTCTCAAGTTGCAGATTAACCGTTCCTTGCCTAAATTATTTTCATCTTGAGATAGAATCAAATAGCCTGGCTTCTGGGTTGAAAGCAGGGCCAAATTATTGGACTCTTGGGGTTTTGGCGGCCAGGTTACCTACCGAGTTATCTTCATCCCAATACATCAGCCCATCCCAACTAGCCAGGCAAGAAAGGTATGTTGTGAATTCCCTCAGCTAAGGAATTCTTACTGGCCAGGTCCAGGATGGGCATCTTTTCTACTGTTACCCCTGCCTTATGGAGCATTCCTCCACAAGAGGTGAGCCTGTCCACCCTCACTCTCCTGGCCTTTCTGAAAGGTGCATAAATACACCTTGAGGTGCACAGAGGACAATACAGCCATGAGGCTGGTTAGTGCCTTGAACACCTCTCTCCCACTTTTTAACTTTAACACTGATTTTTAATTGCCTTTTAAAATTTTATGTAGCTGTTTTAGGTCTTAATATTTTACTTGTGCACTGCCTGAGTCCCTCTGGGAGGAAGGTGGGCCGTTGTAAAATCTGATTAAATAAATAAAGCACTCCCTTTCAGCGGGTGTAACTGCCTCTAGATTTCTTTGTATGATGAATCTGCAATTTAGTCTCATGTGGCATCTTGTGATGAGACCAACCTGTCAGAGTCTCTGATGAGAGAAGAAAATGTCCTAGATATGAATTTGAGTGAGCGAAGAAGAAGAAGAAGAGGCCGCCACTTGCAGTAAGGAGCAAGAAAATAAAAAATAAAGAACAGCATTGATTCACAAATGCAGAACACAACACCATCTAGCTTGCTATCATTCCCTCCTCTTTTTTCTTTTGATTTGATTTTCACAGGGGTTTCTAGCTGCTTCACTCAGATAATTTAGTAGGAATTCTGAAAAAAAAAAATCAGTTTTCACAGTATAGCCATAACTAGATCAAATGTGTATTCAGTTGCCTAATTTTCCCTGTGCTTTAGAAAAGCAAAAACCATCTTCAAATGTGTTTCTGAAGTACGCCTTATGGGGAAAAATCACTCTTAGATTAACTAGGAGGCACTTGGTGGGAATCTGAATTGCAAGAAATGTTGCCACACAACTATTTTCTCAAGAATAATCATACAAATACAGTCGGCTGCAATGTTAGCAATATTTTTTGTCTCTGTGCTTTCTTCAGTTGTAGCTTTTCCATACCAGAGTTTTCTGGAACACTCAATTCTTCTTTCTGGAAATCAGTTGCAGAAAGAGGAGGGGAGAGGTATTTTTAATTTACCCCTGTCTTTCTACCTTGCCAAAATATTATGAGAGAAACAAAACCAACTGATTTTTTCTTAAGTAAGGAAAATGTTTTTGTTAGAGCTTTCACCCAATTGCAAAATTCCAGGAGTTCTTTTAAAATGACATAAAGAGAGGGGGGGAGGATTGCTTTTGACAAGCTACAGTCTGCGTTATCCTCCGTCAGCGTCTTCATTTTTTCACACATGCGCTTTCTGGCAATAGACGTAATAAAAGGAACTATGTCTGTTTTCCATGCCTTTGATTCTGCCCCTCATTATTTTAATCCCTTTTCAATCTGTTCTGGAGTTGGCCCAACAAGGATAAGCAAATCCTTCGATGAAGTTCTTAATTGATATTTCTTCGACTCTCCTCAACAGTAGCATTTTGGCATCCAGAAAAGATTTGGTGTCATCCGAGTGGTAGAAATATATTTTAATCTTTTCACAGCAGCGTCATTTCAAAGACGTAGCATTTGGGGTGCCAGATGGGGTGGCAAAGAAGTTGCCTAGAGGGGCAGGGCACTGATCTAGTCGCCGCGGGAACTTTTCAATTAAAAGAAGAAAGAGTTTGAAGTTTTGAAGCCTTAGAAAGATATGTCTTGTCAATGGCTCCGTGTTTCTGTCGATACTGATTATTTTTCAGTGTGTTGCTGGAGTTCTTTTGAATTCTATCAACAGAATTTCATGTTAGGTGAAAAAGAATCTACCTGATAGCTGTTATGACAATCTCTTCTAATTAGACTTCCCATTATACAAAATGATAGTTTGGTGCTTTGACATGCCGGGATAGATCCACAAGAATACACCATCATTAATTTGTGTTTGTGTAACCTTGAAACTTCACTACTCTTAATACTTTGGAGATGTGCACCTGCCCTTGTCGATTGTTCAGCTAATACAACAAACAGAACGGGCTGCTGAGGTTATAATGCCTCTGTGTTTGTAATATTCTAAAGTAGAAAACAACTTCTAGTGATCCTTCAGCCATACTCTGTGGTCTTCACATTGACATATAAAACCCTGAAACAGCTTGAGCTATAGAAATTAAGAGATATACAGTATTTGTGTTAGTTTTCTACTGCTTTTTTCCATGAAATTCTGCCTCCAGATCTGGTTATTGACCATATTCCCATTCAAGAATCCATTCATATATGAATATCTGCCATTGCCATGCTCCAATGCACAGGTATTATTTAAGATCGTTCCCTTCCAAATTTCTAGGGACTGTCGTGCAACCAGAATATATGCACTTTGGTTTACTGACTTCCATATAGAAGAGGATCTCGAAACATACAAAGAATGGTATTTGGGCCAGAAGTGCTATCCCAATTTCCACACATGCACATTTACTTGCAGAGAACAAAACATGTGTCATAGCTATTGCTGCTTACTAGAGAATTTATTTCTATAATGGGGGAGTGGGGGGTTCTTATATGGAGATCTCTTCTTTCAATGCAATATGATTCCAGTGCTCTATTCTAAGCATGATAAAGTTTGGAGTTAATTCAATATTTGTACATTATACAGCAAAGTGATAATCCAGAAAATCCAGTTGTGTCTTCAAAAAGCACCTTTGGGATTGAGAGCACAGTTGTATATATATAGTAGATATGTGATTGATGCTTAATAAGCTGTTTGAGTCCTTTTGCAAATCGTCCCTGCAATATCCATCTCAGTATGTATTTCATATATACTAGATAATTGATGTTTCCCTGTTTAAAACTTCTGGCATTGTTTGGGTGAAGTGATATTTTACGTCTCACTTAGATCCTTCCACTCGATCTGTCAAGTCAAGATTGCCTTTGGATGGTAGACCTCAATGTTGTAATATTCCTTTTACAAGTCACCGACTCAGTACTTCAATTGTCCACGAAAGCAGACATCCATGGTGCAAAGGGGCAAGAGAAGCAAATCATGCGGCTAGCATAAATTCCATATCTCAGTTGGGTATCATGGTGCACCTACTAAAAGTTGGGCTGCTTACGCTATGACATCAAAAAAAGAACAAGTTGGTTTTTCAAACCAAAATGTAGTTGAACAAAGTCGGTGCTCTTCTAAACATTCCTATTTTAATGCATGTATTCAACATCAATATTTCATTTCTATTCCTAATTTGATTTTTCATAAATTGTGGTCTGGTGTGTCTTTTTTTTTTTTTAACAAAGTCTACATTTGACGCAAACTTTCTCTATTTACCTACAGGGCTGGTTTAGCCCTGGCCAAGTCTTTGTCCTAGATGAATACTGTGCACGGAATGGAGTCAGAGGCTGTCATAGGCATCTCTGCTACCTTAGCGATTTGCTTGAAAGAGCAGAAAATGGAGCAATGATTGACCCCACCTTACTGCACTACAGTTTTGCCTTTTGTGCATCGCATGTTCATGGCAACAGGTAAGGGGGACCAGGTGTGTCTCAGCCATTTTGGCAACATTGCTTTTTGAAGTGCTGGTTTCTTTGGATAAGGCGTAACTATACTCATAATTTATGTTTGTTTACTATCTTGAAAATAGCATATAGTTCTTGTCTAAAAAATGATAATGCCCCACAAAACTGAAGTCCATCTTTTAATGCTTGAACCACTTTGAAAAGACCATCAGTTAAATAATTATGCCAAAGAATAAATGGTTGAATAAATTCACCTGCTCAGATAAGGAATTGTATGTGCTGTCAATATAAAAATGCAGTTTAAGAACTTCTCGTCTTTTTTTCCCTATTTTAGTAATTGTGGGAGTGCAACAACTGAACACTTTTGATACTCTTCTTGTAAATAATTTGTGTGCTGCAATTGGTTGAAGAAGTGTACTTCAGGTTTGAGAGTGATGGAGAAAAACTCAAACTGGGAAAAATTATTTCAATCAGTTAAAAATTTGTAGACATTTGAATATTTTGATTGCATCACAAGGTGATGCAAAATGTCAATGAGATGCAGTAGCTGTCTTCCTTTTAATTTAAGGACTTTCTTAAATCCTTTACAGGACTTAAGAGAGAAAATGAAGTTACCTAAGAACATTTTGTGCTACGTAGGTTTGTAGGCTGAATATCTCTTTGTCAATAGGAATAATGCTTTCTGAGATCTTCAGTCATGGAGATCAGCTAAATGCTCATAAAATCTCTTCACAATTTAATGTTTAATAGACTCAGAATTACAAAGAATCCTTAAAGAAAAAGATTTTGGAGTCAAGAGTTTTGAAGACATATCCTTATCCCCGTCCCACTTTAAGATTTCTGTGTGTGGGCTGAACACTTGCAGAAAGCATTAGCTTCTGTAATCCAATATGTTCATTCTGCTTACTTCTTAAGCTTCTACGTCATGATAACAGAAGAACACAGTATTCCTTTGACGCCAACATAATGGCGTGCAGCAATTTTATATACGCTCTACTTTGGCTGGACTTAGGAAGCTGCCATTGCATCATAAAGCCACCATTTCTAAATGCCTTATCAAGAAAGGCTACATCAGATTCCTTTTGTACTGAGACTTCCATGCTTATAGACTCAAAATTTGTTTCATTTGCCTGTTATGCCAGTTAACCTTGCTGTAACAGATCAGATTAGATTCAAACTGAAATGACTTTAAAAAAAAACTTATTTCAAACTTTCAAACTTATTTCGGAATTTGAAGTCCATTTTAAATCTGAAAGTGTTACAGAAGTAAGTTTCCTAACTGTACAGGCTGGTGTAGCATTCCGTGCACCGATGGATTTATTTTTTGGAAGTTGTGTTCTATACAGTGAGATTTCACACTCTGTTCTACATATGCTACTGCATAACAGAGTGTTATAAAATAATGAAGTGTTTTGTAAGCTCTCTGGTAAACATCATCATGAATTATTATACACATTGCTGGTATTTTACATGTATGGCTGCCACTCAAGTCACAGTTCGCTTGATCCATCTCGTTACGTTACGGCATTTGGCTTGCCTTCTTTTCTTTGTAGTTCTGATTTCCTTTTTTTCTTCTTCTGCTGACAAATTGTTGGCATCTATTGTTATCATTTTATTGTTTAATGTTTAATTTTTACCTTGTTTTCTTTCGTTTCTTCTGTAACAACACCTTGCTGCTTTAATTTTCTCTTTCGTTATCCTTATCTTCTTTTTATGTTTTAATTTAAAACTCAACATCTCCAAAGTCAAACAATGGAAGAGATACTTGGTGGCATACAGCCAGTAGCAAATAACCCCCCAGCCTCTGAGGTAGAGGCCAAAAAGGATTCCAAAAAGGAGTCCAAAAAGAGGAAAGATAACAAATCACAGCCACCTCCAGAACAAAAAAGGTAAGAAATAATAGTTTAGTGGATGGGAGTTTGATATAGGATATAGAGGAATTTATGCCTTCTTGATTTGAAATACTGGGGGAACTCTGCCTTATAGGAGTTAGATTAATATAGAAAGATTAGGTACAAAACTACAGCAGTTAATAAAATGCACAACTTTCTTAACTCAAAGGTTAGGAATCGAGATCCATAACAAGGAACCCAGCATAATGCAATTAATATTTGGCACCATGATTAGGATTGACTTACCTGAGACACATACTCAGAGAGAAGTTGCTTGTAACCAGGGGGTTGGATTAGAAGACCTCCGAGGTCCCTTTGACTCTGTCATTCTGTTAAGTGGAGAGGAGCACAGGAGTAGGTGCTTCTTATAGTAATCCCTATGTTAAAGAATAGCCTGTGGTGGGATGTACTCAGGAATTGCAGGAGGGAGGAGAGAAGGCAAGAGACAGCAGAGCTTGGAATGAGTGGTGAGCAGGAAGAGAGCAAGATTGGACACTCCCTAGCAATTCACAGAGTCTATCTATAGTTATCACAGATAATTGGTTTATTCTGGCAAGTTTCTGTTAGTAGATGAGCTAAAGGAACTATTCACATGTACTTGTTCTGACCTAGGCTTCCTGATACAGTAAAAAGCATACACTGAGTAACCAAAAACCCTCTTTTTATTTCAAAGGCTGTGAATTACGTTCATTCACAGCCCGTAATGAGTCACAAATAGTTTGTAAAGAGTCCAACAGTGCTCTGCCCAAGTCTTTCAGGATAAGGCTAATAAGCATCCAACTATCTTCCTTGAAACACTGCCAAACACCTGATTAGCAATTAGATTGACAAGGCCACGTGGAGCACAAAGTAAAAATGGAGCTTCAGAACGTAAACCGACCAGCATGAACAAAGTTGCTTCCTGCAAAGGGTCACATGTCTTTGCTCCTCCTTTATGTCCTATGGGAGGGGTCAAGCCTTACTCCCAAATCTTTCCTTTTGTGTTAACTGTTCTTGCCTTCTGGCAGCTCTATGCATGCGCACACTGGAAATAGGCTCCCCCTGTTCCTCTGCCTCACTGATGTCAGACTCTGGAGGCTCCGGAGGCAGCACATAACTTCCAGATGGCTCTGGTCTTCTCTCTGCCTCCGACGCAGAGTCCTCATCTGAGCCTTCCTCATACTCCAGGACTGGCCCATGTTCCTCCCCAACCTCCTCACTATCTGATTCTGCTGCCAGCTCCACAGGCCGCCAGCAGACCCCAACAGTAGTTCTTGGTTCTTTGGACCTGACATGGCCTCCCCGAAGAAATTAGTCTTGTCCCAACCTTGTTAGGAATCCTACCAGCAGTTTAACTAGTTGGATAATGCCATTGGTATCTCATATAATTACACATTGTTTCATTTTGTATATTTTCATTACACTGTTTTTAATTTTATATTATTTTACTGTGATTGTTTTATGTGTGCCCTACCAAGCCTCCCACAATTGTGATACTTCAGAAATGTAATTTTTAAAAATTAAGCAACATAATATACAGTATGGGTAACAAAAATGACTCAACTAGTACCAGTGGGATGTGTGTTTAGAAAATTCTCTCTCGTGTGAGTGCCAACCTATTTCATCTGTGGACACACGTTTAAAACACTGCACCTATCCATTTTGAACAGGTGTGAATAAAATGTTTTTGAGCTGCTTTTGTGTGAGCTCTTGTGCGAGATTTCTCACAGTGTAGCAATGTCACAGATGTTGTTTTGTAGGATGAAAAGCCTGTTGAATAAGGCTGTAGCAGGTAAACTTGGACGGCAGACAGTTACAAGATCTTGCTGAAATACTTTTACAAAATTTTGTACAGAGGTTTATCAAATGATAGATATCTTCAATTTAGTCAGTAAGAAGATTCCTATGAGTAGAAGTCTAAATCACTGTGTATACATCATAGCTGTTGCTGGAAAAGATAGGAAGATTCATATTTATGAGATGAGTTAGAGTTGAGTTTCATCCATATTCACAAGACCTGAGCCAGTGGGACATGTATTTGTCTAGGACTTTTTATCCTGTTGATTTAGAGGCACTTGTATAAAGGCGGGTTCTAATATAAAATTCTAATTTACTAGTCAAACTATCACTTTTATGGCTTATAAAATTAGGGCCCTGCAGGCACAAGAAATTAGGAAGTAAGGTTCTTCAAATGAGTGCAAGTTTATTCCATGCTACCTCTAAACAGGAATCTGAACTACTAATGGCCAAGACAAATTGTTGGTAGATAAGAGTTAATGGAATTCCAGGGTGAGGGTGGGGGGATGGACTTAGATCATTTGTGGGTATGGAAGGATTCCATATGCATGGAAGGATAATGATGCATTTGACTCCTTCCTCAAGCTCAGCCTGGTCATCTCCTACAGGCTCAATCTGTGAGCCAAAATACATTGTGACTGTGTTGGTGATTCCAGTATGAAAGGAGACATACAGATGGAAAGTGCATTTGTTATTACTCATAGCTACATGGGAAAGGAACATATTTCAGAAGGAGTGAGCAGAGGATGGAAAGGAACGAAATTATCTGCATGTGCTGCAGTTTCCCTGAAATCTTAACTACACATATAATACCAAAGAAAACCAGAAGATGTAATTGTACACTGCACCGTGATAGTTTATGCCAGGAATTTCAAGGATCATCCAAGTGGTTTGTGGGCAAAGTTGACATCTAATCTATGGTCTTCTTAGACCTTGCTATAGGTGGGATCATAATGACTTCAGCTATGGCAAGAGAAGTCTGCCAATCACTGGATGTTGTCCTGAATTTTTGTGTGCATATGATTTGGGTAGAATATGGATATAATCTAGAATCTGGGTGATGCAACTTTGCTGTAATGAGAGTTGCCAAAATTTCTAAGATTTATATAAAAGCAAGGTTGGCCCTAATTGTTGGCTCTGATTGTTTAATGAAGCATTTACAATACTGCTCTGATTAATACATCTAACTGAATTGTTTAAAATTTAGGGTGATGATGTACTTTTAAAATGCCAACACATTACATATAGAATGACTGTTTATGAAATAAGTTAAATTCTGGCAAATTTAGCATTATTTTTCACTCCAACTTCTATATCAGGACATTCCATATGAAGCTCACAACATTTAGAGACAAAGATATCATTTTTTTAAAAAAAAGTGGGGAACCAAGTACATATGTACAGATATGAATCTTCATACCCACGTATAGATTTTTTAAAATTCCAATTTCTATATTCCATTAATTATTTTTCATTTTCTTTCCATCTGTATTTTAAATTTCAGGGTTATTTTCTCTGGTAAAAATGTATTAATATGGTTCTCCCTAAAAATAAGATTTGCTATCAGAATACACTGGCTTAAACGTAATGATGGTCAAAGAGACAGTTCTTTCTGGCTTGGCATCAGTTTTCTATATAAACACTAGACAGTGATGGAGCTGTGATGGTTTGTCTGTTTCTGCTCTCTCTGTGTGTAAGGTCAGACAATGAGAGGACAGTAGCTTGCAGTCAGTGAGAAAGTGCAGAAAAAGTGTGATTCAGACTGTGCAGGACAGCCCGAAGGCCGCGGCTGACAGAATGAATGACAGGCAATCGAAGGAGAGAAACTAACTAGATGCTGTTCAAGGTCCTGTTTTTCGTGAATATAGTCCAGTTATCAATGCAGAACAGGGAAAAATGGCTCCTATTAGGAATTCCCCTCAGGCTACTTCCAATAGGAAATTCTGCAGACTGTGTCCCATATTATCTGAATAGTACACCAAACTCAGAGCACTGGATACATTCAGACTTTGCAAATAGGGTGTTCGGAATTCTCTATTTGGGTGTTTTGATCTGAGAAGCAGAATAATAATTTCCAGTGGATATTTGAATATGCTTTATTCTGCTTGCTCTTCTGTTTGTTTAAAGCAAATGTAATATTGTGAATAGAATTCTTTATTGGCCATGTGTGTTTGGACACACAAGGAATTTGTTTTTGGTACATAGGGTCTCAGTGTACATAAAAAGGCAAGATACATTCATCAAGAATCATAAGGTACAGCACTTAATGATAGCCATAGGGTACAAATAAGCAATCAGGAATAATCAATATCAATATAAGGATTTGTTGCTTGTAAGGATACAAGCAACAAAGTTACAGTCCTGCAGTTATAAGTTGGAGGAGATGGGTGATAGGAACAATGAGACGACTAATAGTAATAGTAATGCAGCCTTAGTGAATGGTTTGACAGTGGTGAGCGAATTATTTGATTAGCAGAGTGATGATGTTCGGGGAAAAACCTGTCATTTTTATAGCGTTATTTTGAGGGTAAGTGTTGAAACAATTTATGTCCAGGATGCGAGGGGTCTGTATATATTCTCACGGGCTTCTTTTTGACTCGTGCAGTGTATACACACACACACACACACACACACACACACACACACACACATAGAGACAGACATAGACACACACACACTTTGATTCCTGGTTTCTAATCTGAGGCCTTATCCCGCACCAGTGTTGGCAAACCTATGAAATATATCAAAGGTGACACGCCAAAACATTTTGGGTGACACACTAGCATCACCTAACAATTATTCTGGAAAGCAGACCACATTCTTGCACAATTTTCAGAGGCTGAGAGGAAATGGGGTGCACTCTTGCACGCCTCCAATGCCTTTAAAAATTGCATAAGAAAGGGTGTGCTTTCAGGTGGGTTTTGCATGCAGCAGAGGCCACGGAAGAGCATTCTCCAAAGCTGCTTCAAGAGCAAAGGCTTTATGGACCTGGAGCTGCCTCTGGTACAAGGGCAGGGGCCTATCAACAGAACACTGCCTGAAGATAAGCAATGTATGACAGATCTTAGGAATCACACACGAGTCAACTGCAATTTTTAAAAATAAATTAATATATAAGGAATTGTTTCTTTTTTGTTGGCCGGGGAGGGTCTGGAGGTATGGCATGCCAGCAGAGTCAAATTAAGCATTTCCATCAGTGCTCTAGATTAAGTGCTTTACATTTCTACACAAACACACACGCACACACACGCACACACACAAACAAACATACTCTACATGCATACCCATTTTGATATTTAGATCAAACTAGATTCTTTTTTAACTTACTCCTCTGTATCAACTTTGCCTATTTCATGAAAATCACATCAGAGATGAAAATTGTAGGAATTAAAATGCTGGACTGAACGTAGGTTTGATTGGATTCAGCAGGGTTCTAGCATTCATCTTGAGTTATGGGAAGGTACATAAGTAGGAATAGCCTGGGCATCCTAAATAATTCAAGGCAGAAAAATTGGATAAAGATCATCATTGGCTTTGGCAAAACTAACAAATCAAAAAAAAAAAGAAGTCACCATGATGAAAATTCTTTAATTTCCCAATATACAGACAGATTTAACCATAGTTTCAACTGGGAAAATGTGACCATCCTAGACCAAGCCAAGTCCAAAAGTGCCAGGGAATTTCTAGAAGCCTGGCACTGCAGCCATCAATGGACACAAAGACATTAACAACATCTGTAGACTATGCAAAAGAGACTATTACCCAGCCCAAAAGAGAACAAAAAGACTCCAGCAGCTCTCCACTAGAAACCAGTGCCCAGATCAGCATAGATTAACTTCAAGGTTAACATCACACCAACATCAAGGTTAACATCACCAACAATCAAGTAAGCAGTACTCCAATCAAGAAACTGCCAATGAAGCCAACAGCAAACAGCTCAACTAAAGAATCTCTAAGATTGCTCCCACCAGCATTGACAGACAAGCCACCAGAATATAAACTAACAACAAATTGCACTCCTTACTAGCACTGATGATGTTACCTAATTTGGGTAATTGAAAAAATTGCCAGAAAACAAGCAAGCTCAGAGAGCACCAAGAATCCTCCCCCCGCCAAGCCATCTTAAAGGCCAAGCACAAATCAGCACTGTGACAATTGTCTTCAGGAAAGCGGGTCCATGGGCAAATTAAGCAGGAGTTGCTTGAAACCAGATGTGGTTGTGCACCAGGGGTGGGTTTCAGGCGGTTCGCAGCGGTCCCCGCGAACCGGTTGGTCGGCGAACCCGGAAGTAAGTAACTTCCAGGAAGGCCGAAGGATCTACCTGCCCGCCCGCATTTCTTACCCAGTTTTGACAAGTTCTGTGCTTCCACGCATGCGCAGAACGCATACAGCGCCTACGCAATCCTCCAGGAGCAGCTGGAGCATTGCACAGGCGCTAGTACGCATGCGTGCACTGCGCGCGTGCATGAGGACGCCGCCGGCCCCGTTCCAACTGAACCGGTTGGAACGGGGCGAGGAACCCACCCCTGTTGTGCACATGAGGAGCAACCCACTTTCATGTTTTTCTCACTAACATTTTTTTGGGGGGGGAATGCTTAATTTGACACAGCTGCTTGTCGGATGTGATGTGGTTATGTAACCCAACAATATGGCTGGGGCATACAGCAAGGCAGCCATCTGGACATGCATCATAGCAGTCATGGGTCGTGTAAATCATTTATAACCATAGAAGACTTTCAAAAGGATAAAGATTTGTGGAAAGGAGAAAAACCCAAGAATGTATCCTTTAAACTTCACTATTCCAAATTAGATATTCATTTGAATGGGATATCAAAAAATGGGAGAGGTTATCATGAAAAGTTCAAAAGTTGCTACATGATTCTTTCAAAGCCACCCTGGGAGAAAGTAATGTCAAAAGAATTAACTCATAATGTCTATTTCCGATGGCAAACAATTTGATTTCTTTTTTATTTTAATATATTTGCTGATATATTTGCTTTTAGCTGCATACCTAGCCCTGAAAGGCATCCAAGTACAATTAGACCAGGGCATGGTGGGGGAGATGGAGATTCTCAAAAGAAATAGTGGCCTTAGGACCCCAATTCCTAATTATAATTTATAATTAACCTTGTGATTTGCACAAATAACTCGTCTAAATACAGTCTTTGCTATAAGGAATACATTTTCCTTAGTAAGCTTTAAGAAAATTTCCATTCTGTGATTAGAATTAGGTTATTAAATTGAACAGATTTAGGAGAATTCATTTCTTATCTGTAACATGTCTATATTGGTTGTTTTTTTAAATCAATGATTAAAAACCTATGCTAGAAATGCAGTGTCCATTGTAATGGTGCCTTTTATCAGCATAACACTCCTCCTTTTTTATTCCATACCCTCATCTGTACATTGTCATATTTAATTTCTCTTACAGGATTCAAGCAATATGAAACGAGAAAAACTCTGTTACTGTTGAAAATATGCCATATTTTTATGATATAGATTGACCTAAATTCATAGTGAAATGCCTACATTGTTTTTGGTCTAATTATTGACATCATTGATTGGAAGTGTAGACACACTAGAAGTTAAATATTATTATTTTTTTGCTTTTGCTTTTGTGTGGGTTTCCTTTTTCTGATTCTGACTGCAATTATACATACATGTAAATACTTCTTTTTTTCTATATCTTTTTTTGTTTAAAGTTCAAATTCCATACAAGCAACATTTCTGATTCCATATAGAAACAAATATAAAATTTCAGTGATCAAATTATTATATTAACAGGAGGAACTGGCCTCCTGTTAGAGGTGAGAATTTAAGGTGTTTTTTTTTCCAAATGATTGTGAATAGCCTTCAGCAAGAGAAAGTGAAAATCAAAAGAGGAAGAAAAAAAATCAAAGATCAGAATACCCCAAAATACCCCAGTTAACAGTGATCATTTAACTACATTTAGCTGTTGTGCCCCTGAATGGCAATGATCACATATCCGCATCTTCAAGTGTATAATACTGAATGAAACACTTTTAATTTTAATTTTAATCCCTGCAGTTAATTGCTGAATGTATTGTCTTCCATCTAGATAGATGAGTATCAGCATTTAGCATCACTAGTGAAATCGAAAGATGTGCAGCTGGGTGATAGTGTTTTAAATCTGACCAAAAAAAATTGGAAGTATTATTCTTTCTGACATGGATGAAGATTGGGGATTGTGAGGAGAGTAAAGATGACAGAACTGGTGCTAACCATTCTAACAAGAACTTGAAAAGCAGCTGACATGACATCTTTCCTATCATACTGCTGAAAATGTCAACTTTGTGAAGGACAGTGAGAAAACGGTTTGCCGAATATCTGAAAGGTAGATTCAAGAGATGTTCTTCATGTCAGATGTAATATAGTCCAGAGCTGTTTGAGAAAGGAAGTTCTTGCAGTTGTGATGGCTCAGAAAATGATTACAGTGGACCTGATGACTTAAGTCTTAATTTTTTCTCAATTTATAATGCACACCAATCAATATTACTGTTGTGTAATGTTAAGGCTTGCACTATTATTACAAGCATACACACTAGTATCTTGTTGGAACAAAACTGTAATTCTAACTATATAAATTACACCCTGCGATAATCCCAGCTTCAAAATTACAGGTAGATTTGGGGTCAATGCATTTATTTAAGATATTGAAAAAGGAATTTTGGTTAGAATTGCAAAAATTGTCCATTCAGCAAAAGAGTTTCTTGATTTCACTGTCTGGTCCAGGTGTGTTTGTTTGTTTGTTTTGGAATATGCATTAGCAGCATCTAGAAGAGAAATTATTGTCAGTATTAAATTTGCTGTGGATTTCTCTTAGTTTGCATACATCTTAATCTGCATATATGGTAAAGTGTACCACTACAGTTGATATCAGCTTTTTGAGTAAAAAGTTGAAATATCCCATAAAAACAATTGTTTAGCAAACCAGTTGCTGAGTCTTAAAGAATATTAAAATGCTTTTATGATTGTAAAATGTGACTAATTCAACAATAGATTTACTTTCGTTTACCAGGCACCTGTTTTAAAAGAACCAGTTGTCCAATATTGGAAGTAAAAACTGGGGCAGAAGGAAAGACAATTATATGATATGGGCTTACTGTTTGTGTATTTTTTTAAATTTCTTTTTACAATTTTTATAATTTTGAAGTAAAAGCTGTGACAAACCTTTGGAACTGGCAGTATAGAAATCTATCAATAAATGAAAAATAAGCGAATGAACATATTCTTGAATTCTTTCCACAAAGGTTGGAATGTATTGCTACCATGTAGCAAGATTTATGGATTTTTCATGAGTAGCAAAAATGACTACTCTTCCATGTTAGGAATCCTGGCATGCGTTCAGTTTCTATGCACTGGCTTTTGATCGGTGGAATGGAAAAACTGATCAATGTTATTTCAGGTGTTCAAGGCTTATTGATGCAGCTAAACCTTGGACTGAATGATTTTTTTAGACTTAGTTTTTGTCACTTACTCTTTTTGTTTTCTTTTTCTATGTTTCCTCTTTTAAGAAATTAGAAAAAAACAAATGTGAAACTGACACACAGTGTGAAAAGAACAAAACTTGGAATGTAGAGTGGGATGATGAAATACTTTATGTCAGCAGAAGTTTTATGTCCATGTCCCAATTTAAAATGCTTGACCCAAAATAATTTTCAAATATCACATAGTTCCTTCTCTGTTTACCAAGTCTAGAGGCACAGCCCTTATGGCCAGTTAAGCTAACAAGCTTTTTGACAGAGAAATAATAAAAGGATCTTTTCCACTACCACCCAAGTTGCATAGATAAAAGTCAATAAGAATCCATGGCCAGAAGAAATTATTCTTCTCCTTACCTGGTAGAGAAGTCCTCAATCTATTCAGAACTTTGTGAAGTTCTGAGGGAGAACAGATATTGTATATCTCTTTCCAATCATATCTTATCTGTTTTGAGCCAGTTTTGGAAAGAGATGGCTTTGGAAGTTATCAGAACACGGCATAAAGCTTCCATGACCAGATCAAACACCTCCTTCAATCTTAAAAGGGAAATCTCATTCCTCCTGTGGCCCAAAGAAGGCATTGCCATGGCAGCGCAGGGGCTAGAATGCAGTGCTGCAGGCTACTTCTACTGACTGTTGGCTGCCAGCAGTTCAACAGTTCGATT
The DNA here is from genome assembly GCF_051295495.1 of Thamnophis sirtalis. Taxonomy (NCBI): domain Eukaryota; kingdom Metazoa; phylum Chordata; class Lepidosauria; order Squamata; family Natricidae; genus Thamnophis; species Thamnophis sirtalis. The sequence goes on along the minus strand of NW_028261383.1, from coordinate 42,373,312 downwards.
CTCAGTGGCTTAGGGTTGATTCATCCTTTCACCCTTTTGAGGTCAGTAAAATGAGGATCCAGATTGTTGGGGGCAATATGTTCACTCTGTAAACAGCTTAGAAAGAGCTGTAAACCATTGTAAAGTGGTATATACATCTAAGTGGTATTGCTATTGCAAGAACCAAAGGCCTACAGTTTAAATAGCAATAAGCTTCCATATCATATTTCAGGATTATGACCTAACCTGATTGCCTCACTCACCCAAAAAACAGCCAAAAATGGAACTAGGGGTGGAGAGGTGCAGAGGTGGGCTGCTGCCAGTTTGGACCAGTTTGCCCAAACCTGTCATTCCGATTCTGCATGGTTCTGAGAACTGGCAAATCAAATCACAGGCTGGCCCCGCCCACGCCTGTTTTTCCACCCATTACTGGCTGTTTTCAGCCCAAAAAAATGGCCTGAAAGCATCTGAAAATGGCCCCAAAAACGTGTGGCTCAGTGTTAACCCAGTGGCTCTCTTCTAGAGTAAGAGCTTCTGGTCTGAATTTGAAAAAATCTACAAGTTGTTTTGACTAACACAGTTCCAAGTCCATTTTGCTTGAAAACAAACCGTAGTGAGCTTGTTGGAGCCATTTCCAAAGCAAAGGTTCCCACCTTATTATGACAAACAGAACAAATGGAATAAAGAGCCTTTGTTCGTTTGCCTCCACAGACTAGCACTGGCACTCTCTGCAAATGATGATAAAAATTTGCTCCCATTGAAGTCAGCAGAAAATAGCGAGTTGGAAATAGAATAGTTCCTGTGTTGGACTAAGGATGGGCAGAATGCCCTATTTCCACTCCCTGGCATTTAAAACTTTTTCATTGGGGAGTGTTTTGTGGAATGCAGCAAAATAAGCAGCAGTCTGCTGCTCTGATCCTCAGCACAATTGGAAGCAACTTATCTTGCAATGTGTTCAGAATCTAAGTGTCAGCCATGGCCATCTGTAGCCATTGGTTACCATTTTGTCTTCTTGGAATCAGCCGCTTTCTCTGTAGTAAGCATGTCAAGTTTGCCATAAGTTTTAAATTGATGTCTTGAACTAAGGAAGGAGTAGCATAAAAGAGCAAGTTTTCTAGCCACATTTTGCTTTGTTTTACATTTCTACTCATGTCAAGGCATCTTTCAGTAAAACACTTTGTAGGTTATTGCTTCAATCAGGGAAAAATTCACACATTTCATTTAATAATAGTGTGAGAACATGAGATGGGCAACTATATCACCTCCTATTTGGATTCTCCCTCATTGGGCAATTGGCTGACACATTAAGAGGCAGTGATCTGTGAGAACTGATCATGCAATAACTAGTGGTAACAGATTTACACGTTCACGTTATCAAGCAATAGTTGCAATTATCACATTGATAACATATTGTATACTTACTGAGTTTTATCAGTAAACAATGTGTTTGTATATTTTAGAATAATTAGTCTTGAAAACTAACTTCTTTAAAATAAGCAGAGATTTGGAAATTAGCACTGAGGCTTTTTTTTATCATTATCATTTCTATTCAAAATAAGTCCTTCTATTTAACTCTTGGCGAAGCAATGATAAACAAGCCCATCGTTTGAAAGAGTAGGCTGTTGTCTTACTTTCTGATCATAGGAATGCTTGCTTATCAAAACAAAAATAATTTGGTGGGGGGGGGGGTTAAACCGCAGGCTGAATTTTTTATAGGTAGTATTTTGGCATACCATATTTTTCAGAGTATAAGACGCACATTTTTCCCTCAAAAAAGAGGATGAAAATCTGGGTGCATATTATACACCAAATGCAGCATTTTTGGCCTCCTGAAACCCCACCCCGTTTGCAAAAATGGTTGTGCATAGCCTTTAGGAGGCTTCCAGAGTGCTCCTGGGGGCTGGGGAGGGCAAAAATGAGTGAAAAATGGGCCATTTTTTGCTTGTTTTTGCCCTCCCAACCCCCAGGAGCACTCTATAAGCCTCCTAAAGGTTATGCATGCCCTTTTTTTGAAGAAAAAAAAACAGCCTTGTTTTCATGAAAACCAGGCCGTTTTTGGGAGGTCTGCAGAGTGCAAAAACTATTTTTTGCCCCTTCAAAATCTTGGTGCGCCTTATACTCTGAACAATATAGTATATTTAGTCAAAACGAAGCCCAAATGGTCTTCCTAAGGTTAGATGCAGTCTTCTAATGATATTAATAGCATAACCAGGTTTAGAAACCCAGAACTCATTGAATGCAAGGAAATCTTCCTAGTGATCATTGAAGCATTGGTGTACAGTATCTCTGAGAGCTACTGCAGCCTCACTCAATTCCTTTTTAGTAGAATTTAACTTCATGGTTAGATCAGGTAGAAAATCAACTCTTATTTTTCTCCTGTAACTTGCATGCACTATGAGATCTGCTTTGGAGATCTTCCCTGAAAAGCATATGAAGAAGACCAGACTAAAAAGTGTTACTTATGCCTTAAGCCTCACTGAAAGGTTTACAATTTATTTTCTCCATGTATTTTTTAAAAAAATCCAAACCTTCATCATTATTTTCTTTTTTTTTAAAAAAAAAGTTCAGAATTCATTTTAAAACATCGAGGTTATATACCCTGCTCATAATGTTCATTTATTCATATTTCTTTTTAGGTATTGGTAGTTTGAGTTATTTGAATCTTTAGGTCATAAATTGACTATACAGATTGCAGTTGGGAGAAAAAAAAATCTTGGGAACATTTTGGGTCTTTAAAAGGAACATAAAGCTTCCCAATTAACCCTTGACAGGAGGTTCATTACAAGCTTCGTAATCCTTTGCCAAGTCTTTTGTGTAGCGAAACTAGCCTAGTACGAAGGACTTAGGAAGCTTAATCCAAACATGGAAGGAGGCTTTAAACGAAAAGCATTTATTCAGTTTTAAGACTTACATTATCTTTAAAAGCAGGTACTTTCAGCTACAACCCTACACACAAATACACAAATGCTTGTGATATTGGTTGCCCATAGGAAAAAGAATACACTATTCATATGGCTCGTTTTCTGGCCTGAGAGAGCAGGTTGGGGCAGTCAGGAGATATCTCTCTCTCACACACACACACACACACACACTCACACACACACACACACACACACGTTGTGGCAGCAATGAATAGGGATACAAAAGCGTGTTTTTGGAAACTCTTCGGCCCTTCCTCTTACACAAACACCGATAAATAATAGAAATGCCTAATATTTGCTCCAGCAAAGGACTAATTTAGCTACTTTGTAGGCACAAGATCTGTAGGTAAACATTAGGAAGAAAAAGACACTTGTCTTTCAAAAGGAAATATAAGAACATATTTTTTAAAAAAATCCAGGGGAAAAAAAACCAGCGATAAGAGCTTTTTAACAGGGAAACAGAAATGATGAATTTTGCTTGAGTTGGCGGTGTTTAAACAGAGAGTAAATGGATGCACAACTGTCAGGGAAACTATAAAGGTGGACTGAGTAGAAAACTGGAGTAGATTAGTTCCAAAGTCCCTGCAAATGGCTGCATACTATTAAAGGCAAAAGATATTCATCGTTCTTTTCAATTTTGAATAAGATATTTGCAGGAAAGGCATTAAGAAATTACCTTCTTGACTATTAGTATCTCATCTCTTTACACACTAAAGCTGATACAATATTGTGTCCTATGCTAATGGGTTGGGTGCCGTCTACAATGGCTTGGAAGCAGGGCGGCTGTATAAATGTTTTAAATGAAATAAATAAATTAGATATTATAACAATGGTGTCAAATATCGTTATCCAGAATTATAATCTTTGGTCCTGGTGACTGTTTATTCAGCTATTAATCAGATAAAGCATTTTGATTTAAGCTGGTCTTATGCTTACATTGTTTGGAAATCAGAAGACATCTACCATTTGTTCAGATAAGTATTTAATGAGTTCAGTATTAGCCACAGTGATTGTTGATGTTAAAAGAATATACATCATTTTTGTAATTATCAAGATAGGTTATTGTTTGTCTACTTTAACAAGATCTTTGATACTTCCCCGGGGAAAAACAATCATTTCTATTAAAGCTACTGTTCCTCATATTTCTTATATGTCACCTCTCACCTTTAATTTACTAATTGATGAACACATGGGGTTTCCAAAGGTTTAGACGGGGATGGGAATTCAAAAAAACATTTTGGAAGGAAACAATGGAAACCTACTTTAGTAAACCTGTCAAGAAAACTACAGGAGTTAAGGATATTGTTCTCCTCATCTAAAATGTTAACTGGGCATGAGCTTGTTTAAGAGGCATAGAAGCAGCCATTCTCCACCCCCTGCACTTCCAAAAATTTACTGCCAAGATTGATACTCTCAGAAAATGAACCTCACATACTACAATATTCAATAACTTTAGTTTTGCACCTCCTGCCGTGAATGATCACAAGTATTTCCTGATCTGTATGAGGGATAGTTTAAGCATATCCTGGTGAAAAATGGAGTTTATGATATAAAAAAAATATCTCCACCCTGGTTTATAAAACGTGATATATGAAAAGGAAGGCGTGTGGTTTCCATAGAAAAGCAGAGACCCAGCAAAACCTCTTCGCTCATTAGCTTCAATCTAAAATTGGGTGTTGTAATCCATACAATTCAGGTGTTTTGATCAGCAGGACTACATAGAGTAACACGGCAAATCAAAATAAGGGATTAGATTCTCTGTTCAGAGTTTTATACATGCAATAAAGTCTGGAGGACTCCATCAGCAATTTCAAATGTCTGTAACTGAAATGATACTATTTATTCACACCATTTTTTTAAAAAAAATATTGAAAATCCAAAGAAGCGCACGCTTTGGATTTCAGGGGTGGTGATTCATAAAAGTCATGAGACAGCTTTCAAGTTATTCATAATGTTTTTCCTTTAGGCCTGATGGAATAGGAACGGTAACAGTAGAAGAAAAAGAGCGATTTGAAGACATCAAAGAGCGGCTGCGGTTGTTATTGGAAAATCAAATCACGCATTTTAGGTAATAATGGCTATATCAATTTCCAAAGCGGGAGTCATGTCCCCAGGTTTCCACTGTTGCAGTTATCATGGCTTGCTTAAGTAGTAGCAATTCATTAAGAGTTGTAGACAGAATGCTTAGGAGAAGAACTTGCAATTTTAAGGTTTAAATTTATCATTACTCCAGGGTGATCCAATTCCACTTACCATATATTTCTGAGTATAAGACACTCTGGAGTATAAGACATCCCTGAGTATAAGACGCACCAAAATTTTGAAGAGGCAAATTTAAAAAAAAAACATTTTTGCACTCTGCAAACCTCCCAAAACCAGCCCTGTTTTTTGTCAAAAAGGACATGCATAGCATTTAGGAGGCTTGTAGAGTGCTCTTGGGGGCTGGAGGGCAAAAACAAGCAAAAAAACGGCAAGTTTTTACAAAAATGGGCCCATTTTTTGTCGAAAAAAGAGTATGCATAACCTTTAGGAGGCTTATAGCGTGCTCCTGGTGGCTGGGGAGGGGGGAACGAGCAAAAAAGGCCCATTTTTTGCTCATTTCTGCCCCTTCCCCAGCCCCAGGAGCACTCTGGAAGCCTCCTAAAGGCTATACATAGCCATTTTTGCAAAAGGGGGGGGGTGTTGGGAGGCCAGAAATGCTGTATTCAGTGTATAAGATGCACCCAGATTATCACCCTCTTTTTTAAGGGAAAAAGGTGCATCTTATATTCCGAAAAATATGGTAATGGTTGAAATTGATTGTTATGTGAGTAAAGTTCCATTTAGGATTGGAAGACTTCCTAAAGAAGACAGTGCCAGGGGGTCACCAACGTAACGGACCACAGGGACCACTAAATTCATAATTTTAAATCCCGCGGATCACTAATATGATTTTTTTAAAGATGAATAGTATTTAGTGCAATATAAAAAAAATGCAAATAATTTTTATGTGGATCACCAAAATTTTCTCACAGACCACTGGTTGGTGACTACGTTAAAACTGTCTCTTCCTCTTTAAAGTCTCCTAACGTAAAACTCTCCTTCTGAGGGTTTTGTAACCTTTTGGGATGTATCTTGAGAAGAAGGAATATAAAAGGAAGGAGGCATCTTGCTATTGGGATCAGTAGAGAAAAGCCATCCCCCAAGAGGAAATACCCCAAATGTTTTACTAGAACTTCAATTTTCCCATCAGAGCCATCATCTTGACTTTGGTGATCAAACCCTTACACAAACACAGGTAGTCCTTGACATACAACCATTTGTATAGTGACTGTTCAAACTTACAATGCCACTGAAGAAAGTAACTTATGTCCGGTCCTCACACTTGCGACCATCAGAGCATTCCCCACAGTCACATGTCCAAAATTTGGACAAAATTTGGCAACCAGCATGTATTTACCTGATCACCTATTTCACTGGCTTCTGACAAACAAAGTCAATGGGGAAGCTGGATTCACTGAATGACCACATGACTCACTTAACAAACTAGTGATTCACTTAACAACTGAGGCAAAAAATGTGGCAAAATCAGGCACGACTCAATGAGCAACCACTTTGCTTAGCAACGTGCTGGTTGCTGGCATTCTGGTCCCAAATGTAGTTGTAGGTTGAGGATTACCTATATTTATTAATTAAAAGTGATGATATGATGATGGGCAGGTTTCTGCTCACATTTTGCGATTAAAACCAAAACAGCTCTTTTCTTTATCTAGGGACAATGACTAGGACATAATATAGCCATATTATACCATGCTGTTGTCTGATTTTTTTTCTCTATTCCTTTTGCCTATCTCCTTATTGTATGATATTTTTCCTCATGCCCTTTCCTCTCTGATTCAAGCATGGAAAAGCCCATTTTCTCTGAAAGAGTCCTACAGTTACAGGACTACTAGGTATCCTTGTTAAAAGTACCAGTGAGGCATGATACAAAATCCAGGCTCCAAAAGCAATCATCGAATTATTAATTTGAAGAACTCAAAAGAGATCTATACAGAATAGGAAAACAATCGTCTTGTTGGTATTCCCTCTGCTCTACCTGTTAAACATCACTTCCCATTTGAAATTTTCAGTTGTCTCACTGGCTTTCCTGATAGAACTCCAAGTATCACATCAAGAGAACATTTGTGAGGACAAAACATATGCCCTCCCCCAGCTAATTTGGGAATTAATCAACATTGTTCATATTTATTGGAATGATAGTAGCACTCTCAACAAATAAAATTGTAAGGGTATAAATTATATGTGAAGTAATGCTGGATCTAGCCATAACTCCTTTCCTGTGTTTAACCAAGATTTCAATTTATCTGAGCCTTCTTCTTTCATTTAAAATTCTAGATTTTTCTTAAAAGGCATTAATTTAAATGTTCAACCCAAATCCTGTAGTTTCACTTAAGACAGTGTTTGTGGACACAGGAATTCAGATGAAAGTAGGCAGGGAAAGTTATTCTTTACATCAAATTGATGTAACTATATTAAGTAATATGCTGTAAAAATATTAAAAAGCTATATATTATTTCTAGGTATTGCTTCCCATTTGGCCGACCGGAAGGAGCTTTAAAAGCCACTTTATCACTCCTGGAACGGGTAAGCATAAGATCAATATCTCAGGGGCTGCCACAAAGAAGAGGGAGTCAAGCTATTTTCCAAGGCATCTAAGGGTAGAACAAGAAGCAATGGGTGGAAACTAATCAAGGAGAGAAGCAACTTAGAACTGAGAAGAAATTTCCTGACAGTTAGAACAATTAATCAGTGGAACAGCTTGCCTCCAGAAGCTGTGAATGCTCCAACACTGGAAGTTTTTAAGAAGATGTTGGATAACCTTTTGTCTGAAATGGTATAGGGTTTCCTGCCTAAGCAGGAAATTAGACTAAAAGACCTCCAAGATCCCTTCCAAGTTCGTTATTTTGTTAAGATTGTTGAAAAGTTAAGGCAATGAGCTCGTTTCCATATTTGGCTGTCTTCATCTAGTAGGATTTAAATTGGTTTGAATTATATTGGTTTGAAGAGAGGAAATTAATTTGCCTCTCCATTCTCTTGGAAACAATGACCCGGAGAAATATTTTTTTTCTCCTAGTGTGCATAATTTTATTAATCCTACTTTTATCCTAACTAGTATACACTAGTTTATTAATCCTACTTTTATCCTAACTAGTATACACTAGTTTATTAATCCTACTTTTATCCTAACTAGTATACACTAGTTTCAGAGGAGGGCATCACATACCCAGCACCAGAAATGTGAGCTTGCGCACAAACTTACTTCACTCGTGCGCACGTCGTCAACATGTGTAGGCTGTTGACATGCGTGTGGCATCAAAACACATGGCAATTTGCTCATGCATGTCTTCCACACATGCATTCAGCATCAAACAACATGGCAATTAACTCATGTGCACCTTTTGCACATGCGTGCTGCATCAAAAACACAGCGATAATGGATGGGATTCGGGCAGGCCCACCCACAGGTCGCAACTATTGGTTTGCCTGAATCGGTCCAAACCGGCAGCAGCCCACCACTAACTAGTTTACATGGTTGGACTTACTCAAGTTGTCCTTCCAGGAGTTATGGTCCTCCCAGTAGCTCCACACCGTTCGTATCTGAAGTAATTGACCTTATCCATTCATATATAGAGATTGAGCTGTGTTTTGATGATGGCAATGAATAGAATACTGAGCTGCTTTTCTCCTGAACGAAAAGCCACTGTTTCATTGTGGAGAGTGAAGACTCTTTGCTCAGCAATACACCGAGGAGAGAACGATTCTGCAGCCCCTGTAGAAATCCATTCTAGAGGTTGAAGAGATTCTCTGAAGCCGATCTGAGGGTTTGTACAAAAAATCTTTGGCTTGCACAGCCCTGGATCTGATTCAGATCATCAGCGTATGGAAATTACATTTGGAGGCTTGATATTCTAAATTATGGTTGCATATAATTAAAACATTCTATAAATCATACAAAACCAATCTGTGCTCCTCCTATCACATAATCCTTGGTATTTTATCTAATGGAGCTGTGACTTTTTTTTTTTATTGGTGTGTACATTGATACCATATGCAGGGCTGATTTCACAGCCATAAAATTCTTTGAAACTATAAATACCAGAGACATTAGGTTTAAAAACCATGCAGTCCTGTAGCATCTTAAGAACGGTATTATTTATTATGGCTGGGGTTTCATCAACTGGTAAAATCAGATGATATTGCTCTATTAGGTTGCAGTATAAGAACATAATTCATTTCCAAATATGGTCAAAAATCGATCTTGGTAAAGGTGAAAGGAAATCGTGAGTTTGAGGTGCCACGTACACATTGTATAAAATGTGCGTCTTTTGTAGATTTGTTGCACATCCTTCGTCATTTCATGCAGTGTTTCAAAATATAAATTACAAAACCAGACTGTGGGCCTCAGAGACCAAGTCCTAATGTTTCAAAGACCAATGGATAAGGCTACTGCTGTCTTCTTTTCTGGCCAGAAGAGGGAGACAAAGGGCATTGGGAGGGTAGATTATTTTACAAATAATAATAATTAAGAAGACATAATAAATCAATGCTTCCTTAAATCAAGGTTTTGATGAAAGACATAGTTACTCCTGTCCCTCAAGAGGAGGTAAAAGCTGTCATCCGTAAATGCTTAGAACAAGCTGCATTGACTAACTATACTCGGCTATCAGAATATGCAAAAATCGAAGGTAAGGTAAATTTAATTCTTAACTTCAAGTGTTAGCGTCCTCTTTCAGAGAAAAAGATTTTTAAAAGCTTTGTTAAAAATAAAGATCATCTGCATATATTATTACCAGATAAGCAGACATAAATAGATTTTTAAAACATAAAGCAAAATGGAGAATATAATAATCTTGCATAGAACAGTAATCAAAATCTGGCATATATTTCCCTTCCCCCCCCCCCCCCAAAAAAAGAGCATGACATCAACATATCACTGCTGGTGACAGTGGGTTCATTGGACAATTGAATGAGCAGAACACTCAGAAATGTTTGCACGGCCCTCGTTCCTTTAGAAGCTAATTAAAAATGTCTATTTTTCCCTGGATAATGTTTGCCACCTTCCCTTTTTGTATAGCAGCTCCTGTCAAGTCAGTTGGCCTTGCGCTGGCTTCAGATCTCATTCTTGTCACTCTAAATTTGCCGCAGATGATATTGCTGACCTTTTACATTAGGAAAGAATAACAATTAGTGACCAAAGACACATGTAGCCATCAAAAAGACATTTTAAAACTTGCTGGAAGATATGCTTTTGGCAGGAATCTAATTATACATGCGAATAGATCTTTAATGCGTTCATCAATTTTTTCATTGTTACTCGGTTGTTGCTGAATAGTAATGCAAAAAACTCCGGTTCAATGTCTTGCTGTGAAATGGGAAACATGGAATCATACAATATGGATGGTGGTTTCTCGTCCTGTGTGAGCCGTGAAGCTTTTAATGTGTTCACTTGGAGGAATAACACTGGCAGAATGAATATCACTATTCAATTTCTTTCTCCTAGTCCTTGCTTGTCAGAAGGTCTGTTGTGATAAGTCACATATTTCCAGGGTCTGTACACTGATATACTTCCCTCTCTCTTTCAATGTTTTCCCCCCCATTGACAATGCAAATTGTGTACCAGTGGTAATGAATTCATTGTTATGCATCCAGTGAGAAACACTTAAGAATTGGGCACTAAAAGGATGTTTATCAACTCTTGACTCGGTAATGAGCAGTGAAAATAGAGAAGGAAAGCAAGTCTCTTGAGTGCTGAGCTATCAAGCAATTTATCCAAGCCTTCTACTTCACGGGTTTTAATTGGTGAACTCTGTTACAAATTTCAATGTTTAAATCTGCTTTCGTGAAGACATGGGAGAACTCCAGTAGAAAAGCACCTTTGGGCTTCTTGTTTTCCTTTCCTTGGTCTCTGTATAACCCTCACTAACTTTGTCGGTAAGCTGTGCCTCTCTTCTTTCAGATATATCTATGCAAAAACAAACTTTATGATCTGTAAGTAAAAATGCATTCATTTCCCAAAAACGTAGAACAGTTAGCGTGTACTTTCCTTTTGTGCCTCAATTCTTCTTGATTGTGTTAATTCTCTGCCCTCTTTTTTTTTTTTTTTTTTTTTTTTGGCACTGTGACTTTAGGTCTGGGAAACTTTGAAGCAACAAACTTTTTTTATTTTTATTTTTTTAGTTTTTCTCTCTCTCTCTCCTTTTTTTTTATAAAAAAAATCCAGCTGTTGTTTTCAGAGAAGTACTTTCATCCCACACTACCTGCTCTCTTCTGCTTCTCCTTTTCCTTGTTTGTGGTTGGTTCAGCCACTTTTCTATGTTGCCTCTAGAAAAAGTGGTTGCGTCAGTTTCAAAGCATGCTGGGATTGTTAATTCAAACAACCCAACATCAGCAAGTTGCATGCCTCAGGTTTTCTCTCATGAGCATAGTCCACTCACTAGGAGTTGCTTTTTTAAATTGTTTTTAACTTTACATATATATATATATATACACACACATTTATATGCATATTGTGCAACCTGTTTCCTGAAAGGAATCTAGTCATTTGGAAATGAAACGCTTTATTCTGTCTCAATATCTAGAGTGCGTTAAAATTAAGATAAGTAATGATGATGAGCAATGCTGTTTGAGGCTATGTTTATGAAGAAATACCTGTGAAAACCTTAGATACTAAAGGCTAAACTCCTTAGTATCTCGGAGCCTTAAATCAACAGAATTCTATTTCCTCCTGTTTGTGATGTTCTGATCATTATATTCCTACCAAGAATTCAGAACAAACCTTTAGAATCATGGGCACAATCCCTTTTGTGACTCATGAGCATGCTGAATGGTTAATCCAGAAAACACCCAATTTTAAATCTCCTTTTTTATTATTATTTTAATTTTATTTCCTGTATGTATCCCCAAATACTCTACAGCTACTTTCCTTTAAAGCTAATGTAAAGTTTTCCTCTGACCTATGACCTATAACCTCTTTACCTCTGACCTAAGCCTCTTGCATGCCCAAATCCTCTTTTATAGGGAAAAAGAGAGAAATGTATGAGCATCCTGTCTTCTGCTTGGCCTCTCAAGTGATGGATTTAACCATTCGTGAGTACCTTCCTTCCACCTCTCCATGCTGCCTTCGCTCTTTTCCGTTTTCATTTCCTCCGTCCAATCCAGAGCCAAACCAACTCATTTTCCTCGCTTTGAGTCTTTTAGCATTTGGCTTGTCTGTTGCTTCTGTCTGTGAAAGTCCCAGTTGTGAGAGGTCAAGTCACTTTTTATCAGCCTAAAAACCAGGTTAGAAAAAAATTCAGCCGGTTTTTTTGTTTGTTTGTGACAAACTCCAATTTATCTGTAAGTTTTTTCCGTTCTTTCTGTCTGTGACCTGAATGCATTTTTACTTTGCTTATGTGTAACCCCAATTTGTAAACACTTGTCACTGGTACACAATCAAGAGGGAGTTACCGCACCGGGGAGCACGGAGTTACGGTTCAGCTACGAAACATTTCCCGAATGTTTTTTTTTTTTTTTTGGTTTCTGAAGTTTGTAACAACCTTTGCATAAAACCACCGAAAAACGTCCTCGTTGGACATTAGCTCTTTCACGTCTCTTGTCTGTTATTTCTCAAATAGAGTGCTATTTTAGTTTCTTTCAAAAGCAACCTTTGAATAGAGCATATTTTATGTATATTCATTTGCTGATCTAATTCGCAATATGTGTTTGCAGAGGGAAACCACTTCAACACCCATTTATTTTTCTTTGCACAATGATTAAATTCTTTCTTGGCAAGACACCTGGTATTATGATCTCCATGCTTTTGGGTGGGTGGGAGAGATTGGGCAACTTCTTTTCTTTATGAATGTCATATATCACACATAACTGGGGGCCTTTTGATCCACTTGCTCATTAATTCTGCATATCTGTTCTTGTTTCTCTCTTTTCTCCTTGTTGCTTTCTCTCTCTCATATAGAGAATCAAAAGGATGCAGGTGAACATCTGTATATGCATTATAAATTGCTAGGATTGTTGATATATATATAAATAGATATATATATATATATATATTTCTTTGTTTTCTTTTCAAAGCTCCTTAAGATATGTGCTCCGTATAGAGAAACATTGGAGTTGCAGTAATCCTTAAGGAGTTAATTTGTGCTGTCTTACTTCATGTAACTAGTATTGTTCTTTCCCCTTATGTAAATTTAAACAGAAATAACAATGCAATTTTCTTAGCAGTGAGGTACAGTCTAACAAAGAAGCTATTCGTTCACACACACACACACACACACACAAACATACAACATACACTTACATTTTGGTACCCCAAAGTATTAATAATCTAGCTTTTTGTTCAAACCACTGTTTGATATATAAACTAATTCTCATTTTTGTTTTTCACATCTTCTGTTTTGGCCCCATTTGGGTAGAATGGTTTTCTTGTTGATGTGTAACTAACAACAGAGAGAAGTCATGTTTGTCGTAATTTTTTTGTTTGTAATGTGGTGGTGTAATAAAGCACAGAAACAGTTGAGATTAAAAAAAATCTTTAATGCTCCCTCAAATCTCTTAGACCTCTGTCATGACTTCTGCATATAAATACCATTTTTCTGAAATGTCTTAAAATCTTCAAACTGTTACTTTTAGCATCTCCTCTTAGCCTTTTCTTTGTGTTTTCTTGATTTTGAACTGTTTTGGCAGGAATCACTTTTTGAAAGAAAAATTAAACAGAATTTTTGTGACCAATTTTTCCTCCGGTCACATTTGAGAGAAATAGCTGCAGCTTGTTTAGTATGAATTTTATTTTTAATTTCACAGGCATTCGCTGACACCACAACAAACAGCGTTGTACAAGGAATACGGGGTCACTGAAATGAAGAGTAATATACCCCATTCAACTGAGCAATGCCTTGTCCCTCTCAAAAGGCCATAACAATAAAAGCACTCTGACTTGCCATTCTCATCAGCAATCACATTTTAAACAAGTGTGTCCACAGCTATGTGCAATTTATACTGATAATATGTGTCAAGGAAAGAAAGTACTAGGAGTTCTGCCTTCATCAATGTCTAGATGGAGACACTGCACATGATTAGTGGTGACCCCAACAGGAACAGACATCCTAAGTTGTAAAAATGCCTCCATCTGATTAAATGTTGGAGGATTGGCACTGGATATGGATGAACCTCGGCAAAAATAGTCAATTATGAGGAAATAGCCTTCATGCAGGCAAATCTCATGAAAAGACTAAAATAATGGTACTGTTGCTGTGAATCGTAAACATGTCAAGAAACCTGAATATCCAGGTCACTAGACTATTGGTTAATATCAACAATGCCTGTGAGAATCATCCATCTCTAGCATTTGAGTGTCTGTAGTAATATGTGGAAGCTGCATTACTCATCTTGAGACATTAATACAATATTATTTGTTTGTCCATTTTATATTTAGCTTTCAAAAGGTATCCGCAGGTTATGGTTAAAAAAAAGTCATGACAGATGTAAACAAAAAACGGCGGTGTTTTAGCCAATCCATTGCAACCACCATCTTGCTTGGGTTTTTTTTGACCTGGCCTTGCGGTCATACCTGTTAGATTACTTCCTAGTCCAGAAACTTGTACCCTGAAAGCTTTAAGGAAGTTCTAGAATTGGGCTCTAACATTAGGAAAGGTTGTGTGGATTTATACAACTATATACCGCATGCATTTATTTCCCACTGGACATCATACAAACATATGGTGAAGATTTCCATATGTTAGAACATTGTTCTAAGTTCAGAGAACATTATTTATTTGGAGTTTCCCCCTCCTTCCCTCCATTTCAACCACCTTTACGGCAGCTCTCATAAAATAATTTAGGGCATTAAACTTAGTGACTGAAATTCTAGAGTAATTTGAATTTTGGTTGTATTGATTTGCAAAGAAATACAAGGTATCCTCCTGAAGTTTAGCAGATTTTGAGAGTGTACTCTGGATTGATCAGAATTTGATATGAGTGATTTTTACAGTGGTTTATACTAATTAGAATTTGTAGAATGTTTTTTGTTTGTGTATGTGAGTGTATATCTACTTCAGGTGCTTGGCAACTGACTCTCGTTTACATCTGTTTGCAGTGTCCTACAGTCATGTTTTATGATGTTTTTGCTAGAAAACGGCATTTATTATCTATTTCGGGGAAAACCAGCCCAAATGGACCATTGATTTGCCTAATGACTATTGGTTTGTGGTGCATTCATTTAGCAACCATGCATGTCTATGAAGATTTTAGGCCATCCAGGTCATGGTTGTCCCAAAGGAGCTTTTTTCAGGAGGCAACTGGTCTTTCTTGTTTTTTCTTTTAAGATGTTTCACTTCTCATCCAAGAAGCTTCTTCAGCTCTGACTGGATGGTGGACAAATAAAAGTATTTATATTCCTTGCAGACAGCTGGTCATTTGCATCCTTTTAGAGATTCATTGAGGCCACTTGGGGGTTTATCTGTGTCACTGGGGTAGTGCAAGTGGGTATAAAGCCTTCTTGGAACTGCTGAAAGGACTGTGTTGTAGAATGGAGATAGATGATGTTGTAACGCTCCCCTTCTGTTGAGAGAGGGCTGTACAATTTTTACACAGGCTCCACAGCCATTTGAACTACTCAGGTGACCCTGAGGACACAGACAAACCTCCAAGTGGCCTCAACGACTCTCTAAAAAAAGGCCAATGACCAGCTGTCTGCAATGAATATAAATCCTTTCATTCCCCACCATCCAGTCAGAGCTGAAGAAGCTTCTTGGATGAGAAGCAAAATGCCTTCCAAGAAAAACAAGAAAGTCCAGTTTCTTCTTGAAAAAGCACCTTTCGGACTATTACCAGCACAAAAAAATGGTCATTAAAAATGTCCACTTATCTGATGACTTGTTTTATGACCATCACCACTTACAACCATGATGGACATGCTCCATTATGATCATAACCTGAAGGCTACCTTAAAAAAAGCATGCAACAGAAACCTAAAATGTAGTAAACCTTCACTAACTTGACCCAGGGCCAAATTTTAAAGGGAAATATAACTAATGTCCTTGTTAGCATTCCACTCCACAGTCAGAAGAAAGGTACCACTGCATTGTGTTATAAAAACCACCAGCATTTTGCCAGGAATAAAAGGGCCAAATTGTAGGCATAACCCTATCAAGGACATTTTTAACTAACATTTCTAACTCATGGTGTAGACAACTATATGACTTGAGGACAAGGAGTCCATTCTGGTAGCACAAATGCCATATCTGCCCTAATTTATAATGTAAAAGATAGGAAGAGGCCAATCTGTAAGACTGTCAAGAACAGCCCCAAATTTCAGTGATGCTAGGACATACCGAGGGTACAAAACTCCTGCATTGTCAAAGTGTGTTTCTCCTTCCTTGGCTCCGACAGAAGTCCACACCCAAAACACAAAACTGAAAAGAAAGAAGAGCAGAGAAAATCCCTGGCATGTTAAACTCTGCCCAGTCACCCAGAGGGGAAAATCTCCACTAAAGGACAGTAATGAATAATGTTTAGAAAGTGAAATCAGTGTCCCAGAGGTGTTGTCATTTCCTAATTGTCCTCAAGTGTGCCCTGAATAGTCAGGATGCTAGCAGCTCATCCGTGATTCTTTAGGCTAAATGCATGGATGGCTGGATAATTCTCAGAATTGGATGGCTCGGTGACAGGACTGGAAGCCAGGACAGCTCCATTCATTTCAACACCTCCCCGTACCTTACAGGGCTGCAGATATGAATCCTCCCTCTGGATAGAGATTTCTGCATAGCAATCCTGACTTCTGCGATCACAGGGGACATGTTTGAAAAGCCCCAGTAGACATCACAGCAATTCAGTTGACAGTTCCTCTATGGAGTTGCCTCTTCGCATCTACCTCTGCAGAAGCAGTACCCATTTCTCGCGTACGCCAGCCAGCCAGCCAGACAACCAGCCAGCCCTGTGCTTTCTGAAGCTATTGACACTGAGGCCAACAGCTAGTGTAAATCAGCCCTAGGAAGCTAAATCTGTTTAGAACACATACACATGTAAATAAAAAAAGGCAAAGTTCTCTGCTTCCCCCCCCTCCTCAAAGCGAGTAATTTTATCCTCGAAGCAATAAGGATGGGCGTCAATTTGGACTTTCAATGATGTAGAGATTCAATGTTCTTCCTGCTCCCCATTGCCTTTGTAACATAGCATGCAGCAATTACGTCTCCTGCCAGTGTTTGGCAGGAGACATCGCTATGCACTCGCTGGCATCAGCAGGGAATCAGCAGGGGTATTTTAATGATTGCGGTGGTGCTCGGTGCAGGCTGCAGGAAAGATGCACAGATCTCCCGATTGCCTTTGAAAATACTTCTTTTTTTGTTGCTGTTTTTACAAATTCGTTTAGGGAAGGAAAAAAAAAACCCCAGCCAAAAATGGATGGAAGTTGTCGATTTGTAGTCAACAGCTTGGTCCAATGTAGAGGTCATGTGCTTTGTATTTTAGGGGCAACTTGATAAGGCTAGCCATTTTGCTTTGGGCTGTTCTGTTTCTCAATACATACCCCACCTCCTTCCTTCATCCTCTTCTCTGGTTTTCCTGATGCACACCCAGATATACACTGTGGAAGTTGCCCAAAGACATTGCAACGGAAGGTGCAATTGAACCGGGGGGGAGGGGAGCGGGCTGGATAGTTGCAGGATTGAAATGCCAAACTGCTTTGAAATTTAATGTCCCATCCAGGTCACCACAGATGTCTGGCAGAAATGCACAGCTACTGGCAAATTCAAATGCTAAAACGTATTTAAAGATGGTGGCAGAGTTGGATTGTGGCTGCGCTCTTGGGAAGTGCGATTGTGCTCTGGCACCCTCAGAAAAAAAATGTCTCTCTGTGGAATGCCAATCACTTGGGACCCACTCAAAGAAATGCTGTCCTCAGAAGGATTCCATAGCTACTAATACACCAACTGAGGGCTCCAATTATGTTTAAACCTCAGTAGGTTTCAGCGTACACAACATGGTTGGGTGAATGTGGGGCATGTATTGGCAACAAACTTTCACAAAGCTTGTGTTTCTAAAAAAAGGCATAGATCTTACCACAAGGTTCAAGGAGAGTCACTCTTCCCAACCTGTTCTTTTCTTATCCATATTATATAGAAGGTTACTAGAGATAGGTTGTTCTCCCTTTCTAGTGATACTCAGATTTTGGCACTTCTCTGCACAGTTTGTGGCTGCTTTGCAGCAAGGATAGTTGATACTTCAACAGGGGCATCTGTGGGAGGCACTCAAAAAAGTCAAGAGGGAAGTTGTAACTGTAACTGCAACCAAAGCTCCAGCTCTTTGTTACATACATCATTTTGTAGATGTAAAAAAGCATGAGACTTTGGTCATGTGTTGATCTGCCACCTTGATTTTTTTACCCTCCTCCAGTAAATATCAGTAATTCAAGGGGTGGGCAATTGGTCTTCTGTCCTTCATGGGGAATTCAGCAGAAAGAGCAGGGCAAATGATCCCTCCCCACCCTTAAAACTCTTTCAAAAGCCTGAAAAATACCCTTAACTGGTTTTTAAAGCCAATTTTAAGTTACTAGTTAAGATCTGAATTGACTTTCTCAATGCCTTAGGTTGATTTGAACTGGAAAAACAATTTGGGATGCTTGGGAAACTGAAAAATGAGATCATAAAAGCCCAATTGCCCACAACACCAGAGAGAAAGAAAAATAAGATACCCCAGGTAAAACCAGCATGGTTGCATAAAGAAAGCAATTAGCAGAAGCCAACATGGGTTTGTTAAAGCATAAGATGCCAGACAAACTTTATTGTCTTCTTTGATAAAGTGAATAAATTAGTGGATCAGGGAAATGTTGTGGGTATAGCATACTTAGACTTCAGTAAGGCATGGCATTTAACAAAGTAGACCACAACCTTCTTCTTGGTAGGATAGAACAGTATAGGATAGACAGCATCACCACCAGATGGATTTGCAGTTGGCTGTCCAATGAAACTCCATGTGTAATCCTCAGTAGAACTTCATCTACACAGAGTGAAGCATGCAGTGGGGCACCTGAAGGCTCTCTTCAACATCTTCATAAATGATCTAGATGAGGGGATAGAAGGAGAGCACATCAAATTTGCTGATGACAGCAAGTTGGGGGAGTTGCTAACACTTTGAAGGATAGATTCAAGATTCAATTTTGACAGATTTGAGCATTGGGCCCTAGCTAACAAGATGCAGTTCAGTGGTGAGAAAAGTAACATCCTGCACTTAGGCAGGAAAAATCAAATGCACAGATACAGGAGAGGCAGCACCTTGATCAACAGTAGTGCCTGTGAGAGGACCTAGGTGTCTAGTGCAATGGTTGCCAACTGGTGGTCCATGGACCACTGGTGGTCCGTGAGAAAATTTTGGTGGTCCACATATTTTTTTTTGCATTTTTTATATTTATATTGCACTAAATCAGAGGTCTTCAAACTACGGCCCCCAGGCTAGATATATGCAATGAATGCTTGTGTTGCTGCAGAAAGTCTCCCCCTTTGGGGTCTTTTGGTGTGGGGCAGAGTGGGACAGAAATTCCAACTTGGGGTCTGCTTCAGCCTCCTGGTGTGGGGTTTTGGGCGAAGCCTGGAGGGAAGTGCCGCTGGTGGTGAAGAGCCAGAGGACCTTGTTCTAGTGGGACTGCATCATGGCCTGGAACTGGCTGACCATCTCAGCCCAGTGAGTCTCCAGGGGCTGGTATCTGGCCTTGCACTCCCGCAGGTCTTCCCTCTGCTTGGAAAGCTTATGCTTGTAGTCTTCAGTGAGGGGTTTCTGCTGAGCCTCCTTCTCAGTCAGATCTAATTTGAACTGAGCCAGCTATTTTGCCAACTCTTTCTCATGGCGGCTGCTTAGCTCCAACAACTGCTTCCTGTTGGGGCCCTAAGGAGCCTGGGTGGGCAGGCGAGGAGTGGCTGGGAGCGAAGGGGCAAATAGAGGCTAGCAAGGGACCCCTTGAGATGAGTGACATCAAGTTGGCCACACAGACCCAGTCATATGACCACCTAGCCACATTCACCAAGTTGGTCATTAGGCAGATCACATTAGTGGTC
Source organism: Thamnophis sirtalis (assembly GCF_051295495.1). Lineage (NCBI taxonomy): Eukaryota > Metazoa > Chordata > Lepidosauria > Squamata > Natricidae > Thamnophis > Thamnophis sirtalis. The sequence continues at coordinate 42,353,334 of NW_028261383.1, read as the reverse complement.
CGTGGGATTTAAAATAATGAATTTAGTGGTTCCTGAGGTCCAAAAGGTTGGTGACCACTGGTCTAGTGGATCACCCTTTAAGTATGAGACAGCAGTATGCTGTAGATGCCAAAAAAGCCAATGCAATGAAGTGCAGAGAAGTGATATTGCTACTTTACACTGCTCTAGAATGGCCACACTTGGAATACTGCATCCAATTCTGGTCACCATGATAAAAAAGATGCTGAGGCCTTAGGAGGAGTGCATAGAAAAGCGACTAAGATGATAAGAGGTCTGCAGGATGAATCATATGAGGAACGATTAGGGGAACAAACTATGTCTAACCTAATGAAGAGAAGAATTAGGCTTGACATGATAGCTGTCTTCTGATACATGAGGAGCTGCAATAAAGAGATGGGGATTGTCCTATTCTTCAAAGCCCCTGAGGCCAGAACAAGAAGCAATGGGTGGAAGCTTGTTAAAAAGAAATCCAACCTGGAATTAAGGAGAAACTTCCTGACACTGAGAACAATTAACCAATGGAACATTTTTCCTCCGAGTTGTGGGTTCTCCATTGCTGGAGGTTTCCAAGAAAAAAATGGACAGCCATTTTTCTGGGATGATTCAAGGTCTACTGCCATGGGCAGGAGGTTGGGCTAGAAGACCTCCAAGGTCCCCTACAACCCTGTGATTCTATGATTCCTATGACTTTCCCTTCCTTGTTCAAATGAAATGTTGCTATTGAAATTCAGCCAATTTACCCAAGAAAAGGGGTCTGCAAACACAATGCTACTTGCCCACTTCTGAAGCAACAGGAAATCTTCAACAAGAAGATGGAGCTTGGCCCTTAATTTAGGTGAATTCCAAAGGAGATCATGGAGGATAAGAACAGCTATTAGTCATGCCAGTATGCTGTCTCCGGGATTAGAGGCATTTTTTTCCTCTGAATAGCAGTTATTAGAAAATAACAGTGTGAGATGGGTTTTTGACCTGATTCAGCAGGGAGATTATGAGAGACAAATGGAAACTGTGCTTTGTCATTGTTAAAAGTGTTGTCAAAGAGCAGAGATCAGGTGCCCTGTTTCAGGGCCTGTTTAAATCTGCAGACCTCTTTTTCTCATGGTGAATGATAGAGACCAATGTAAAACTAGCTTAAAGACCTGAACTTTAATATCGCTTGGTGAACTTGGTCAACCTCCTTGCCTATTTGATCGTAATTAATATACTATGAAGTGGAAAAGGCTACAACTCCATTCTATCGAATAAAGGCAGAATTCAGGGGTTGCAGAGAGAAAAACGGGAATTGCCCTCTGCAGCTGAAGGCTTACCTTGGCCTGTTTGCTTCCTTTCCCATCTTTACTAAATGAAATGGAATGTTGGAAGGCCAGGGAGGCTGGCTTATCAATCTTAGTTTCTTGTGAAAAAGGTTTTAACAAACTTCCAGTTGTCCAGTCAAGCTTAGGAAAACTTTGCTAAATCAAGTTCCTGCTTACCTAGGTGTGATTTATTTTTTTTACGGTTCGAGTAATATTATGGAGGAGAAGGCCGAAAGACTTAAAAAGGCTAAACTCTCTGTGGGGAGTGTTAAAGAAACAGGAATGCCAACTAGAACAGCAAAGTCCAGATCTTTTACGTTTTGAAGTACAAATAGTGTTTTTTTTTCCCCACTGCTCCTTCAGTGAAAAAAATGATATTTTCTTTGTTTTGAATATAAGCTTATTTTTGCTGCAAAAAAGAAGCAAAAATAGGTTAAGCTATAAAACCTGCCATTAATCTTAATGTATAAGTTGCATAGAAAATATGTATTTAAAACATTCATCACAATCCAAACACATGGGAATATTGAGTCTGGAGTGTTGTTCTGCAGTAGAGGCGTGGTTATATTGAATAGTAGAGGTTGTCAGAATATTCGCAATGATATCCGCACAAAAATATGCCCATAAGGATTCAGAGATTTACTCCCAGTTAAAGAAATACCCTGAACTGGGAAACTAGAATCTGCTGTTTGCTTGTTCTTACAATAGATGTGGCATTCAGCTGTTTGTTCATAGCTCCAAGGAGGATGGCTTGCACCTTCGTTTTGTAGTTCACTTACTTTTATTCATGGATACACGGTGTACCAATTGCTTGACCAAACTTGAGGGAGGGAGGGAGGGAGGGAGGGAGGGAGGGAGAAAGAGAGAGAGAGAGAGAGAGAGACTGACTGACTCACTATTCTGGCAATAACTCATTCAGATAAATATGCCAGAATTGTTTAGAAAAGTGCTTTGGCTATTAAAATGTTGAATTAAATATAACATAAAATATAGGAGAAATACATTCATCATATAGAATTTGTTGTGTTAATACAGAAGAACATTATTTACATATAATATATAATATGTATATGTATACATTATATATTATATTATAATATAATTATAAATATATATCATATAATGTATACATATTATTACATTATATTATATATATTTTCATAGATTTTCACGGGTGTAGGTATGCTGGTCTTGTATTCGGGTTGAGATTGTCTTGGCAACATTTCGGCGAGGTCTCAGTCGCCGTCTTCAGGCTTGGTTTTGGGCTTAAAGAGATAGATAGATAGATAGATAGATAGATAGATAGATAGATAGATAGATAGATAGACAGACAGACAGACAGACAGACAGACAGACAGACAGACAGACAGACAGACAGACAGACATATATATATATGCTGGTCTTGTTGTATTTGGGTCTTTTCCCATGTAAGATTGAGATTGTCTTGGCAACGTTTCGGCAAGGTCTCACTCGCCATCTTCAGGCTGGGTTTTGGGCTTAAAGCGTGGTTGGAGCTGCTGTCTTTCTATAAAGCTGGATTTTGTCTTTGGTTCTCAGCTAGAAAACCAAGGAGTCTACGAAATACCATGCTAAATCTTCCCTGCAACATACGTAGGACAAACGAACAAGAGAATAAATGCATGCATTGCAGAACACAAGAACCCAGTAAGAAAAAAAGAAAAAACTTCCTCCCTTTTCCAGCACCTTAAAGCTACAGGACATGAAATTAATTTTGAAGGAACCAGGTTAATCTCCAAAACTGAACACTTCAACAAGAGAATAATTATGGAAGCCATCGAAATAGAGAAACACCCCCACAACATGAATAAGCGTGACGATACATCCCACCTACAGACATTTGGAAACCAGCAGTAGACAACAAATAAGCCCCACCCACCACCCAGGCCATTACAACATGAAACAACAATGGACAGCCAGCCAGCACCAATCAGCACCAATCTACCAATCATGATACAACCACACAATCAATCATTCCACTTACTGAAACAAAACCAGCACTCCACACCCCCCCACTGAGATTTATAGAAAGACGGCAGCTCCGACCACACTTTAAGCCCAAAACCCAGCCTGAGGATGGCGAGTGAGACCTTGCTGAAACGTTACCAAGGCAATCTCAATCTTACACGGGAAAAGACCCGAATACAACAAGACCAGCATACCTACACCCATGAAAATATATATATTACATATATATATTAGAGTTACAACCCAATATATATATATTAGAGTTACAATGCCCAAATATGGGAGGAAGTTCACTGCTTCCATTCTCTGTCCATCGGCTTGTCACAAGAGACCATCCAGACAGAAACCCAATATTTTTACTGTTGCCTTTGTAACATTTGTGTTGTATTTGTGCTGATAAATAAATAAAGGGAGTCTAGTATAGATCTATTTCAAGCTATTTAGCTCTCATCAGCTAGCCATACCCAGGTTCGAATCCCAGTAAGGGTATGGCTAGCTGATGAGAGCTAAATAGCTTGAAATAGATCTATACTAGTCTCCCTTTATTTATTTATCAGCACAAATACAACATATATATATATATATATATATATATATATATATGTATGTATGTATGTATGTATGTATGTATGTATGTATGTATGTATGTATGTATGTATATATGTATATGTATATGTATATGTATATGTATATGTATATGTATATGTATATGTATATGTATATGTATATGTATATGTATATGTATATGTATATGTATATGTATATGTATATGTATATGTATATGTATATGTATATATATAAACAAATTTAACAAAAAGGCAACAGTAAAAAATATTGGGTTTCTGTCTGGATGGTCTCTTGTGACGAGCCGAAGACAGAGAGTGGAAGTGTGACCTTCCTCCCATATTTGGGCATACCAGGGGTTGTGACTTTAAATATATTTGTAATTTTCATTTATATATATCCATCCCTTAGGCTGATATCACAAACTATATGACAGATGGGTCAAGTCCTGATTTGTAGTATTCTAACATTTGGAATAACAAAGTAACATATTTGATAGAACTGGCAAATTTTTATATATGATTCAACCCAGAGTATAAAAGGCACTAGAATTTCAAGTGGAAAATAACAAGCTGGAAACTATCAGATACCACACATTTTAGGAGGGTGGGAGGAGTGAGAGATCTGAGTACACATTTAAATTGCACTACGAATTTTTTAGCTATGTCTTCAGCCAAAATTTGTGTTATTATTTTTTTTAAAAAAAAAAAAAAATCTAGGTATCTGCAAAATAATTTATTTGAGGAAGTTCCTTCCTTTTTTTAACTAATAACACTGATTATGTCTGGAAGCAATCTATAGAGAGAATATTTCTTCCTATATGGGTGAAAAAGGCTGGCAATGCTATTTCACATTTGACACATGCAGATTAAAAAAAAACTAATTGACTATACTAAAATCCTGCTTTTTGCACTTGGCTACATGAAATAACAATTAGCATTCGCACTGAATTTTAAGGATCTTAGATTGTGAACTTTCCTCGCGTAGTGGAATCTGTCAACTTGAAATAAAAATGTTTGTTGTCATAATTGTGTAGTACTTGAGTTGACGATAAGCAAAACAGCAACTCTTCCATGTGTACTTTTATCATTTTCTGCTTACTTTTCCTTCAAAGTTACCATCTTTTTTTGTCACTGTTTATGAAATCATGTGTGTCTTTATTTTTGCTGTCTTTCAACATCATTCGCAAACAGCTCGAGCGTCAGCACCCAAACCTCCAGTTGGGCCCACTCGATCTATTAATACACAGGCTAACATGATCAATCAGATGCTGAAAGGCATACAAGAGTCAAGTACTGTAAAAAAAAATCTTTTATTTTAAATTCAATGAATTGCTAGCTTAGTCATTTCCTATTTAGTTTATCGTAGTGTAGCTTCTATGAAGCTAGCTCCCACTGTAAGCTTTTATCCAGAAATGGCTAGCGCAACGCTTTTAGAAATAGCTTTGGTTTCAAAATGTCCACATTTTCTGTCTAGCAATGTCTGACATATGCAACATTTTCAAATATCAACGTCAGCACAAAATAACATTGTTGTTGCATAACATTTTGCATGAGATCTGTGAATTTGTATGATTTCAATGATGTATGAAGTTATCGAAAACTCTGTTGTTTCATTGAGCAGTGCTCCAGCTATTTTCATACAATACAATAAATTGAAGGAGTTGTCTAAAAAAAAACATTATTAAAAAAAAAATCAAGTACGGGATGGATTTGCATTTTACCTAGAGACAGAAACTTGTAAATCTCTTGTTATAAAACTTTTGGTACATATTCCCTCCACAAGTTAAAGGGTGTCCAAGGTCTAGTAATTAACACAGCACAAATTGGGTAGCAAGCCAAAAAGTATTGGTGGATTGTTGTCAGAACTGTTCCTTTCTTGCACCTTTCCATTTTTTCCCCTGCCTCACAGAAAAATGCTGTCTGTTGGATTATTTGCACAATCTACCTAAACCAGAAGAGAATGATTTTCATTTTCTTCCTGTTAGTTTTTTAGAAGAGGTAAATAAAAGACTCACAAATGGACCATCACTCTTGAATCAAATCTATGCAGGAAGAATGGTCAGGTGCATTGATCCTTTCTAGTTGGATTCAGGTAAAATCACTTGGATCTAATAAACCACCAATTGCTAAGACAATTGTGATTCTGAGCCCTTTTGTCAAACGCCTGAATTTGACGCTTAAGTTGTGATTCAGTCAGTCAGTTTCTGATTGACTAGCAATAGCAATAGCACTTAGACTTATATGCTGCTTCATAGTGCTTTTTACAGCCCTCTCCAAGGGGTTTACAGAGTCAGCACATTTCCCCCAACAATCTGGGACCACATTTTACTGGAAGGATGGAAGGCTGAGTCAACCCTGAGCCTGGGGAGATTTGAACTGCCAAATTTCAGGCAGCTGGCAGGTAGCAGAAGTATCCTGCAGTACTGCATTCTAGCCGCTGTGCCACCATAGCTCATAAGCCAGCAAACTTTGATTAATACACATGATCAGTTCCTGGTTTCTTATTCTAATAAGCAGCAATTTTGCAATACTTTTGAAGCTTGGTTACTAATCATGGAAGACTTCAATATGACACGAGGAAAGAGATATGCAAACAGTCTCATATCTCTGAAATACTTTGAAGGGGACTGCTTTATCAAATTTCAACAATAGCAATAATAATAATAATAATAATAATAATAATAATAATAATCTGCATTTATTGAAGCATTTTAACAAGTGCATCACAATTCAAGGAAACACAGTAATTAAAACTTTCCATCCAATAAATTTTTTTGGGGGGGCATATATATAAAATATGAATCAAACTAAGGAATTGACAAAATTAATATGAATTAAATGGGTGAAAGAGATCCCATTATCATCTGCTAGTAAAAAAAAGGGGGGGTCTTTTAATGTCTTTTAAAAGCCATGAGGTTTTCACAGTGGTCAAGGAAAGGAGGAAGCTTATTACACAATCATATGGCCAGGTTTCTGAAAACTAGAAGATAGTGACAGACATCCTGGAGTGGAATGTAGAAAGAAAAGGTTGTTTGCTTATACATTTCTTCTCTTTAAAAAAGCCACATTGAATACAAATTTATGTTTACATGTGACTTTTAAGCTGAGTTTTTTTGTTTTTTTTAGAAAGTCAGAAAATTGAAATAAGACTCCCACGAATCTCCCTATGGACTAAGCACACACTAAGAATCTAATGTTAACAGTTTTATTAGATTTAATGTGGCATTGTGTTGTTTTATTGTGGATTTTGATTGGGACTGCCCAGAATTTGATATAAAGTGGGCAACTATAAAAGTTTAAAATAAAAAATGGGGGAAGGAAGGAAGGAAGGAAGGAACGAACAAAAGAACGAAGGAAGGAAAGAAGATAATATGATTCATCTATCCCTAATGAATAACTGATCTGGCTTTTGGAGAATGTCAAAAAAAACCTCTGTTCTTTGGACTCTCGTGAAAATACTCTGGACAATTATACTGTAAAAGAACTAGAAAGGGATTTTTTTACATTACATGTAACAACATTTTTGGACACATTCATGCCATATTCAAACATTATATCAAGATACGGGAGCAGCCATTTCAGCTTAACTTGGATATGGTTTGATTATGTGCCATCTGTTTGGTATCAAATTTAAGAGACTATGTAGTTAGAGTTAGGGTGATCTGTCCCAAACTTGACCCTTTAAGTCTTCTAATAATACACTATCACCACTCTAACTGAATCCATCTAACTTGTTGCTGGTCATCATTTTCTCCTTCTCATCCCTTTTCCCAACTCTTTAGCTTTCTCAAAAATAAATATGGGAGACTTCTTCTATTTTTTTTCGGTTTAAAGTTCAAAGAATATAAAATAGGGTGACTTCATTTTAATCTGTCACTTAAACATGACTAATTCTTAGATATTTTATACAATACACACATTGCAAAAATATTTCAGATCTAGAGCACAGATATATGTATGTATCAATTGTGAAATTAAATCTTCCTAAGGTAAATACTAGAAAGATGCTGTCTCTAGGAAAGGTACATTTCTTACTTTCAATTAAATATCAATGCAAAGGAAAGCAGTCTTTATATATTAAAAATTCAATGTTGGAGCACTGTTTTCTTAATATAACAACAAATGTTGCTTCATAATTTGCTCAGTACTAACTATATAGCATTTTAATCCTTGCATGATGTAGATTTTTTTCAGATTGCAATTATTACAATTTTTAATTAACTACCTAATCGATTGGCCTTATATTGAGCTTCTTCTGTCTCACTCCATTTTAATTCAAGTTCTTGTACTGCAGAAAATGTAGGTCGGTTAATCACGCCTGCCAAAAAACTAGAAGATACAATTCGCTTGGCGGAATTGGTGATTGAAGTTCTGCAGCAAAATGAAGAACATCACGCAGAGGTGAGCAGCAGTATGCTAAAATTTTCCAAACAAGAATTATTAGAGCAAGTGCATACCTGTGTAAATTGCAGACATAATGCTTATGTCCTAGGTAAATCTTAAGTAAGACAATCCATTCTCCTCCTGAAATATCTCTGCATTTCAATAAATACAACCTTGCAAGGAAATACATTTGAAAGATGTATTCAAGTAACTAGCACAATGCAAACTCACTCTCTGATTGCGATTTTATCAAGAAAATTTATCTTGTGTGGGACCCTTCAGGACTTGTGTTCCACAGCACAGCTTCAATATTAGCTTTCACAGAAGATCGCTAATGAAGACATTCATGTAAAAATGTTGCACTACAATACAATGTCTTCTTGGTTTTACACAAAAGTATCATCATCTTATTCTATGAAGAAGTTTGTCTTCTTGAATAATCACCGTTTCTAGATTTAGCTTTCCACGATAGTTGTATGCACTTATCCATGACTGATAATGATGCAGATTTTGGCCATAGGCTTTTAACAGCTGAATAATTATGATATAAAAGGTACCAAACCTCCAGATAACTTTTTATCCTGAAAATGCTAAGCAGAATTAGAAATCCCAGCTAGATTGGGAAGGTGAAAAAGAAAGACAGCAATGGCAATATATGTCCATGTTACTGCCAAATCACTAGGAACAAGCTTGATATTTTTCTTTCAATTTCAGGGCGGATATTGCAGTAGATTATAAAGCCATATATTAAGAAGTTGACATATGAAAAGGGAAGTTATAGCCCTCCCAAAGAAATAAGGGAGCAAAGCACCAGAGAGTTGCTACTTCAAGGTGTCCCAAAGCTGCTTTTCAAAAAGGCAACTGAATTTTCTGGACGTTTTTTTCCCCTTGAAAATGTTTCACTTCTCATCTGAAATGAAGAAGCTTCTTGGATGAGAAGCAAAATATTCTCAAGGAAAAAACTGTCAGAGTTTGTTGCAGAAATCAAACCCAGAAAGCACACACAGGTAACTGATTTACCAGGATTCATTAACTTCTCTTTATATACATAATAACACATGAAGTAATATAGACAATACCAAGAGTGATTCCTCAGTTTCAGATTAGAGCAGCAGTCCAGTTTAGTTTCGTTTTAGTTCTCAGAGGTTAGCACAGCTAAGCCACGCCCAGGCTTCTTACTGTCTCAGCACACATTGGCTGACCTTGTTACTAAGCCTTATTCATTGGCTGACCTTGTTATCATGTCTCTGCCAGCCATGAATTCTCTGACAAAAAACAAGAAATTCCAGTTGCCTTTTGGAAAAGCACCTTTGGGACAACCATGATTTGAATGATTGAGAATCTCCATAGACTACTTCAAAGTCACCTTGAATCACACCTTTTCACACTTCTCTACCTTCTCTAAGGAGTGCATCACTAAAGGCTTAGAGTACAATGAAAGCTTCAAGAAGGCCAATATTGCTCCAGCATCATGAAATAGTTGTTTCACAGATAACTCTGTGAATTAACCTGAGTTTCAGAAACAGATAAGATTGTCACTTGAGGCCTCATGAGATAGGTGGAGAGCTCTGCCTGAAAGGTAAATGCTAGAAGTTGACCATGGCTTCTACTTTTGCCTAGGAGCTTACATATATACCATAACAAGCTAAAATTGAAAACCAATATAATAGTTTTAATTAATGTTGAACACAGTTCTTTCTCCATCACCTCCTAATCTGACCAAGATTAGGAAGGTATATTCATGGAAGGAAAGAGGCTGTTAAGAATTTGGCCCATGAGAAATACTACTTCCATTGCAAGATGGCTTCCATGAACAATTGCCAGCAACACAATTTCCATATGCTTTAAAAACACAAATGTGAATCTCCCTAAGAAGATAAAAGATAATGAAATTGTCTCATTAACACCCATTACTCAGAGGAAGATATCTGTGGCACCCATAAATATAAAGCCATGGACATTATTGAAATTAATTTGAAAACAATACTATAACTCCTTTTTCTCTCCCATATCATCTTCGACTGCTGGTTTTCTGGAAATCCAACTTTTTGAGACCCTTTAGGAAGTTAAATATTTTTATGCTTTGTGAAATGAAGCATATTTCATGAGGCATTCAGTACATGAATTCAGCTTTGGTGGTTAGTTAGGGTGCTAGAAATCTTGAACGGAATAAATTTTAGCTGTAAGCCATTCAGGAAAGAGATGGTTCTCTTACTATCATAAAATACAAGTATTAAGGTTTCTCATCACCTCAAATCACAGTTTCAGGTGCCAGCTTCTTCACACTATTTTATCTGTAGTAATTGCAGGAACAACCTACCTAACCCTTAGGATAGTCTCTTCTAGACTCTTCTATGCCAGGACTGGTATCATACACCTACAATTCATTTTCATATCAGCTGTAGAGCCTAGAAACATGCCAGGCAAATCCGCCATGGCCACTCTTAGAGGTAAACAGTGTGAAAACAACTTAGACAGGCTGGGATAAAGTTTGTGGTTGCCATCTTTCATATGACAGACACTGAATCACTTCCAAGTTGCACTTTGCATCTAAAGGTGTATCATGCCCTTCCCAAACATGATGCCCTTTAAATATACTATTCCTATGTCTCCCAAAATTTATTGGTAATGTTGGTCATCAATTCTGAAAATTCTAGACCTCATACATCTGGATGACACAAGTGGATGGCACAAGTTGATGAAGGGTTGTCTGTATGATTACATAAAGTAGCAGACCCTTTTTCTTCATGGTAATTGTAGCTTAGGAACAATCCTGTTTCATCTTACACAAATTCATATATAATATTCTGACCGCTTTTTGATCAGAATGAATTTGCTATTATCATATTTATAAATGCACCTTTTTACCCCCAAAAAGAGGGTGAAAATCTGGGTGTATCTTATACACTGAATACAGCATTTTTGGCCTCCCGAAGCTCCGCCCCTTTCACCAAAATGGCCACGCATAGCCTTTAGGAGGCTTCCAGAGTGCTCCTGGGGGCTGGGGAGGGGGCAGAAATGAGCCATTTTTTGCTCAATTTTGTCCCCCCCCCCCAGCCCCCGAGGAGCACTCTACAAGCCTCCTAAAGGCTATGCATGCCCCTTTTTTGACAAAAAAAACTGGCCATTTTTTGCGAAAATGGGCCATTTTTGGGAGGTCTGCAGAGTGCAAAAACCTTTTTTTTAAATTTGCCTCTTCAAAATCTTGGTGCATCTTATACTCTGGTACATTTTATACTCCGAAAAATACAGTATATGGCACCCATGTAACCCACAGTGTATGCTGCATATACTGTGTGTATAGGATGACTTAATTCTATATAAATTAATTCCAGTGAAATTGCAGTGATTTGATATAACTTTTATAAATCATCCGTTTAAAACTCCAATAAAAGAAACCTTTGTTTATACCTTTTAACCCTGTAATGTCAACTCCCTCTTTTCTGCTTTCCTTGTCACTGACCATTTTTTATCTTGCATAAAAAAAATCCTTCAAAAATAATTTCACATTTAAAATAAAACCTAAAATAGCTCTCTAATTAAAAAAAACAATGTAAAATTAATTTATTTCTAGCACGTGGCACGCCACCAGTCCCAACTTATGCCTGATTGCCTATTTAAATTTCCTCCCTGTTTTTCTACTGTTTATTCAATCTTGGATGATCCTGGCAGGGGAAAGAGGTATGTCACTCAACTGAATGAATTGAGTCACCTCCTATCATATTTTGTGCATGCCCTCTCAGTGCCATGTTTCCTAATGGGATCTTCCCTGGGTAATCCTTGCTTTGTAACTTTGGATTCAAGGAATGTAACAGCAACTTCAGTTTCAATTGCTTGTGGAACTGTAGCCCTACATCGCAGGCCAACGTCGGGAAGGTTCTTCAGCCCTGCATGTAGCAATGGGTATACTTTTACAAGCACTGCGGTTACATCCCAACACCTGTCTTACCTGCCTGGGCTCTTTCCTCAGCCTGTTGTTTTTCCCTTGTTGCTCAGCACACACACCTGATTTATAATTCACCCTGCTGCTAATATCTATTGAATGAGAAAGAAGTAGCTAGGAGTATAGCACTTTGCCCTCTGGTTTTTTTTCATTGTGTGTATTGTTTTAGTATATACAATATGTATATATGGAGAGAGATTATATAGGATCAAGGAGAGGAAGGGTTCAAGCTATTTTCCAAGGCATCTGAAGCCAGACAAGGAATAATGGATGGAAACTGATCAAGGAGAGATTTAACCTGGAAATAAGGAGGAATTTTCTAACAGTGAGAACAATCAACCAAAGGAACAGCTTGCCTTCGGAAGTTGCGGGAGCTTCATCACTGGAGGCTTTCAAGAAGTGACTGGACGGCCAACTGTCAGAAATGGCATAGGGTCTTCTGCTTGGGCAGAGGTTAAACTAGATGACCTACAAGGTCCCTTCCAATTCTGTTAATCTAATCTAATCTGCTCTCAGATGGCTGAGGGTGTAACTCAGAAAGGGCATTTTTCTGGGAATGGAAATGAGGTGTTCAAGGGAAGTTTAGATTAAGGGAAACCATGTTGTTTCCAACCGCACCCTCCCTTTGGTACAAATCGTCTTGTGTAAGGTAAGAAAGGTTTTAGTCTATCATTAGTCTGCTGGAAAGAAAGCAGAAGGCAATTGGTGATGGCTTCAAAGCACGCATTCCATGGCTAATGGCCACGAGACCTAAAATGCAGATTCCAAACTGCTGCAAGAAAGAATTTTAACAAAGGAAATTCCTGCCATCTCCAATACATTTACACTACCTCATTTGCAGTAACATTATCTGAAAAGCTTAGGAGAGACCCCCAGGGTCAGTAATCTTCTGATAGGAAACAATAACACTTGAGAAATAAACCCCAGTTCATTTTATGTTTCAAAATGGATGGGTAAAATAGCCAAACATTGAGAGGGGGGGTTCACTCATTTGGTACCCTTCAAGACAACTCAGTGTGTTTATTTATCAGTCATTCTCAGACCTTAAAAGACCTTCCCCCAAATAATTTGCCATTTGAAAGGCTGAGATTATTATTATTGAGAATATACAAGCTGTAGGCACATTATCTAAAATTGCCTTAGAGCATTTGGAACAGCATTCAAAGAGAAGTAAACAGGTGTAGAAAGTTAGCATCCACCCCTCTCCTAGAAGAATGAAATGTTTTGGAAAATATTAAAAAGGCAGAATATTATATTTCCCTGGATGAATCATCATTTTGGAGGGAGAGGGCATCCCCCACCTTTCTTAATAGCCCTCAGTAGATGTCAGCACTTAAGAGATAAAGAGATAAGTAGCTCTATTCATAAGCAAATACCCTCACCCAAGATCCAACAAAGGTAGGATTAGCCCTCAGCCCACACTAGGAATTGCCCAAAGCTCCTTCATTGCATCATCTCAATTGCATCACCTGCAGCAGTTCAAACTTCAACCAAACATAGCTCAGACAAAATCCTAGGATTTGTATATGGCAACAGCCAATAGAATGTTCTTGAACAGGAACAGGAAGTTCAAGTGCAAAGCCCAAAAGAAGGTATAAATACCCCCCCCCTCAACTCCATGTGGTCAGCTGCATCAGAATCACACATGCTTGGTGGTTCTGCTTCAGCAATAAATGGACCCTCTTTCCAATCAGCCTCCAGCCTCCATTTTGTCTCCAGTGCCTTTCTCCCGGCTTGGAACTGGACCTGGATATTTCTTCCAACATGGGGAAGGGACCACACAAAAACATTACCAGAAAAAAAGTTATCTTAAGCTAGTTTAAAGTCAGTTTGTTAAAAATAACAAGCATTACCAAGGAAAAATTAAGAAGCTGCTTAGTATGCATGTCTGTGGCAAACAAAGATGCATGAAATTAATTGCAAAAAAGTCTGAGTCATTAAAAAAAAACTTTGTAAAAATCTGCTGTTTAAAACAAATCCCAAACGAGTCTGCAGGACATGCTACAATCTAAGCAGTTTCCAATAATATAGTTGATATCCCTTTAGCTCTATACCATTTATCTTCTCTTTTTTTTTCCAAAATGGGAAGGGAGATGTATTTTGCTAATTTTTATTTACTGCAGACCTTTGAAATTATCATTCTCTCTCCATATGTATATATGTATGAATATGTATATATGTATTTATCTCTTGAAAACTTGCATATATACATGAATTTTCATGGGTATGGTCAAATAACTCATAGATTTTGTGATGTAGGATTTGCATTTCCTTTCTATGTTTATTATAAAGAAGGTAAGTAAAGGAAAAGTACATTTTATTATTGGGGAATGGTATTCTTAAATAGCAATATTATTTTTCTCGTTTTCAGAAAGAGATTTCAGGTTGATAGCTTGGACCTGAAAAGGCAGATTTATTATTATATGCAAATGCAGTGCCCACTACAAAAAAAATCATTTTTACAGAAATTACCATGTTTCTTTCTTTGAATTTCAAAAGCACTGGCTCTTTTTCCTACTTATGAAAACAGGATGTAATGGTTGAATTCTAGATTAAATTATCTCAAAAAACATTTTGAGTTATAAGCATAAAGTTATTACACTGTGAGGTGTTGTGATCTAGAATTTACAACTAATGTTAAAAGGATATAAAAAGTTAATCTTTAGATGCCACAAGATTTTTTTTCTCTCGTTTTGATATAACAGTTCACATTACAGAGGATTCCAATAAAAGTGGTTCATGTTGTCTCAAAATACCAATATAATTACATTGCTCTTCCACTAGACTGGATTTATACAATGCATAAAGGCAGGATTATTAATAATCTTTGTTTGAAACATTCGTTGGAGAAAATGCAGAATTGTTTTGATTGAATCTCTAGAAGTCTCGTGAAAGTCTAATACTAGCTATTATAGAAACAAGATTCCTAGACAAAATAAAACTGTCCAATAACAATTTCCCCCTCGTTTCTTATGGAATTTATATAGCTTTCAATAGTATAGAAAAAAAATTTCTAGACCATATAGGAATCATTCATTGGAATGTACAGATGACATTTTAAAAAGCAGGAAAATAATTCTATTGACATTGGTGACATTGGCATAGTTCCTAAAAGTTAATTTTAATATCATAAAAATGTATATCACATTAGTGATTAGTAATTTTTATCACATTAGTATCAACCTTTAGGAGCTATATCAATGTTACCAATGCCGGTAGAATTACTTTCCTACTTTTAGGAAATTTTAACACTAGCTGTACCAGAATTCTGGAGAGAATCTATGCAACTGGATGGCATTTAATCGATTATACTAGAATTGTTCATATTTTTTTATCAATATCTACAGCATTTGCTAGTGAAAACAGAAGGACCAAAAGCAGTATTTAAATGAAGATGTACGATATAGGATGTATCAGTTTATTGCTTCAAATACTTCATTGCCTCTGTTTCTCAAAATATGATGTTGGTAATGAAGATCATCCATATTATAATTACTTCTTGAATAAAGTTCTTAAGTTACATAAATATTAATGGTTTAATAGAAGAAAGTTACTGGACAAGGAATTGTTCTGTAAAAGAGAGCTGATATATTTATAATGTCAGTCTTTTAACTGACATTTCAGAATTAATATCCATTGCTAGATTTCACTTAAGAATAGTTTAGAAACAATGCCTATTCATTCCCTACTGTGGAATCTTCCTCTATTTTTCCTCACTGTCCTGTTTCTTGATATTAAATATAAACAACTAATAATTCAATTTCAGTTTAAACGCTCTTATTATGTTCCAAATATCTTAAATATTTTAAACAAACAAACCCCAAAATGTTCACAAGCATCAAATTCCAATGTCATGCTGGCAGAATGGAATTCTGGAAAGCTAACTTCTTCAAGGATTTCTTCACCTGACAAGCTCCAGAAAGGTCCCAAAAGAGAAGAATGGTCTCTAGAATGGAGAATTAAGGAGACTTCCTAATATTAGACAGTGCCATCTGGTGCATATGGGAGCTCTACTGAATAATCTCCCTTCCCCTTCTACAAGTAAGTCCTCTAGTCCTCTGTCTACCATGTTCAAGGCTTATTTACTAGGGGAAATGACAGACAAAAACGTATCTTCTTTGAAATATATTCTGCCAACACAACATTAGCAAGATTCAGAGAAAGATATATACCACAGTCTCCCTGAGATCAGAAGAATTTATGTTCACTTGTCCTTTTTATTTCAGAGGATGGATATGTAAAATTTATTCACATGTGCTATTCTTGTAAACTAATACAATTTTTAATATATATACTGTGTTTTCCCAAAAATAAGACAGGGACTTATTTTCTTTTGACCCTCAAAATAAGCACTTGGCCTTATTTTTGGGGAGTTCTTATTATTTTTGAGGTGCAGGAGGCAGCATGCATGGTCACCTCATGGCTGCTACTGTGGTACAATATTTTTGGCTTATTTGGGGGGGAAGGCTTATTTTAGCGCATGCTCTCAAAAGCCTGATTGGGCTTATTATCCGGGGAGGTCTTATTTTCAGGGAAACGGGGTATATATGGATAATCATTTCCAGCTAAGTTTACAAGGCCTGGAAAAATTAAGGAGTCTTCATCTGCCTCTGAAAAGAGGCTACAAATGGCTAATGCATATATGTTTTCAGGAGAGCATTTTATATAATTCAGAGGCAATCACTAGAAAGATTACCTATAAGAATATGGATTATGGAGCAGGATTTCAGTGACGTATATCTAATCAGATAATCTTAGCCCTTGACTCACTTGCCAAAATACTCTTAACGCTTTAGAAAATGACAATTACTACCTAAGCATTGAACTCTTGAGTAATTTTTTTTATTGCTTAGTCATTATTGCACAAGGTCCTATTGATAACACCACTCATGTTGCATGTTCCTAAGCCAGAAGTGGTTTTAAACACGCGTGCATGTGTTCCTAGCACATTCACATCTGAGACATGTATGATGTGAATGTCATTTCAGAGAAGCTGTACAATGACTTCCTGAGGACTCGTGCGCATGGCCCATGAGTTACTTCACTGATATTTCTTGGTTTTCAACGTTCTTTACTTCTTAGTAGTTTTATCATTGCTTGACTGCAGATAGCTCTTCTGATGTCATGTTTGGGGGGGGGGGTTCCATCGTGATCGCTAGTTTATGTTAAAAACTCACCCGCTAGCTGAATTTGAATGTAAATGTGGGGTGTTTCATGGCCATTAAATCCCCAATTTTCATACTTGATAAAGTAATAATGTCTGAGGGTTTCCTGGGAAAGAGGAGCAGAAAACCTACAAAGACAGTGAAGAAACTCCCAAATGTGATATATTTTACACAAGGAACTCTTAAGAAATAGCATGATCCACAAGTGATTTATTGTAAACGGAACAGGTCCATTGTGAAGATGTGGAAGATTATACCTCTGAGTCTTTACTCTTTGAGAAGTTACTCCTTGAGAAATTTACTCCTCGAGAAGCAGACGCTCTGTTGCGCCCTAGTTGCCTTATGATTACAACGTGCTAGCAATTGCACTACGGTTTGCCTTACCATAAAGCTAGATTTATCCAAGGTATTCACTTGGTTTACTATTTAAGGCCTCCCGAACGTGAGATTTAGTTTAATAACACTTCTGTTTATTTTTTTTAATTCTGTTTTGTTTTGCAACTTTTCAAGGCCTTTGCTTGGTGGTCAGACTTAATGGTCGAACACGCGGAGACCTTCCTCTCATTGTTTGCAGTAGACATGGATGCTGCGCTGGAAGTCCAGCCCCCAGACACCTGGGACAGCTTTCCACTCTTTCAGCTTCTAAATGACTCCCTTCGAAGTGACTGTATGTATTGTACTTTGGCCATTTAATTTATTCTCCAGGGAGATGAAAGTGTTGGGCTAATATTAATTTTGACTGATTTCCGGTTCTTCCTCACTTAACCCTTTAGTTAAGTCACTTAATGAAATGTCTGCAAGAAAACAATCAAGCTTAGAGAGCACCAAGGAACCTTCATTTTGCGAATGTTTATGAAAGAAAACTGTTATTGTATATTCAGAAACACACACCTACACAAAAACACCCCACAACCAAGCCTCAGAGCATACTCATACTCCTGCAAAAAGAAGATATCCAGTCCTTGTTATTCAATTTATTAAAAAAAGCAATACCAATCAGCTTTCTAATTTCTCCTTGAATCAGCTGGTAGGTCTTGCTGGTTGCATTGCAAATCTATTTGGGGAGACTGCAGAAATGTATGCAGAAAAAAATCTATCTCCTTCCGTCACAACACAAAATCACATGAGCCAGGGGACCAAGGAAGAGACTGTGCCAGCAGCTTTTGGTACTTAACTATATATATATAGCAATAGCAATAGCAATAGCAATAGCACTTAGACTTATATACCACTTCAAAGTGCTCTACAGCCCCCTCTAAGTGGTTTACAGTCAGCCTGCTGCCCCCAACAATTTGGGTCCTCGTTTTACTGACCTCAAAAAGTTGGAAGGCTGAGTGAACCTTGAGCCTGGTGAGATTTGAACTGCCAAATTGCAGGCCGCTGGCAGTCAGCAGAAGTAGCTTGCAGTACTGCACTCTAACCATTACACCACCATGGCTCATATCACTGAGTTGAGTTGGATTATTAATTTTATTCATTATGGCTTCTTTCATTTTTCTCATGGTTTTGGAAGCAAAGGGTATTGAACACAGTGTGACAAATAGATTTCTGAGAAAATTGAGGAATTCACCTTACACAAATGTCAGTCTGCCTAAAAATACTTGGTTGATTTCCTAAGCCCATCTCTCGGGATTCTGGGTGGGTTGGCAGTAATAATTTAAACTACTTTAAATCTTTGGTAATAAATCAATTTGGTAGAAATTTAGTCCTATTGAATATCCTGGGATTACTTCCAAATAAGCTTGCAGTTATCCAATCATTCCTGTTAAGATTCAGAATCTTTCTGAAAAATTGGGGATTTCTTGTTTAGTTTTCCGTATTGATGTAAAAGGTCCATCAAAAAAATTTTTCCAAGAGATCTTAGAATTCTAAATGAAATCAGTTTATACTTGTAATGGAGGAGCTTCTTGGACCTAAATACATACATTTATGTTCACATTTATTGTTAACGGGGAAAATTTAAATGTTAAAAATGTCTTAATATTTTTGATTGAGTGGTCAAACATTTACTTAAGTGATTCTTAAGTATTTCTCAAAAACAATCAGTGCCATGGTTCTATTATTTCCTTGTTTATATTAAAATATTTCTAGAATAAAGAAATTGACAGCAGATTCATTTATTGATTGGGCTTCTGATTTGGTTACGATAAAAATTACACTGCGTAATTGTGGAATGCTGCTAAAAGTGTCTTATTGTGCTTTTATTTGTTTGTTCTAGATAATTTGTGCAATGGAAAATACCACAAACATCTCCAAGATCTCTTTGCTCCACTTGTGGTTAGATATGTCGATCTCATGGAGTCCTCTATTGCCCAGTCAATTCACAGGGGCTTTGAGCGGGAATCATGGGAGCCAGTAAAGTAAGAAAATCTCCTTTGATACAATTGGAGTCTTTGGGTACAAGTACAATCATGCACAGATGAGTTAGGAGAATATTAGGTATACTGTTCCTCTGCTAAACTAAGTCAAGTTTTAATCTATGGCTGTAATTGTTGGCTTTCATAAGGTTACCATCATACACCATTTTCTGATCTTAGGAGTCTGTTCATCTTCTATCCAGGTGATATAGAGGTACCTAGAACTCAATAGATGGCACATTTTCCACTTGCTAGCATGATAGAAATGAACAAGTCACTCAAATGCTTATGGAGATTCTCAATCATCCAGGTCATGGCTGTCCAAAAAGTGTTTTTCTAAAAGGCAACTGGTCTTTCTTGTCTTTTGTGTTCAAGAGCCAAGAAAGTCTAATTGCCTTTTGGAAAAGCACCTTTTGTACAAAGTCATTCAAATATGACATTTTATCTCCAGAAGGATCATCTTGTTAGTTCAGAGGTAGTTTCAAAGGCATTTCTTTTTATTATTTTGCCTTTCAGCTCAGTTTCAAAAATTATATTACTCAGTCATGTAAGAGAGAGAGAGAGAGAGAGAGAGCCACTGGAAGCAGGTTCCATATTACTGACAAATATTTTTGCTTCTCTGGTCTTAGGCCCAACCTATATTACTGGAGAATAGCAAATTTCCTTTGTTTCTCATTCTTTTTAACCTTTTCTTTTTGGTTCATCCCATTTTTTTCAACATTTCAGTTATCAAACTGGTTAGGAGCACAAAAAAGCCTGCATACATTTCTGCAGGAATTTGTCATCTACTTAGTGGTAAACATTTTCTTACTATAGTTTCCTGTCCTTTAAAGAGTGGGCATGAATGCATATTTTTCCCTAAACATACATACATTGTTATGCCCGCTTTTAAAATGGCAAAATGGCAGTTTTCCGCGTACCCTTTTGGTTTATATTTGGGTTCAGAAAGTGTTAATAGAATAAATTGTTACTCTTCATAAGAATGCTAGATTTGTTTATCTCAAAACTATCATCCCAAAATCCAATCCAAATCTGAAATTCAACCAGTTTTTTCAAAAAGGGAATTAAAATCTTGTAGCTATTATTCAGTTGATTCTTGTGCCTGAATGGTAACTACTAGCTGATGTGGTTGCTAATTAACAATAATATCAATGAGATGTGATATTGTAATTCTGCAATTTCAGTGAAAGGAGTTCCACAAGCCATCTTGCTTTTAGTATTCATGGAATTTAATAATGACCTTCATTTCAGAAGGAAATTTTACAAATTCTACATAAGGAAAAAATAAACATTTGAAAAAGAGATTTAGAAATATTTTCCAAAAGAGAATATTTTGGGCTATTATTTTCCAGATTATGAAATAAAATCTCAGCAGTCACTTCCAGTGGCAAATTTATTTCAAAAGGATATTAGACCTGGAAAAGGGTGGCATTCTTTTCCCTTCCTATCGTTCACCCTTTTGCTGCCATTTTTCCACATTGGTTTTCTTTTGAGGGATCTAAATACATACAAACAAAGGTTAGCAATAGCAATAGCAATAGCAGTTAGACTTATATACCGCTTCATAGGGCTTTCAGCCCTCTCTAAGCGGTTTACAGAGTCAGCATATTGCCCCCAACAACAATCCGGGTCCTCATTTTACCCACCTCGGAAGGATAGAAGGCTGAGTCAACCCTGAGCCGGTGAGATTTGAACCGCTGAACTGCAGATGTCAGCTGAAGTGACCTGCAGTACTACACCCTAACCAATGCGCCACCTCGGCTGTTAGAAAGATCTGAAGCTAAAAGTAGGAGAGGAAAAGATAAAATGGCATTTATTTGATATATTAGTACTTAAGGCACCAGGATAGAAACTAGGAGACTGTGAGTTCTAGTCCTGCCATAGGCATGAAAGCCAACTGGGTGACTTTGGCCCAGCCACTCTCTCTCTCAGCCAGGCTCATTCAACAAGATGTCCAGTCAATTCCTGTGGCAACTAATGGATTAACACTTGTTTGATCAGAAAAAAGCAAACCCTGCATTTGCGGGGAAAATGCTAGGGGAAAAAATCTAAAAGGTGTTATCTTGTTTTATATTATATTGTGGCTAACTGCAATACTAAATGTATATTTAATTGATTCTGTGTACACTTATTGAGTTTAAATTAATTAAGAGTTTGTGAATGTGGTGTCATGCTAGTTTATATAATGTGTATATTCCAAAGTAGTCCTACTCTCTTCATAGGATTGAAAGTCATGGCTTGCCATAGCTTTTTTTCTTCTTTACAAGAACTCAGGCCAATACTGATTTATGGCTCTTGAATAGCGATTTCTGCTTCTAAGCCATTTTAGGTGACTTTTGGTAAATCTCATATGCTGAATGTATGTATAAACAACCATATTTTATCTGCATAGTAAGATTGGAAATTGAAGACTGAAGTTCACAAGTTCTTCCTGTATTTCAAGGAAGGACAATCAAGGCAGAATTGGCATTTAAGAACTCTATCCATCTCAGATAAGTTTCTGATATCTACCTACAGTATAACTTTTTGTCATCATGCTACCCTCTAACAATTTCACCAAAAAAAACCTCAATTCTTACTTGTTTTTGGAAAATTTACTATTCAATACTGGCTTGAACATATAACTAGCATAAAAACTCACATCCATTTGCTTGACATCACAATATTCTTCGTGGCCTACCAGCAGTTATTCAACATCCAATAGTTATGCCATCAGATCCTCTTCAATTTGTATAATTTCATGAGAACTTTGAATAATGTAATACTCAAGTATAGAATGCAGTCATTTAAGACTTAGGATGGCTGTGGTGTCAGGAAACTGATTATGAGGATTATTTACTATCTTCACCCCTCCTGGCAGATACTTTGCAAACCCAGGTTCTATTGCAAACCTCCTATGGAAGTTTGGATGGGAAACAAGAAATTGGCTAGATAAAATTTTAGTCTGATTCAGACATGCTTTCCTTCCTATGCTTTTATTAGGTCTGTGCAGCATATTGCATTCAAAGGGATGTTTCCAAAAGCATGTTCTCAGTCTGCTTTAAGGAATTGCCCATAGGAGAGGTACTACGCTAGAGCCAGAGTTTGGTCTAGTGCTTAAGAGGTTTTGACTAGGAGCAGGGAAACCTGAATTCCAGTCCTGTCTTAGGCATGGAAGCCAACTGGTTGAGTTTGAGTCAATTGTTTTTATTTATTTAGTTAGTTAGTGTGTTTGTCAAACATGTATAAGATAACAGGTATAAGTATAAACATGGACATGAACACAGGGTAAAAATAAATGGGGACAATAAGACAGGGACGGTAAGCACACTGATGTGTTTATGCACACCCCCTCTTAGGAAAGGGGTGAGCTGCTTGTACAGGGTGCTCTCTCCCTGTATGAGGAACAAAAAGACAAGGGCAAACCACTTCTAAAATCTTGTCTCAAAAATTATATGGATTTCTCCTACAGTCACTCAAAGGCAAAAAAATAAATCAATACCTCAAATATGCACCATAGCATTTTTCCCCTTCACATTTGCAGCACTGCAAGCCTTAGTTATTATCCTTCAACACAGTAACACAGAGAGCAGTTTTGTCTCTGTTGCAGTTTTCACTGTTCTTCCCACTTATTATGCAGCCAAAAGCTCAGGATTCCACCGGAAGATACAGCACTCTATTCTGTTGGAGGAGCTTCCCTGATACCAAAATCTGTTAATTTATTGTTTCAGTAAGCCACATATTTATTAACATGATCTCTGCACAGGGTAAAAACAAGGAAGACATCCCCTTTTTTATTTTGATTTCGGAGGTGGTGACTCTTTCAGCGTTGTCTTTCTTCAACCACCTGGAGATAGCAGGCAGAAAATAGGAGGAACCTGTCTGACTGATCTTTCTGCTATCTCACTTTGAATCATTAAGTCAAGCCAAGTGGATGAAGGTGCATTATCTTGTGTACACAGGATGTTCTGTCACAACATACAAGCTTGAAAACAGACCTTCCACGATGCCTGCCTTGAAAAATCAAGGTTGAAATAGAAGGTCCTTTTCTTAACTACCAGATGGCTGTCTACAAGAACATACTTTTCTTTTTTTTTTAAAAAAGATGTCTTTTCTTATGCTGAGCAGCACCTAAGGAATAACGTGAGACGCACGAGCAGATAAACACTGCAAGCCTTGAAGATTTTCACAAATGCCGAACAAATATGTTCTCCTTTTTGTTTTGTTTTATTATTTTTTTTCACTCACTCGGCAAGAGCTGCGAGGCTCACCCAAATGAGTTAACTTGCTCTTCGAAAGGTTACACAGCTGGTAAGTGTGGGCAAAACTGTGCAGGGAAAACGAATCAAAGCAAGACAGCAGCCCTAACACAGTTCTCCAAAAACACTGAATATGCAAGTTAAATCTGTTCCCAGGCTGATTGAATATACACAGGCACATGAAAGGAGAGATCCTGCCAGCATCGCCTTTGTATTCCGTGCTCCATCGATTCTACGCCATCGAGATCGCGACACGCTAAAGAACGCCGGTGGCAGAATGCAGCTCATCTTGAGCGGGAGTGTCAGATCCACAGAAAATGTCACAAGACTATAAAACAGGGGACCCTCAAACGACGAGGAAGACAAGAGAGTTCAATTGCGCTGTTATCCGGTTTTGCATCCAGGTCCTGGATTCAGTCCCTGGCATCTCCGAGTAGAAACATTTCTGCCTCAAACCCACAGGATTTAGGGTTGAAATCAGCTTTGACAAGGCATAACTAGATTGGGCGAACAGCCTGCAAGACACTTGCAGGCCAGAAACTGCCGAAGTTGCACTTGTCGAAATTTCTTGGCAACCTATCCATTTTCAGTAGGCTGATGAGTGATTTTAAATTAAAAAATCCACATATCTAGTGGTTTGTAGGCATAGTTCTTTCTTTCTTTTTAAACCATTTCAGCTGTAAGTTATTTTTTTTTCTGTTTTCAAAATATATAGGAATTAACCATTCCTAACATTTTAACCCCACCTAATTCCAAAGATGTTAACTCTTATAGCAATAGCAATAGCAGTTAGACTTATATACCGCTTCATAGGGCTTTCAGCCCTCTCTAAGCGGTTTACAGAGTCAGCATATTGCCCCCCAACAACAATCCGGGTCCTCATTTTACCCACCTCGGAAGGATGGAAGGCTGAGTCAACCCTGAGCTGGTGAGATTTGAACAGCCGAACTGCAGAACTGCAGTCAGCTGAAGTAGCCCGCAGTGCTGCATTTAACTACTGCGCCACCTCGTCTCGTCTCGGGCAATACCTTCCACATTCCTTGGAGAACATTTAAAACAATGAATAAAATGCCATACTTTCCCCCACGTCCTCAAAAATAAATGTGTTCCATCCCTGAGCTAAAGAGAGCAACACTCTTAAGTGTTTCTGGGTTTCTTTTGTACCCCTTTGTGGGAATCACTGGGGGGGAGAATCCAATTTAGATTTGCAAAACACTTAGATCACTTACCTTTGCTACTAATTCACAAATGTGAGCGTGTCACTTCCGTGCATGCGCAGGACCTTGTGCGCATGAGCAGAGCATCAAAAATGGGACATGATGATGTCCGGGAACCTCCCGCTGCTACCGGTTCTCCCAAACCAGATAACACCAGCTGAATAGCACCACTGACTTAGATGTGATTTAATATGGTTTTTCCAAGTGTTTTTCTTATGTTTGACACTCAGATTTTTGTGTATGTTGCTTCTAAACACATTTTATTTCTGCTTTTTTGACTCCTGGGGCTGAGAGAGGGTGACTGGCTTTGTGTCTCAATCAGGGCCGCTATAGTACTCACAGTCTCACAGTTTCTAGCCTGCTGCCTTAGTCACTACACCAAACTAACTCTTACTTTGTGTAACGTATGTATTTTAACATATTTTTTCTCCAGAGCAATGCATAAATACTTCTCAATTATAAATATTTTAACCATCTTTTGAACAAATAGCTGCAATTCCAAATTACATTGAAGTTCAACGGCAAAAAGTCATTGCTTCCTTTCACACAGAACTTAGAAAAGTTATCATTCAGCAACTTCACGTTCAAATAGTAATAGCACTTAGACTTATATACAGCTTCACAATGCTTTATAGCAGTGATGGTGAACCTTTTTTGGCTCGTGTGTCAAAAGCCGGGGGAGCACAGGAGGGTCGTGCGCAGGTCTGCCACATCCATAATGCTATGTGCACAACCCCAGTGCGCATGCACGCACGATTAATGCTTCCCCCCCTTTTTGGCATGCTTTTTTTGCCCTCCCCAAGCTCCAGAGGCTTTATAGGAGCATGGGGAGGACAGAAACAGCCTCCCTGCCCCCCCCGAGACCCTCCGGGAGTTTCAGAAGCTTCCCTGAAACCTGGGCTTTTCATTCAGCTCTAGATCATTTGGTAGTCTCTATAATTAGTTTTCTTGGAAGAATAAGGCTTTCAAATTATTGGAACAGGCCTTTGAAAAGATAGATCTTGAAATAAGTCTACCTATAAAGGTGTATATATTTAATAGAGCACCAACATGACTTCAAGATATATAGCATGGAATATGCATAGGAAAAACTCAGCTAAGACTAATATTCCACTTTACTTCAGCATAGGTAGTTATATAACCAATTCCTCCTACCCCCTATAATCATGATGGCAAACCTATGGCTGGAAGTGGCATGCAGAGCCATATCTCTGGGCATGCGAGCCATCTCCCGTTGCTCTTCCGGGTTCTGGCATTCACATGCGTGCTGGCCAGCTGGTCTTTGTGCACGTGGGAATGCTGAAAACCAGAAGAGCTGTACCCCAGCACACATGTGTGCACTGGAAAGCTGAGCTTCCAGTTCCGGCATGCACATGCACGCCGGCCAATTGGTCTTCACATGTGCATGCGTGCCAGAAACCAGAAGACCAGTTGACTGGTCCGCCTCATGTGCACGTCAGATACTGGAAGCTCAGCAGGCATGCACACTGGGGAACTGCTCTTCTGGTTTCCAGTGCTCCCCCTGCGCACACGTGGTCCCGTTTCGGCACTCGGTGCCGAAAAGTTTCTTCAACACTGCTCTATAATAATTATGAATAGCTAAGCTGCAATGTGACAGGGGTTCCTAATACCAACAGAAAATAATATTTGTAGCTCAAAGATGAATTGTGAATTTATTAATTGTTTCTGAGATGATTTTGAGTGAAGCAATCAAACAGTAAATAGCAGCATAATCAAGGAACCAAGAAGAGAAGAACCCTCCCGCCAATGCTTACAGGGTGATGCCCTATTTATCACCATTAGCGGGAGTAAACCTCACTTCCTTCTAGCACTGAAAATGGCATCCTAGTTGGGTAATTAAACATCTGCAAGAAAACAACCAAGCTCAGAGAGCATCAAGGGGTCCTCAATTTCCTAATAATTGAGTTAAAAAGCAGCCAATTAATATTATACGCCAAGCACAGATAATGTCCTGGGCCAATGCCTGAGAGAAAAGACAGGTCTTCAAGAGAAGACCAGTAAGATCAGAGCCATTTGTATCTTTAAAAACAGTAGAGAATAAATGATGTTCTATAAGATAGATGGCCAATAATTTCATGTAGGTAATAAATAGGAGTAGGGAGGGATGAATTACACCACACAAGGTCTAGAGATTAAAAAATATAAATTCGCCACTTGTTTCCTTCTGTCTTCAATTTTATTTTAACTCTGAGTCTTTTGGGTTTTCTCTTCTCTAATAATAAAGATTTTTCTCACCTGTGCTGCTTCCATTTCAGGGGCTTGTCCCAACCTTCTGCAGCCATATTGGCTGCTTCTCTTGTAGCCGGCAAAAAGAGCTTTTTCTTGGATCAATCAGGGGCTTTGCGATGCCCCTGAGATCAGCAGGACATGCCCTTCATTATCACCATTCCTTCAGAATGATTTAGATCCAAATGGATCATCCAGCAACAGAGATATCGACAGCAATCCTGGAGTCCCCAGATTGCATGTTGTGTCATTGCAACATCAAGTACTGCCTTCAACACAACCTGGTTTTTAAGACCTTGTGAAAAGCCAGTAGGGTGAGGATGAGTCTCATATCTGGGGAAAGTGATACTCAGAGGATAGGCAGCACAACAGAAAAGGGTTTCTTCCTGAGTCCCTCTGGATGGCACTTCCTTATTGATATGAACTAGAGAATCCTCTTCTAAGAAGAAGGACAGAAAACACTGAGTGAAGGGCTTTATAGGTAAATTGAATTGATTGATTGAATGGAATTGATTGAGGTATCTGCCAGCCCCTTGAACTGTACTTTGAAACATACAAACAACCAATACAGTTCATAGAGCAGTGGGGTCATATGTGCCAAGCCACAGGCACTCTTAACTGCTCACACCAGTGAATCTTAGAACAGTTGAAGCTTCTCAATATTCTTTAAGGGCAGCCCCATAAGCTGGTGCTAAACATGCCTACTCAAAAATAGAACTTGCTGCTATCTCTAAATTATGACTGCATTTCATGTAAAGAAAGTTTAATTGAACACAGTAGTAGCTTCTTCAAATAAACATTTAGGATCACTTTGTTAATACAATTTTAATGTCTCATTTCATTCCTTTCATAAAGCAATGATGAAAATAATTCAAAACATGCTTCTGGATTTGAACATGTTACTGTGAGAGTCACTTTGGCGTAGACATTAAGTCATCAGATTGGGAGTTCTTGATCTGCCTTAGGCACCAACCCAACTGGGTGACCTTGGGTCAGTCACTTTCGCTCAGCTCTAGGAAGGAGGCAAGGCAGGGCAAACCACTTCTGAAACATCTTGCCAAAAAACCTGCAGGAATGGAAGAAGAAAAATAATAATAATATTATACATTTATGCCAATTTTAAAAAGTCACAAAGGCTATATGAGCTTGTCCAGATACCAGTACTCAAGAGTGACTGGAAAGCACCCTCCAAAAAAATTATTGACTAAGAATTATTGAACTCTTTTTTATTATTAGATAGTTTTTATTAGTTTATAATATAAAATACAAAGAGAATACAAAAGCAAATATCAGTGAAATTAGGAAAGGAGAAAGGGAAGTGAATAGTGGGGGGAAAGAAGGGGAAAAGGAAAAAAAGGTAATGACTTCCAAATCCTTTGGTGCAGTAAAATAAGGCATTAAGATTTACCCTCAACTTTTTACTTTTTCATAATAATAGAAACTAGCCATTTCTGTAACAACAAATCTATCTAATTGGTAAAGCCCAAGGTCACAGTTTCATGTTTTCCCACCTCAAGCCCAAAGTCCAGAAGAGGTTTCCAAGTCGAAGTAAAGGTGTTTCTGTTTTTTTCTTTAATCAGAGCAATCAATTTAGCCATCTCTGCTAACACCCTCAGTTTTTGCAGCCATTCATCCATTGTGGGGGGGTCAAGATGACCTTCCATTTCTGTGCATAGAGTAGTCTTGCTTCCATCAGCATATATAACATCAGAATTCTTGAACTCTTTTTAAACAATTGTACCAGTCATTTCCACTAATGCAGGCATACAAATCACAGAGATAAGCATAATACATTCATTTTAGGATTTCCAAATGCTAGCATTGTTACTCTATTACAGTGATGACTAAACGCTAATTATAGCATTTTTCATCAATTTATCATTTAATAAGCCAAAACACTTTTTTATGATTCATTGTAGAGGAATGGGCTTAAACTCCATTTCTAAAAACTAAGCCCTATAAATCAGCTTATTTACTTACGAGTGAATCTGAGTAAGAATCATTCTACATAGTTATTTAACAAATGTTTTCCACATCTTGAATGCCATCACTTTTAAAGATCATAAACATTGTGAATGTATGGGGTAGGGGTTGTAACTTATAAAACTTTTATACTCTATGTTCAAGGACCACCTCCTGGGAAAATACAAGAAGTAACAGAGAAGTTATGAAAAGGAAAGGAACATATTGAACATCTTAAAATTGCAAAATACAACAATTGAAAGGGGAACACACTGTGTAACAAATTTTCAGGTCCTGTGAAACTTCATTGTCTGGGCCAATGACAGTGAGATACAAATTAATTGCCCTTATGCCTTATACGAGCAAAGTTTACTTAATATCTACCAATGAAGACTAGAACCATTTAGAAAAATGGGCACAAGAAAAAGGAGCTAATATAGGATGAATAGGGACAGCAAATAAAAAGCAAATCCATTGTCCCTTCATTGGTTGAACCAGCTCTTTATGAAGAAATTGCCAGCGTGGGGTATGTATTAAGTCGTATTGGGTATATCAGAAGTCTTAATTAATTTTCTAAGGGATGCTAATAATAAACAGGAATCTGCCATAAAAATTGAACTTGGAGGAACAGAGATGTTCATGTTAGGGAGTGAAATGAAACAAAGATGCATGTGGTCCCCATATCTATTTAACTTAAACAGTGACTAGAGTATAAGAAAATGCAGGATTGGAAAAGGTCATCATGTGAATAAACATCAGAGGCTGAAACATGAACAATTTGAGAAAATCGGGCTGCACCACTATGTAGCAGTGAAGATTTAAAGTAAGAACATGACAAGTTAAAAAACGGGATTGATGTAGATTTTGAAATTAAGGAGAAACTTCCTAATGGTGAAGATAACTAACCAGCGGAACAATTTGCCTTCAGAAGTTGTAGGTGTTTCATCACTGGAGGTTTTTAATAAAAGACTGGACAGCCACCTGTCTGAAATGGTATAGGGTCTGCTGCCCAAGCAGGACGTTGGACTAGAAAACCTCCAAGGTCCCTTCCAGTTCTATTCTGATTGATTGAAGTAGACAAAGGCAACATCAATCTGCACTCTTCATTGATGGCCAAAAGTGAAGATTATATATAACCATGCTCTAATGCTCTCATAGATAAAGAGAGTCATTGATATGTAATTCTACAGAGGACAGCAGGACTATGAAGGATAACAATATATAAAAATAGGGCTTTTTCTAGTGATAGTGATCGTAGTAGGTCATGAAAGTTGGATTCTTAGAAAGAGGAAGAGAAAGAAGATAGAGCTTATAGATTTGGAGCCAATTATCAAGAGTACCATGGATTCTAAAAGGATGTAATCAGTCATGGATGAAATAAAGATTAGTTCCTTGATGTGATCATCAGCGAGGAGTAACCCACATACTTGGGGAATGTGTGATGAGCAGGTAATGGACTAAAAAATATTATACTTAACAAAATGAAGTGAAAAGTAATGGATAAACTAGGTCAGTGTTTCCCAACCTGAGTAACTTTAAGATGGGTGGACTTCAACTCCCAGAATTCCCTAGCTGGCAAGCTGACTGGGGAGTTGAAGTCCACCTATCTTAAAGTTGCTTAGATTACAAAATGCTGAACTAGCTAGAACAAGCTAAAAGATTTTTGGAAATGTTGATGCTGCAGACTGTTGAGAAGGGCCTGCATTTTCTCATTTACTGTTATTATCAGCCATCAGGCTCAAGTTTAAGGCCTTTAACTGTGATTACAGCTGGAGAAAGAGATTTCCACTTGATGGCCATTTTGTATTACCTATAGAATAACTTTAAAAAACCCAGTCCAAAATGGGTATAACCAATGTGTATAACACAAAACGTTGAAAGCATTAAAGACAACATTTCTAGGACAAACTTGATTTGGAGCAGCCTTTTTAAAAGGTTCACTATAGAAAATTCTGGTGCCAATCAAATTTATTTGTTTCCATGCAATAGTTGGGATCCCCGAAAATCAGTGGGGAAAATAGTACGTTCAGCCAGATTTGTTTTGTTTTTAATTTCAATGTAGAATTTGTTTCTTTTTTTGCACATGGGAATTGTTTCTTTGCATCACCATTTATTGTTGGTCCTTCCCTCCCATGTGCCGTTTCAAGCAAAATGCAGAATTTATAATGTCTCTCCAGTGTCAGTTACTAATTTTTTTTTAACATAGGGACAGGAAAACTGATGCAATTAAAGAAGAAAAGACACCAAGCTTGCAAAGTGGTGACTACTCTGGAATAATTATAAAGTGCATAAACTCAGATTAATAATTTGGTATATGATTCTGTCTAGACTGGCTTTCGGAATGAAGTTGAAGCTAATTTCTTAATGCCGTAGTATGACAGATAATATATAAATATAGCAAGATAGATAGGAGTTTCGCTTCTCTTAAACTGGGCAGATGGTACTTAAATCATTTTGTTTCATATGAGATGGATAATATGTGAATATTTTTTTACTGTCTTTGCTGGAATATGTCTGCTATAACCAGCTGTCCTCAGTGAGCACTGTTTATGTCTTCAAATGTTTGTTTCCTGTTAGCATAGTAACAATGCTTAGGGAAAGTATTTCTAGATATCAATACCACGTGAAAATTTCATTTTACTAGGTTATTGTTTTGTGGCTATGTCTGTGGCATCTTCTGAAGTAGTGAGACTGGCCTAAAATGTGTAGGTGTAACCTAATGTCACCTTAATTAAATCACAATATATTCAAAGGGAAAAATCAATCAAATCTTAATTGCAGAAAAATAAGAACTGCATCAGTTGAAACTAAAGATGAGCATTCACATTTATTTGCAATTTTTTTATAGGAATAGGCAATCTTTTTCTCCTGAAGTTCCATTCTTTGAGTTGGGGAATCCTTTGGTAAAATTTGCTGGTATGGGAGAAAAGTGAGAATATAATCAGAATTATCCCAGCAAAATCAGTCAGCATAATACGAATTACCCGATATACTCTTACACTTTCTTTCACATTCATACAATTTGTTTTATTTTTATTTCTTTCTCTTCCTTTTCCTTCCTTCTTTTTCTTTCTTTCTCCCTAGTCTTCCCAACTAACTGCCCTCCTTTACTTATTCACTGTATACCACAATGGTATAAAGAGAGAAAGAGAATTCCCATGTATATGTATGAATTTTCCCTCTAAGCTTAACTGCTGTGTTGGGCAAAACTAAGGAATGACACCTTCTTTGCAAGTTGTATCCAACTTGTGAGCTAGGCTATATACCTACAAGTGAAGACTTGATGTTCAAGAGAAGCAAGGAGTTAGTTCATTAGTGTTAGATATGTCCAGAAGATGATCTCGGCAGACTATTCATCCCAGCATTTAGATTATTATGTGCAAAGATTTTTCAATTTATTTTATTTTGCATAAAGATATCTTTGCGGGATGTGCGTATACTGTACACCAGTGTTTGTCAACCTTAGGATGGGTGGATTTCAACTCTCAGAATTATCCAGGCAGCAAATAGCCTGAGGAATTCTGGGAGTTGAAGTCCAAACATCTTAAATTGGTACGCTTGAAAAGCACTGTTGTACTCTGTAAAGTCATCCTGATTGAAGTGCCATACATGTTCAATATCTGTTCACTTAATCAAAGTGATTTCCTATATGATTATTAGATGCATTCACCAAGTTTTTGCCAACAACTACAGAGAAACAATGTTTGCATAGTCTCCTAAAGATCAGAATAGAGCCTTGGGGGGAAGCAGAAGCAAAGAAATAAATATTTTCTTCTGTTGTTATCAGGACTTGTTTAGATTTTAGATTTCATGGGAATATCATTTTTTGCTATACATTTAAAATTAAGTATTTTGTACATGTATTTATGAACAGTAGATACTCCTTTGATCTGAATAAACACATATGATATTCTCTGTGCAGCTATTCTCCTTTCAACTTACTTGATGCAACTCAAAGCAAAAATACTTCTGAGTCAATATGCGCAAGATTAGACTGCATGCTTCCATCTGCAAATTATGGAAGCTCTTCAAATTCCTCATGTACTTCATCCAACTTGGATTTTGAAGCTGCAATTCTGTTATAAAAGTTGCATACTCCTCTAAGTTCTGCAAATTGTACAATCTCTCCAATACAGCCAAGAAGTTTCTTTACAGTACTACATGATGAGGCCCATAATATCTAGAAAGGTTCGATTTATTGATTTGTGTATGTGCCTTTCCACTGCTTTTAGCAGACTCCTATAGCATTGCCAATAATTTATTCAAAGCAGTTGCATAGGGAGGCAAAAGATCACCTGCAGATGTATATCCTCTGTTTGTTTGAATGGAAAAGAGAGCCATAAACTGAAAAACAGGGAATCCCATTTTTCACTGGGAAGACCTTCCCCACATGGATATGGGATATGTCATACGCAGGTCCCTATTCCATATGTTTCCACTGAAAGGAAATATTATTTGTTTGCTTTATTTAATAGATTTTATATGGCCACCCAACTCACATGGATGCCGTATAAAATTTATGGTAATGCCACGTGTTAGGAATAAAATGCCTACGCAGAGAAAACTCCTGGTTATATATTCAGTTGCAGAACCTCTTTTATAACAAACACAGACACACAAATCTACAAAATAGTTCTATTAGACTTTTTTTTTTTTAGGATAGCTGTGCCGTTTTGTCCTTCAAGTCTACATGCCGATCATTAAAATCATTTGAGTGTGTCCCTCGTCTTTTACCTCAAACCTAATTCAAGTTTACAGTTTTTAAAATGTGGTAGCAGTATAAGTTCCGTCCTTCTGTATCAATGTTTTAAGTTGCTCTTTTATAAATGTTCCTTCGTTTGTTTTTGTCCTTGCTCTCTCTCTCTCTCTCTTTTTGTTTTAGCAACTTGTGATCGCAGAGTGCTGAAATAAGTCTTCAATCCCACTCTTAAGCCTTTCCATACTCATGCTTCTCTCTGAAATGTTTTTGGTTTGGGTTTTTTGATTGTTGTCTTGCTGTGAACTTTGCAGATTTCTTTCTGAGTGCCACCGTGCTTCTGCTGCATCAGCATTGTCACCGTGATGGTATTTTTTTTTTCTTTCTGTCTGTTTTCTTCCCACAGGAGCTTAACAAGTAATCTTCCCAATGTGAATCTACCAAATGTGAATCTCCCTAAAGTTCCAAACCTACCAGTTAACATCCCACTAGGCATTCCTCAAATGCCTGCCTTTTCTGCACCGTCATGGATGGCTGCTATCTATGATGCCGAGTGTGTATTCAGTTCAATAGATCTCATTTCAAGCAAAAGTTTTTTTTAAAAACCGTAATCTTGGCATGAATATGAATTGTGCATTGTGAGTCAACAGATCTGAAAAGGAAACCATTGCAGAAGAGCAATGGGGATGTCTATCCCATACTACCCAAGAGGCAGGCAGCAGGCATTGAAATTGGGCAGATGGGCATTTTGTTTCATCATTTATTATTATTTGACAAAATTGAACACATTGAAGATTTTTTTTTAATTCCATTTCACACCGAAATCGATGGTCTTCTGGTTAAAATTGGTCTTTCCATGATTCCAAGGTTGCATATACTTCTAAATCTCTTAGCCAAGAGATATTTATCAGGGTTTTTTTGTTTTGCTTTTTAAATATGCATTCAAAAACAGGGAGATTGTTCTCATTGTTCTCATCTAAAATCCAATCTGTTTTGTTTGTTTAGTTCCTAATTTTCTGAATGATTGTCCAGAATAATAAAAACAATCCTCTCATTTTTGGAAGGGAGGCATTTAGAAAATATATATTATCCCAACTATTCTTGTTTGGTTAATTTTCCAAAGTAATCTTTTCCCAAGTAATCAGTCACATCAGTCCTATAGCTACATGGGAAACAAAATGACCACAGCCTTCCCTGTGTTGAACCTTGACTGCCAAAGTTCATTATGGCTTGGAATTGTGGGAGTTGAAGTCCTATACATCTGGAGAGCAAACTGATGGCCTATGTTGAATCTCCATGGGGTAGCTAATGATTTCTGTAATACAGCTAACTTGCCTAGATTATCTCAATAGGGAGAATATATATATATTGAGATTAAAACCACCACTCCCCAGTCCTGCTGCCTCTGTTATTGCTAAAACCTTGTTCTTCCGTGCAAGTTTTTTTTTAAAAAAGATGGAATCCAAAAAAAGGTGCATTAAAAGTCACAGCTGTTTACTTGCCCATGGACCAGAGGTGGGTTCCTACCAGTTCGAACCAGTTTGGCCAAACTGGTAGTAAATTGGTGGCCTGGGTCGCTGGAACTAGCAGCGACCCATGCCTGCCATGCCCCCAAACTGGTTCTTCTGCTGGGCTGCCATTTTGTTTTTCAGTTCTGCAAATGCACAGAACAATTTTCAGTGGATTTTTTAAAAAAAAATTAAGGCTTTGCGCATGCACAGACCTTTTTATTTGCAAATGGGCACGTGTGTGTAGCAAAGCAAGCACACACATGCAAAAATTTTGATGCACCAAAGCGGCAGCAATGCCAGCAGCAACCCACCCCTGCCATGGACCCTGTAGATTATAATATAGTCCATCTACATAGTCTCCTCTGGACATTTCCCAGGAGATCTCTGTATCTGCTACTAAAAAGAGTTCTGAATTTCTGTGATTACAATCATCAGTTTTGTTTAAGAATAGAGCCAATTATTTCTGGACAAATATTTGATATCATACTTTTGGGTTTTGTTTTTTTTAATGTTGCCACAATTCATTTCCTTATTTGCAGGAAATCTTTGTTCTTCCAAAGAAATATGCTTGACTCATTTGCAACTCTAGGAAATGCTTAGATTTTTGTCTTGTCTTTCCTTTCTTTCTTTCTTTTCCTTCCTTCCCTCCTTCCCTCCTTCCTTCCTTCCTTTCTTTCTTTCTTTCTCCTCCTTCCTTCCTTGCTTCCTTCCTTCTTTCCTCTCCTCCTCTCTGTCTCTGTCTCTCTCTGTGTTCGTGTGTGTGTATGTGTGTGTTTCTCTCTGTCTGTGTGTGTGTTTCTCTCTGTGTGTGTGTGTTTTTTTCTCTCTCTCTTTCTCTCTCTCTCTGTTTCTCTCTCTCTCTTTCTCTCTCTCTCTCTCTCTGTGTTTCT
Source organism: Thamnophis sirtalis (assembly GCF_051295495.1). Lineage (NCBI taxonomy): Eukaryota > Metazoa > Chordata > Lepidosauria > Squamata > Natricidae > Thamnophis > Thamnophis sirtalis. The sequence continues at coordinate 42,316,877 of NW_028261383.1, read as the reverse complement.
CTGTGTGTGTGTGTTTCTCTCTCTCTCTCTCTCTCTCTCTCTCTCTCTCTCTCTCTCTCTCTCTCTCTCTCTCTCGCTGGACAAATGCACACAACAGGAAATAGGAACACAAGACAACAATTTTGTAAACAATTTATTTTATTCTTACATGCATGGTAATGAAATGTCATCTTCTGAATCTCTTATTGTCATGCATCATTTCATAACAGATGTATCTGGCACATTTTAAAGTTGCTTTTGGTGGCATATTCGTGTCAGTGCGTTTGTTCATTTGCAAGAACCAGCAGAAATATAATGCTGGGAATAAGCATCCCCCTGTACAGAAACGTTAATAACAGATGTAGGTTATTATTATTATTTTATTATTATTGTTTTCACCTATAATGTACCCATCATGTACACGTATTCTCTGGCAGGCAAATAATCACAATGTGATTGTGATGTCCCGACTGGGACATTTCGTATTGCTCAGAGGAAATGTATCTTTTCATGATTCAAACTCAATCTAGTCAATCACCCTCACTCTATCTTTTGTTAACTTTTTTTAAACGTACAACATGTTCTGATCATAATAAAATTTCCCTGTGCGACAACAAATGATAATAAAGTCAAATTATAATAAGAATGTTAGTTTGAACAAGTTCTTCTTTTTTTGAACAATCATTCAGGAACAGGAATCCATTTTTAAATTTCTAACTTGAGATTCCCCCCCACCCCCCACCCCAAACCACAATGGTTTTAAATTGCAAATGAAATGAATAAATGTTTGCAATTCATATTCATGTTAAGCTGATTTATGAAAGGTTAGATTAGATTAGGCAGTCTATGTAAAAAAAAAAAACCTACTTTGCTCTGTGCATGCTGTGTAATATTGTTCCATTTTACTTTATTTTTGAAAAGATAAGAATCAAGGCCTTAATCTTACACATGGTTCCTCAGAGTAAGTCTCGGTCAAAATGACACATACTCATGAGTGCAGATATTTAAGATCAATGCCCCCCCAGACGTTTGCAATGGAGCAGTCATGTGGAGCTGAACACTGCGGAATTTGCCACTAAACTTCCCCAGGTGGAAATCTTTTTTAAAAATCCAAGGAGCTCTCGAAAAGGAAAAGGGAAAAAAAAAACCCAAACCTAGCGTTCTTTTTTTTTTATTTGAAATTTCTAGAAGCAGATGGGTGTCATCATGTTGTAATAATAAGTAACAGTTATTGAATTCCTGGCTACCTAATTGCTTAAAATAAAAGCGCTCTGTTGCAAAACACTCTTTTTTCCAAAAGCAGGATTGGACTGGGTTTGAAAAAGAAAAAAAAAGGTAAACATTTTCAAATGTATATCTGAACCAGAAGAAACTGGAACTAGGCTGAGCCAATCAAGTTTCTGAATCCATGTACAGGTAGTCCACGACTTACAACGGTTCGCTTAGTGACCTTTCAAAGTTATAACAACACTGGGGGGAAAGCAACTTAGGACTATTGACCACACCCGTGACAGTTGCAACATCCCCATGATCACATGATTTGCATTTGGATGCTTGACCGCCAACTCACATTTATGATGGTTGCAGGTGTCATGTGATCTCCTTTTGCGGTCTTCTGACAAGCTAAGTCCATGGGGGAATTAGATTCACTTAACCACCGTGTCCCTAATTTTAAGAACTGCAGTGATGCACTTCACAAACGTGGCGAGAAAAATCATACAATGGGGCAAAGCTCAATTCCTAACAAATTTCTCACTTAGCAACGTAAATTTTGGGCTCACTTGTGGTCATAAGTCGAGGGCTACCTGTATGCTATAGTATTTCTTTGATGGTCTGTTCTTCAAGAAAATGCCTGATTCTCTATCTTTTCATTGATTCCAGTTCCCTTCTACCCATTTAGGAACATGCTTCAGTGTTTTCACCCCCTTATCTGGATATGTCTGTTTTCTACAACTAAGTCAGTGCATTGTTTGGATAATTACCTTTGTTGGCCTAGGATTCCAAGAGCCCCTTGGCATGTTGGGAATATGGTTTCCACGTCTGCATTTAGCTTTATCTTCCCTACTGTAGCATTAATTCAATGCAGCTGGCATCGGTTTCAATAGAAACATTCTTCCTCATTTGTTTCTATGGACGATATCAGCGTGACATGACAATGCATGGTATGTCAAATATCAATCACTGTGTTAGCATTAGTGGTATGCGAGGAGTGGGAATAATATCTTGAAGCTTCCTTGATGATAATCATTATGGGGGAAAAAATAAGAAAAGGAAGAAGGGTAGTAAATAGATATATAAATTTCTCAGTGCGAAACATAATGTAAAATTGACCTTATGAGTGGAGGCATTAGGCATAATTTTAGTTGAACAGAAGTCTAATCGGCAGCGAGACAGGATACCTCCAAATATATGAGAAAAATCTGAACACAAAAACAAAACAGAGCAAAACAAAAACCTTAAAGAAACCTGGTTAAGCATATTGATCCCTCCTCCAAAATAATTTTGTTTCAAAAATAAAAATGGGTCAAATGGTTAGTAAACTCAACCCTTCCTGAGCTAAGTTTTTCTTTTAAAAATGTCTCGTTGTGAATAATTTAATTGCCTTATCCTGATTTATTTCCAGCTGTTCAAAAAATCAGGTCCTCGCTCACCACTTGTTAGCACTGTTTTTTTTCCCTCTCAAAACCCTTGCGATAAAGGAAGTGGGGGAGAAAAAGAAAGAGAACAAATCTGGTAATCTGTGAAAATAAAATGCATGAAACCTAAAAATAACCACATGCACTTGTGTAGTGCGGTTATTATCAAGTAGAGATGTCCCTTTACTTTGTAGAGCCTCCAATTCAACAACTACAGAAGGAAATGTGGTTATTGAAAAGGGTGGAGTTCTTTTTCCCATACGCGGTGTTTCCAGATGAATGTCCATTTCTTACATGACTTGTCTTCTCCGTCTGATCTGGAAAGACTTGTAAGAGATAGGTAGACTAGAAAACCCAGCAAGCCTGATGATGGAGATTCCCCCATGGCGTTGTTCTGTGTCTTCGGTCACTGTTACACCCCGTTCCGTGTGTAAGAACAATCTCCACATCAGGATTCTAAAATCAGCAAGCCGGCTGTAACTTGGTTCTTTCTTATTTTTCGTTTTATCCTGGCAGCAATGGATCAGGAACATCAGAAGATCTGTTTTGGAAACTAGATGCCTTACAGACCTTCATCAGGGATCTGCACTGGCCTGAGGAAGAATTTGGGAAACACTTAGAACAACGACTAAAACTTATGGCTAGTGATATGATTGAATCCTGTGTAAAGAGGTGGGTTGAAATATGAAAATTGCTAAATGGAAATGATTCTGGTTGCTAGAACTTACACATTGTTCTTTGGCCACCTTTTTAAGACTTGAACAGGCCTGACTCTGAATTAAATACCAGCCCTTACTACATTTTGGATTAGGGGGACACAGAGTTTTGGGGAATTAGTTTGCTCTAATGGTTAACACACTAGGCTTTTAGAAACCAGAAGGCTGTGAATACTAATCTCGCCTTAGGCGTGAAAGCTGGTTGGGTGACCTTGGACCAGTCACTCTCTCTCTCATCACAATTCCCTTTTGTTGTGGAAAAATAAGAGGAGAAAGGAGTATTATGTGCATCCCCTTGAGTTATTTATAAATATAATAAAGGTGGGATTTAAAAACAACTTTTATTGTGAAAAAAAATCAGTAATGGTGGCTATCTTCTCTATCAGACAGCCTTTTCCAAATCGTAACTCTACTTCCAAACAGAACTATATGAAAGGGGAAATATGGGTTTACTCACTGCCCAAATAAGCGCTTTTTCTCATTTTCACCTTTCATCATGTTATCTGATGCACTTAATCAACTTGCCAGGCATTGGGTTTACCTTACTTCACTGAGTCTCTTGGGTTACTTGCTAGACAAGATGGGAATACAAGGAAGAGCCGAAGCATAAAGAGGAAGCTCCTAATTATGCAAGCTCTCTCTTCCCCGTAAAATTTTGTCATGTCTGAAAAATGAAATTTAAACTGAGCAACTTTATAAGGGTTGCTGGAGCTCTGTATCATTTTTATATGTTTTGTCATGGAGCTGGTGCGTGTAGGAGTGTGCAAAAATCTAACTCACAGCTGGTTATGTGACAATTATGAAGAGAACAGGCAAGCAGGAAACATTGTGAAAAAAAATATTAAATATAAAGTCACTGTGCAGTCGAACAATTAACAGGTGTGTGTAAGTTGTGCTTAAAACAGAACATTCCTCAGCTTCCTTTCATTCTGCGAGTCTCTTTTTTGGTCAGCTACAAATTAGGTAATAGCAGCCATATTATAGGAATGCATTTTTATCGCTTGCCATGATAATATCATCACATTGTTTAATTAATATGGGAAGGTACTTACTAATGTTCTTGTCTCTTGATATAAAAATAGAAACAGTCTGAAGAGTATGACTAAATATGTGCCAAAAATTATTTGCCAAATTGATTGCAAAAGAGATAGAAGCCAAGTACCATGTCCATCTTACCAATTTTCTTGATACCACCATACACAAAGTGTTGGTTATTATCTGAGGAGCCATCTTGCCCCAGTTGGATTGGCCTGTCTCACTAGCACTGGTGCTACAGAATCCATCTGTCAATGAATGTCGGCTGACGGAGTCAAGGAGCCTTTGCCACAGTGGCCCCCATCCATTGGAACATTTTGCCACAGCAAGAAACATCTGTCCCCACCCTTCTGGTGCTCCAGAAAGGCCTAAAATTCTGATTCTATGGACAGCCATGCCAACATAGCTGACTTGATCTCTTTTTTCGTCTTCCCATCAGCCTGCAGTGTCCTTTGCTCTGAGCCCTTCGGCTTGTGGATCACAAGGATTATTTGATGCAGTGTATTTATACCTCAGCCAAACATCTTTCTTTTTTTTTCTTTTTGAATCATGCTTCATAGAACCCGGATTGCATTCGAAGTAAAGCTGCAGAAAACCAGCCGATCAACAGATTTCCGAGTCCCTCAGTCAATATGCACCATGTTTAATGTTATGGTTGATGCCAAAGCTCAATCAACAAAACTTTGCAGTATGGAAATGGGCCAAGAGGTAAAATGCATTATGGAAAAAATGTAATTTTTGAGAGAGGAAAAGTCTGCAAATTTTGCTAGATTCAGAAACGTTCTAACAGTTGTGGATTTAGTTTTATAGAGACTACGCAGATGAAAACCCTGGATCACTCAATCAAATCAGTCTACACAGTGCAGATAATCAGATCCATGCTCACTTAGTGGTGACCTTTGGCAAAGACTGATGTGCACAACATACCTACAACAGAGCCTATTTATGCTCGATAGTATGCAATATTGAGTCATTAACTCAACCTTGGGATCTTTTTCTGTCAAAATGTTGACATGTCCAAGTTGAAAAGAAGACATTATTTCGACTACCATAAAAAACATAAATATTTAAACTTATGTTTTTCTTTATAGGGAAATAAATTGTCCAACTAATCTGTTGCTTTGAAAAAGGCATGTTATGTTTTAACATACTTCAAGGTCCTTAATGACTCAGCTGCTTCAAACTGGTCCAGTTTTATCATCTGCTGATTTAAATTTGTTTTCCTTTTCAAGATTATATAACCTAATGCTTATAACCTGAGGTTTTCTAATTCTAATGTAGTATGATGAAGTAGAAAGACATGCTGAATTGAGCTTGATGAAATGTTTCATCCGAATCAGTTTTGCTCAGAAGATGTCAACATTTTTCATCTCCATTTAAGACCAATCCAGGGCTTGGATTTTTTCATATTTTCAGTAATGCAAGCTATTCAATGTTTCATGTGCAGAATCGACTTCCTATGTGTTCCAATTCAGTTTTTTTGTTGTTGTTGTTGAATGTATACCTAATCTGGATACTTTAAAGATCCAGAAAGTGGGACTGGATTCAGTGTGAGATTGGGCTCACTACATAACCGGTCAGTTCCTTTTTGGTTCGCATTTCTTTTTCTTGCTTTAATCTATCATTTCTTTATGTTTGTTTTGTTTTAGCTATCTTTTGTGATTTATTCCAAGATGCAAATTGACTGTTATGGGTGCTAAAACATTTCCCTCACCAAAATCCAAATTTAATTTGTAACCAACCCCTTATGCTTTTTGGTCCATACATAGCTTCAATACCAAGAATCTCAAGCTTTCTCTTGCGTCATTTCAAATTGTGCAGCTTTTCATTCTGCTTTTGCAGATAATACCCCATGAAACAGTATTAGAAGAGGCTCCTCCCATTCTAAGATCCATTGCAGCTCTGCCTTTAATATCCATATGTATGAAAGGAAGAGAGAAGGATAAGAACTAATAACAAACTTTCAGTGATTTTCCTTAAGTTGAGAAGAGGGCAGAGTTAAAGACGTGAGCACTAAAAAAAACACTTTTAAAGATTTGGCATGATAAGGTTCCAATCACTATAGTAAGAAAAATCATTATTTGTGAAATCTTTCGCCAAACAGATGCTAGACGTTTGCATAATTTACTGCAAGCTAATGAGGAAATTGGGCAACCCAGAGAAGATTCTGAGCCGAAAAACTCAGAGAACAGGAAGCCTACATATACACACATTTTACACACACACAAACACATGTATGTTGATATATATATATTCAATTATGGCAGGTAACAAATAAATAAATACACCATTCACATCACACATGCACCACATTCTCATAGGTGTTCATATACACCATTCACACAACTCACACCAACCCTCATGCTACAAACCACTATCACAAACTCTCATCCAACATGCACGTGCCATCTTCACTCCATCCACTGTAAGTTGGGAGGAACATGAAAAATGTTTCCTTGATATTTAGAACCATAAAAACCACCACTTTCCTTCCATCTCCTTTTCAATGTTGCGTCTCTTCTTCTTATATCTGCTATTATTACTGCAGTAGTTAAATTAGAGCTTCAAAAAGTACTAAAGCAGGTTTAAAAAATATCAGCAAAAAAAAACCCCTATGGAGATTCTCAGTCATCCCGGTCATGGTTGTCCCAAAAGTGCTTTTTCAAAAGGCAACAGGACTTTATTTTTTTTATATTGAAGATGTTTTGCTTCTCATTCAAGAAGCTTCTTCAGCTTGGATGAGAAGCAAAACAAACATCTTCAGGAAAAAATAAAGTCCAATTGCCTTTTGAATAGCACTTTTGACTTAGCAAAAAGGGTTACACAGGTGTGAAAAGCTACAAAACAAGCTTTTGGAGAATATGATTCCCCAGAAAAAGAGAAGAGTTTTGGTTCTCCATAACCATTTGATTTTTTGTTAACAAAGTCTATTTTTAAAATGTTTTCTCTTTAAACATTCGGTACCTGTTTTTCAGTATTCCTGGTCTGTATCTCATAATTCCCATCAGTAAGAAAACCTATTAACTAATGCTCAGTATTATGCATATAGCATCATTCTTATACCACAACTAAAAGTAGGCTTGACTCATTCAAATTTTATACTGTAGTCTTTAATTTAAACTAGCTGTCAGATTTATATCTCATTAGGTACAACATAGGCAAAAGCCACATCAGCTTACTTTGCCCTACCCAAATATCCAATATGATTTGTTACTCATATTATATTTGCAGAACTACAACCAGTGGTGGGTTTCAAAAATTGTTCGAACCTACTCTGTGGGTATGGCCTCCTTTGTGGGAGTGGCTTGCCACCCATGTGACCAGATGGGAATGGCTTGCCGCCCATGTGACCTGATATGAAGATGCCAACGACACTTGCTAGAACCACCTTAAATTACCTCACACACAGCACTGGCATGCATAAGAATATGATGTAAACTTTTTTTTTTAAAGGCATCTTTGGTTTGCGTTAAAATAACTTCAACACACACAATGTTCTGATTGTACCACAAACACAGTAGTCATCCTTACCTTTCACAGAGGCACTGAGTTTTATAAATATGAGCATGATAGTGTAGAATAATCATATCCAAGGACCAGTGGTGGGTTTCAAAAAAATTTGGAACCTCTTCTGTAGGTGTGGCCTGCTTTCCGGGTCCACTGGTGGAACCTCTTCTAACCAGTTTGGTAGATTTGACGAACTGGTTCTACCGAATAGGTGCAAACTGGTAGGAACCCACCTCAGGCTACAACCATCATGGCAATAAATTGATAACAATCAATTGAGTTGTGCAAAGAATCAGCCTTTGTATCAGCAACATCCATGTCTGCTTCTTAGAGAACATATGCAGAGATCCCACCGTGATTGTATAAAGTAGCATTTGCTGTAGTAAATTTTTTAAAACAAATAGCAAAATCTAATAGAGCCATGGATCAGATGTGAATTATCAGCGCATATGTTACTGTCTCATATATGTTTCCATTTTTTTACTCTCTCTTTTGTTTGCTCTTTTATTCATTTCAGTTACTCATTCCCTTTTTCTCTTTAATTTTTTTCCTCCCCTGTTCCTCTTAATGATGAAAAATTCACACTTGAATGAACGGTTGTGTGTAACTCCTGACAATTACACCAAATTTTCTTCCTATCTCCTTCCTCAAAATAATAAGAGCAATAACTGGGTTTTAGCTATCATACAAGGTCCATGTATGTATTCAAGAGAAAGAAATACACTCAGTTTTATTGCATTTTAACCTGCTGCCCCCATGTTTGGTGCAGTGGGGATGTTGTGTTTGTTCCCGATCTAAGGATTGGCGCTATCACTCCCAGGCTCACCTGATACTCCAGCTTCATTTCAGTGGGAATCCTCAGTGGTTCTCACATTTTTCATTTCTTCTTTTTAATAAATATCTCCCCTCTTTACTCATGATAGAGCCGATCCAAATTTTTACCCTACATGGCAACAATCAATTTGCAATAGTTCCTCTTCTCAGCAGGTAATGGAATTGACTGGTCAAACAAAGAAATTTGATTAATGAGATTAAACAAAAATTCCCTACTTCTACACTAGTTCAGAACAATTTCAGGGCGGAAAGAGTTCATTTTTATATGCTTTGCTTCGTTTCTGAAATATTCACAGTTTCTTTGAGTTGAGAAAAATACAAGTACCACACCGTAAGGCTTTTCCACCATAATGATCCCATAAACTTTGTTGCATTTTTTTTTTTGTATGATCAGAAATAGAATAATTTAATACATTTTAGGGAAAATATTATGCTGAACACATATGCCCATATTCTCCTGTGTCCTTATATTTAAAGGCAGCTGTTCAGACATTTGGCAGACATAATTTACCCCTTAAATATTTTTCCTCTGAATTTTTAATGTATAGACAGGCAGAAATGTATGTATAAAACATGTTGAGTTTGATCTGGTATGCTCTGTTTCATTTCCAAGGTCAGCTCTGGTCACTGATGAAAATGCAGCATATACACAATCTGTTAGCAGTTCTATAGTGCTATAGATGGAATCTGCTTAGGAAACTTCATCTATCAAGAAATAAGGCTAAAGTTTCCAATAGTTTGGGATAATTTGAAATAGCAAGCCACTCCTTGAAAACACTTTATCTTTAGCTAATGCAAGCACCTCTCATGGTACAGTGTAACTTCTGAGTCCAATTATCCATATTTGTTTGTTTGTTTGTTTTGTTGTACTACACCCTAAAGTAAAGAAAATGTCAAGATGAAAACAAGGTTACCAAAACATTAGAAGGAGTTAGTATAGAAGCAGGGGGGTGAGGGTGGAATAGAATTCACAGAGAGAAATGTGAATGAATGAAGAAACAAATCTGTAAGGCAACTGAAGGTGGAAGGAATCTTTTGAATGTCAGAAAGAGAAAGTATTCCAAAAAAAATAATATTATTGATGGTTCAGTATAGTTAATACATGGCTGTTTTATGTTGCCTGGACAATGGGAAAGTGAAAAGAAGCATCAGCATACGAGGCCACCAATTCTGAAGCAGACGGCAGCATCAATAAAGGAGCATACTTGTAGCTCAAGGTTGAAATGAGGGGTCCTTGGCAGTCTCTAAGCTTGGTTGTTTTCTTGCAGACATTTCATTACCCAAACTAGGTAACATCATCAATGCTAGTCAGTGCTAGCCAGCACTGATCATGCTATCTACTTGGAGTAATGAAATATCTGCAAGAAAACAACCAAACTCAGAGAGCACCAAGGACCCCAAGATGACAATGCAAGATGCAGCTATTATCACACAGAGCGAACTCAATAATTCACTTCCAAATATCTGGAGTAGAATAGCAATTTAGGAATGGGAGGGTAATGGGCTACCTATGGCTGTGCTTGTTGACTTCCTTCCATCTTATGCTGCTTGTTTGGATGCTCTTAGGCTGAACACGGCAGAAGGTAGCATTAGCTTTTACCAATTCTCTACACAAATCTTAGGCTCCCCACCCGTCCTGAACTACTTGTTCCATATTTTCACTGGAGACTTTGATTCCACAGAGACAAGCATGTTATATAACTCTCTGCTGCAGGGTTGCCATTAATGTATCTTTGAAAATCACTCATGGAAAAGGATGTTCTTACTCTAATTAAAATACTGTCATCCAGACTTAGGAAGCTTAGAGCTTATCTATAGCTTAAGGGTGGAGCAGATGCTTGCCATTCAGAGATCCCAAATTCAATCCCTGTTCCATCTAGAGACAGAGATCAGATAACATATGATGGAAAGATTCTGAAGGAGATATTTTAAGGCCAGAGTAACCTTCCCTAAATCCCCAGTTCCTAGATGTGTTGGGACTTGGACAGTTTGGAAGTTGTCACAATACATCTGGAGGATGCCAAGTTGGGAGCGACAGATAGACCACATGGGACTGGACAAATCATCTAAGAGTCAAAATAGATATGGCTTTAAATGATTGTCCTTTTCATGGTGGAGTCTTCTAAAATAGCAGGCTTTCAGATTAAGACATGAAGGAATCCAGATTTAACTCCTTGTCTTCGGTCAAACGAGAGAGTTTCTTATTTCCTCCTTGGCTGTTTTCAGTAAAAAGTGCACAAGAGCCAGTCATGGCCTTAACATGTCTGAATTCCCCACTCTGAATTCCAACCAATCTATGGATTTGTTGACAACCAAGTTAGTTTAGTATATGCAAGTTAGAGTCCATCTGCCTTGTCACAGCTTTCTCCTTTTCTTGTGACATTTCCAGTAGTGGGTTCCTACCGGTTCGGACCGGTTCGGCTGACCCAGGCCTGTCACACACCCAAACCAGTCTTCCTACTGCACCACCATCTTGATTTTTGGATCTGCACATGCGTAGAACAATTTTTATTGCGCATTTTTTTAACATTTTGCGCATGCATATGTGCAAATGCACACGTGCGTGGAGCACTTTTTATTTTTTTATTTTTGCACACACCAAACCGGCAGTAATGCCAGCAGCAACCCAACCCCTGCATATTTCCCAGTTCCTATCAAAGCCCAGGCGGAATAGTCACAATATATAGGAATGACAGTTTTGCAGGCCACCCCTTCCAACCCATGTGAGTTGAGGCAAAAGTTTGACATCCATAGATGTGCAATGGGAACCTGGAAAGCAACCATCAGGCATTCACCATTTCAATGTCTACCAACAGCAAAATCTTCCGTTTATTAATCCACATCCACACCATACATCAATCCCTATCATCCACATTGAACTGTGATGAAACTAGAGAGGGAATAAGATGTCAAAGTTCTTTAAGATCTCTTGTGCTGTAAGATGAGCCCCAATCCCAATATATTTATGCAACAATCCCATGAACCAAAAGGGCATAGCACTGATTTAAATGATGATTTAGAAGTGAGTGTAAAGAAGCATATGGAAGATAATAATCCTAACTATAACACGATACAATCTGATTGGCAAAGGTTACACCTGGAGTAAGACTTAAGTTCACTGAACATGAACTTGTTGGCCCATCTTCTCAAAGAATTCAGAAGAAATATTTGGGGAAAAGGTGTAGTGCTTGCTGTGCTTTCCGAAGGTCAGAGCTATTTCTCTCTCTCAAGATTTAATCTTCCTGTTCAACTCCACCAGCATAAGTTCTGTTTCTATCAATAGTACTTGCCATGGTGAGGAACTTTGAGGATCAAATCTTCAATCTTTCTGGCTCCATTCTAGTGCTGCTGTGCCTGCTGCCATTCTTATTTGCGTTGTAAACAAGGTTTTAATTGAAAATATATTTGTCAATACATTTCACACTGTATTATTTTGCACACACCTAGCCATTGTTTTAGTTAAAACTCATAATTTATCCAACGAAAATGAACACTAGCACGAGAATTGTCACCCTTCCTCATCTCCAACAAACAAAAGTTCTTGATTAAAACAATATGATAATGTGGCAAATTAAGCATGTCTTTGGACTTATATGCAAAACCCGATGGGGAGGGGGGGTTAGAAACCAGTTGAGAGAATATTTTCTTTTAAATTCCATGCTTTGCCACCATTTCTCATGGACTGCATTTTCAAAAGCATTGGTGCATTTTTGGAAACGTCCAACTTGCACGTTCTTTGATGTCTTTCTGCTCAGCTTACCATGCATGTAAAAGGAGCCCATTCACATGCATGCATTGGGGGCAGACTGTGCCAGATTTGGACGCATACAGTAGTGTAACACCCCCTCCAAAAAAGGGTAGTTTTGCTTTTGTGTGCTTTCTAAATGGTGATCTGACCAACGTAGCTCCCCTGGTGTGCATGGTGTCCAGTTGCAAGCTTCATTCTGTGCTTAGTGGGCAACATGTCTCGGTCTCCCAAAGGGTTCCGTTCAGCAGAACGCATCAATGGCTTTGTGGTTCTCAACAATTGTCCCATTGAGCATGTTCTTCGTGACACGGCATGTGACTTCTCAGCAGCACTGCCTGCATCCCACCTTCCAGAGGAAATATCTGCAAAAAGTGGCTGTGGCTGCTGGAGAAAAGGGGAGGGCAGGGTTTGCACGTGAAATAACCAGTTTAGAAGGTGGGGTCCAGAGAGGATGTACATGAGCTTCTGTTCCTTTGGAAAGTGCCTTTCTGGAAAGGCTGCTTCCTGACTGTCCTCACGCTCCTGTGCCGCTCCTGTGCCAAAGGAGGTCCATCGATGGATCCCAGCTAATTTGGACCAACCTAGCAGCTTTCTTCAAAGAACGGATGGGGACAATCCCCAAGTCTCTGTCTTTAGGCCCCTGATATGGAGGCATAAGCAAGCACTAGGTGGGATTTCAAAATGCTGCTGCTTTTCCTCGCATCCTTTGTTGATCTCCCCGACCTTGCTGCAAGTTGCAAGCACTGTGTCTTTCCTAACCTCTCCAACACTTCTGTGCCATTATCGGTGCATGCTTGCCCATGCACACTTGAAATGATGCTGAATTGCTTCTCCCTGCCCATTTCTACACACACTTCCATACCCTTATGCATCTAGAACAGCCCTCCACAATGTAGTCCGAATGTACGCAGCCAACTGAATGGGGTGGTAGAGTCCTGCAATGGTAGAATGAGCTCTACCGCTTCAACCTGTAAACAAAAGTTATCTTCGCTTACCCGATTGGGAGAAAAGATAGATAGGAAGGTGCCTTATATCAGTCATGTTGTTTTTCATGGCATTTGCCATTTTGTTTGGTGGCAGCTGAGAGGAATTCAGGCACGGAACATTTCTTTCTGCTCGTTTCCTTTTAGCAGGGATCTTCCCAGTGTTTCTGGTTTTCCTTTAACTGGAAATTCAAAGGATAAAACCTGGGAGCTTTTGCAGAAAATGTCTGTGCTCTGTCATTGAGCAATGGCTCTTGGTCAACTCAATTGATCTGCTACCTCAAGATTTTTCTCTTATTTCATTAGGCAGACTTGTAAAAACCTTTTGTAGAGTAAGGTGGTATTGTCTGCTCTACTACTTTGGATCTCTACCATCTGATTCCATTGAATGTGTCAATAAGAATGTACAACCTTGGAAAATTTAAGGCCTGTGGACTTCCAACTCCCAGAATTCCACAGCTAGCCAATTCCTAGAATTCTGGGAATTGAAGTCCACAAGTTTTAATGTTGCCAAGATTGGACAGCCCCACTATAGATACAGCCCAAAAGGTAGGCTTAGATATTTGACACATCTGCCCTCTTTTTCATCCCAATTGTGTGGTTCTACAAAGCTTGAAGGGGCCATCAGTGAAAGGATGGCATTGGGTATTCCGCATCCCATTTGAACAGAAAGTTTATCTTTCCTTTAGCCATATCTCAGATCTGGAGATTATGTGTCAGATAAGCTACCAAATCCTTAAAAACAACTAAACCATTAATCTAACGATCGAGTGAATTCAGTTGGTGTAAGATGACATTATGATGGTGACTTAAATGTTAATTACAGCTGGTAACTAGAACAGCCAAGAACCAATTTGATTCTGAAGTACAAAGTCAGTCAGGAAATCTCCTTTCATTTTGGGAGCATCTCTTTCCAAGAGTCATTATCATAAAATCCAGTGAGCAAGAGATAAGTCTGCCCACTGAAAATGCAAAACAAAAACAAAAACAGCTGCCACACCACTGAATTGTTCATATGGTCTTTTTATTTTTTTGGTCTTGTTTTCAACTGTAACAAAATGATATTTCTCTGTCTCACTAGGATGTTCTATGTATGTGTCCTGTTCCCTTTTCAAAACCCCTTTTTGAATTTCTGTGCGATTCTCTCCAGTAGCAATCTGTCTGGTATTTCAGGAAAAAAGGGAATTTATTCATAATTTCATTTCCTGTTGCTTATTGTTTCTGTGCATGCTGCTGCATTTTCATAGCCCCCCCCCATTTATACGGTCCCATTCTTTTGAAGGTTTTGTTTTTATTTATTGTTTACCTTCATATGTTCTTTTTCCTGTCTTCTGCACCTTCCTCTTTATTTCTGTCCCCAATCATCTGAAAGTTTGCTAAAGAGTGGGTAAGTGTGTCCTTACGTTTTGTTTTCTTTTCTTCCAAGTTCCTGTTGTAGAATGTGACTGTTCCATTGAGAAAAAAAAATTAAGCAAACACTGAGCAGCTCAAACTAGCAAAGGAACTTTAGTCAATGCTAAGGGACCAAGGTCTGACACATCTAATTGCCCCTCACACTCCTTTGTTCCCTAAGGCACAATTCAGTATTTACCTCAGATCTGTCTATTCCAATGCTTTTTTGTTTTGATTTGATTTCTTTTCTTTTCTTTTTTCTTTTTGTATTTTAGATTTCTTTTTGCTTGTATATTAACATTTTAAAATAACATTAGCACAAACAAGTGGCAATAAATACAGTGACTAAGATCAGCACTTTCAATGTTTTATTTAATGTGGGGGAGAGGCGATGTGGAAAAAAAATCGTATATTAAATATTTTGTCTGTTCTTGGCAAAAACAAAAGAATAGTGTTTGTTTAGTCACCCAAAGACTTTATTTATTTTTTAAAAAAATTCGAAGAAAAAGGAAGTGTGTTTATTACAAATTAGCTGAAAGTGTTCTTATCTTCCTTGAAAACAACTCAGAATAAAGTAAGTTTGATCTGGTCAGTATTTGGGTGGAGGAACCGAGTTGGGGGAGGAACTCTGTGTAGAAAGTGACGTGGATGTTTGTTGGTGTCAATCTTTTCTATGAGTTGGCATTGACCGAAGGCCCCAGCATGACCTAACTGGAGGGGTCCCAGTAGTGCACTTGCCATCTTTTGCATGACTCAGAACACCTATGTTTCAATCATTGAAATCATAAAGGCCCCAATTCGCTTGAGTGCTTAACCAGCACATGAATTGGAACGCTACGTACTTATCTAATTTCTTTTCCTAAGGTGGATTCTAAAACTGAAATTCTGCTTCCGGTCGTTCATACTCAATGGCTCCACATAACTGAAGCTTCTCTGCTTCAATGTCACTCATCTATAGGTTTCCTCTGACTGACTGACAACAGCTTTGCTCTGCGCCCCAAAACAACTGCCGTTGTGCGAGCCAGTGTTGAGCTGTATTTCAAGTTGTCATTTCAGACTTAAAGAACGAGCATCTTAACCGTAAACTGTAAACAACAGATGTAATGTGCTCTTTTACCGCTGTCGCTCTCTTATTTTCATGATTTACGTACAGCAAAGAGATGCTAGACGTTTATCCTGCATGCATTTGATTCTCCTTAATGTTGGCTCAGCTGCATGCACGGAGTCAAAATTAGGATTTGACCAACATTCACAAATTCCTGTCAGAGGCTCCTTAGTCAAAGGCATTGTGTATATGTTAATTCATTACTGGCCACTACATTAGAACACATGTTAATCAACATTCAAGTATCATAGTCAATATCTACAGTAAAAGTAAATATATGTGTGTATTACAATTGATTTACACTAATAATATTTTACTTCCATTCTTCTTCCATCCATAGCACCAGTACCATTCAAAAATAGATGAACTAATTGAAGAAACTGTCAAAGAAATGATCACACTCCTTGTAGCCAAGGTAACGTTCAACCTCAGATGGATTCATGGTTAATATTATCCTTTAAAGGGAATACACACATTACCATACAAATGTGACACATTAAGACAATTAGGTGATTTGTTGTTTGTCATGAAATAAATCTAACGCCACTTAGACTTGGTACATTGGATATCTCATGATTGTAGATATTTTACAATTCTGGAAGAAGTTTTATTTGAGATTCCCCTCTCCCCCCAAAAAATATTCTAGTTCTTGAGACAGTGTTGCTGACTTTATTCACATTTATTTTCAGTATTTTTATGCTTGCATTCTGTAGTCGTGAAGTCTCTTTTAAAAAACTTTTTTTAGGAAAAGCATTTGCTTAGTTTTTGCTTAGGGAAGTTTGCTTTCCTTATTACTTTCTTTAAGTGAGATTGGGGGGGAATCCCTTCCCATAAGAAGACATTTGTTAATCTTAGAGTTAATTTTAGACAGATTCAATCATCCAGAAAAATCAATAGAAATTGTGAGCCATAGAGAGTCATATATTTGAAAAGAGGAGGTACACAGATTGAAATAATAAATAAATAAATTTGACAAGTTATCGATATCACTTCTTTGGGCATCTCATCCATGTTCTCAACATTAACTACTAGTGGCTTTCAAAATATTATTTATGATTTTTAAGATTTAGTGTATCTTTTTATTGAATTGATTTAGAATATATAGTCTAGTGTATTGTAGCGTACGTATATTTTTTTGGCTTGGACCATTTTGTAATATCTGTATAATTTTTGTTCCTCTTACTTATTCACCTCCAAATACTTGGTAATTCCATCAGGAAATTTCATGCTGTCACAAGAGGAAATGGGCCTGGGGTAAATGCTAATATTCTAAAACAAAGCATTCTTTATACTCCTTTTGAATCTTTAATACATTTATTAAAGTCAACAAAGAGGAATGCTTGATGAACATCTCCCTAATTCAGACCTAGACATTTGCCATATCTGCCACATTAATACAAGTTTATAAATTTTGCCATCACATAATGGGGCTGCACTTAATGGAAGACATTTGGGAGAAAAAGTTAAAAATGTTCCAAGAAATCAATATATATAAGGCTACTATGACTGTCTGTAGAGCAGAAGACAGGTGTTATATCAATAATAATATATTAATTCTACCAATAAATTAGAATATTTGTAGCTCCATGGTGAACTGCAGGGTCCTTGATACTCTCTGAATTTGGTTGTTTTCGTGCAGACATTTCATTATCCAAACTAGATTAATACTAATGGTGTTACCTAATTTGGATAATGGAATGTTTGCAAGGAAACAACCAAGCTCAGAGAGCACCAAGGACCCCTCATATGTTGTTGTTGTTAATTGAAAAGTCATGTCTGACCCATCGCCGCCCCATGGACAATGTTCCTCCAGGCCTTGCTGTCCTCTACCATCCTCCAGAGTCCATTTAAGCTCATACCGACTGCTTCTGTGACTCCATCCAGCCACCTCATTCTCTACCGTCCCCTTCTTCTTTTGCTCTCAATCTTTCCCAGCATTGGGCTCTTCTCCAGTGAGTCATTCCTTCTCATTAGGTGGCCAAAGTATTTGCGTTTCATCTTCAGGATCTGGCCTTCTAAACAGCAGTCAGGATTGATCTCCTCTAGGACTGACCAGTTTGATTGCCTTGCAGTCCAAGGGACTCGATGGAGTCTTCTCCAGCACCATAGTTCAAAGGCCTCAATTCTTTGGCACTCAGCCTTCCTTATGGTCCAACCTTCACAGCCATACATTGCAACTGGGGAAACCACAGCCTTGACTATATACCCTTTTGTTGGCAGGGTGATGTCTCTGCTTTTTAGTATGTTGTCTAGATTTGCCCGTCATATACTAATTTTAATTCCAATCAGAAATTGATACTGGTAAAAACCATTGCTTGCAAACTTCTTATACTTGCAGATATAATAATCGCTCATGACAAGCCTATTTATTTATATCAATGTTTTGCTTTAAAGTTTTAAAAAAAGTTTATATACTTTGTTTATAAGTATAAATCTCATAAACTAATACGTATTACAAATTCCCCACGTTGTCTTCTTCAAAGTCTGATTGTAGTAATAGTTGATCTATGTGCGCTTGGACTGATGCCAAAAAAAAACCAGGGTTGACTGTCCTTTGTTCATTTTATGAAGTCATTCCATGATATGAAACTATTATTGAAGGTCAATTAAATAATCTTAAGTAATAACAGCATTAAATGCCAGAATGCCAGAATAATGAATAAGTTCCTTTAATAAGGACATCTTGGCTTCTCTTTTGAAATTGATTACTCTGTTAATTAGAGAATGAGTTTTTTTTTTTTAAAAAAAATCTAAGAGTATCAGTTAACATCCATTTGAGCAATTGTCCTATTTAGAAGACTGAGGATAGAGTTATAAAATCCCATTTACACCAATAAGTCTGCTGGCTTCCTCAGCTGTCATGATTTGATGAAAAAGAGCTTCTTGTCATGTGTCTGTGCGCGTGCAGGCACATGCAACATGCGACATGCGACAGAACACTTCTTCTTTGGGATTTATTTCTGTTCTCTCTGCTTGAAATTTCTCCCTTTTTTTTTTCCAGTTTGTTACCATCCTGGAAGGTGTGCTGGCCAAGCTATCAAGATATGATGAAGGGACCTTGTTTTCTTCTTTCCTCTCATTTACTGTAAGTTGGTTTGCTGACACTTAAAGAGTCGGAATAACTTGGAGTGTTCTGGCAATCTTTCCTTGTTATTCCCTGGCTTGTCTGGGAATATGTAGGGACCTAAATGCAGATAGTCCTCAACTTACCGACACAATGGAGCCCAAAATATCTTATTGATGAACGAGACAATTTTAAATGAGTTTTGCCCCATTTTACGACCTTTCTTGCCCCAGTTGTTAAGTGAACCACTGCAGTTGTTAAGCCGGTGACACAGTTGTTAAGTGACTCTGACTTCCCTGTTGACTTTGCTTGACAGAAGGTCGCAAAAGGTGACTCTGGGACACTGAAAGTGTCATAAATATGAACTAATTGCCAAGTGTCCAAATTTTGATCACATGGCCTTGGGGATGCTACAACGGTCGTAAGTGTGAAAACGGCCATACATCCTTTTTTCAATGCCATTGTAACTTTGAACAAACTAAATGAACTGTTAGCAATAGCAATAGCAGTTAGACTTATATACCACTTCATAGGGCTTTCAGCCCTCTCTAAGCAGTTTACAGAGTCAGCATATTGCCCCCAACAATCCAGGTCCTCATTTTACCCACCTCGGAAGGATGGAAGGCTGAGTAAACCCTGAGCTGGTGAGATTTGAACAGCCGAACTGCAGAACTGCAGTCAGCTGAAGTAGCCTGCAGTGCTGCATTTAACCACTGCGCCACCTCAGTTCTGTTGTAAGTTGAGGACTATCTGTAGTACCCAGAAAATAAGAATTGGAAATTGTTGGAGGCCAGAATTTGCTTTCAGCTACTTCTGATTACGTGGTTAAAAAGGAAAAGAGGGAGCAAGACAGGATGGATCTATTATCCATGTCCAGCTCATGATATTTTTGTGCCTGAATCAAAAGTCTATGTGGCATTCCTTCCCTATTGTGACTGGAATAATAGCCGATGTAAGAGCATCTTCCATTTTTGAGATGTTTTCCTGGCTCAGGGAAAAATCACATGGCATACAGGTAGCTTTTGATGACTTATCACCAGAATTGAGCCCAAAATTTCTGTTGCTAAGCAAGATGGTTCTGAAGTGAGTTTTGCCCCATTTGACGACCTTTCTAGCCCCAGTTGTTAAGTGAATCTCACTGCAGTTGTTAAGTTAGTAACACGGTTGTTAAGGGAATCTCGCTTCCCCATCAACTCTGCCTGTCAGAAGATCACAAGAGGGGACCACAAGGGACATTGTAACATAAATATGAACCAGTTGCCCTATGTCCAAATTTTGATCATGGGGATCCTATGACAGTCGTAAGTTTGAAAAATGATCATAAATCACTTTTTTTCAGTACCATTGAAACTTTGAACAGTCACTAAATGAATGGTTGTATGTTGAGGTCTGCCTTTATGCTACAGAGGAGAACACTTAGGCACTTAGGTGAAGTTGAGAGGTAGTCATTGTTGATCTCTATTTCGCTACTACTTAAAGTGGGTGCCTCATAGTAAAGTCTGCCCTAATTATTAATGCTGCCTGATAAAGAGGAGGGGGTTATAGTTGGCCGAATGAAAATATTTGGAGGGCATATAGCAATAGCACTTAGACTTCTATACCACTTCACAGTGCTTTATAGCCTTCTCTAAGTGGTTTACAGAGTCAGCCTATTGCCCCCAACAATCTGGCTCCTCCTTTTATCGACCTCAGAAGGATGGAAGACTGAGTCAACCTTGAGCCACTTAGGATCAAATGGCTGGTAATCAACAAAATTAGCCTACAATACTGCATTCTAACCACTGTGCCACCACAGCTCTTATGTGACTTGGGGAAGTTAGAAAACTGGATAGAGGGGGATCCAGGATAAAAAAGAAAATAGAAAGCAAGAAGAACTGTTTAAAGTCATGAGGGAAAGATACAAACATCCAAGAATTCAAGAGCTATGAATGGGGTTTTAGATGGTGCATTGGATATAGTTGGATGGTGTAAAAGTACTCCATAGCTTACCACCTCAACTGAGCCCAAAATTTCCATTGCTAAGTAAGGCAGTTGTGAGTTGCATCTCATTTTACAATCTTTTCCCCACATTTGTTAAACAAATCGCTGCACCTATTAAGGGACTCATGCAGTCATTAAGTGAACCTGGCTTCCCCCATTGTTGGCAGCCAATTAGGTTACAAATGGTGATCACATGACCCCAGGACACTGCAACCATCATAAATACATGCCAGTTGCCAGGTGCCCAAATTCTGAATTCTGTGACCATGGGATACTGCATTGATCATAAGTGTGAAAAGTGGTCATAAGTCACTTTTCTCAGTGCTGTGGTAACTTTGAACAGTCACTAAGCAAATGATTGCAAGTCAAGGGTATTGTGGCTCTACATGTCTCCAGAAGGGAGGGAGGGAGGGAGGGAGGGAGGGAGGGAGGGAGGGAGGGAGGGAGGAAGATTAAAAGAGTTGATCCAGCACAACTAAAAGCCACTAAGTTCGGAAAGATGTAACAGAGCCTTTATTTTACCTTACATTACATAGCAATTAATTTGGAGTTTTTATTAACTGTCTTTCAAGATACATTTTAAGCTGCTTTAAAGTATATCTAAAAGAAGCAATCAAGATGAAAAATAAAACTCCATTAAATCTGGCAAAACCAACATTTCTTCATTGCTGCAGTGCATACTATCATGGAGAATTTTGCAAAGAAAAAAATAGAGCCACATAAGCTCATTCAAACTTATTTCAAATTAATCCAGCCATTATCTTTGAACTTCTGCCCCCACCAAGGGAAAATTGCAACTTAATTTTTGAAACTAATCCAAGTGGTCTTAGGAAGAGCATCTGCTGCTATTTCCCTCTCTGCGTGCCAGCTATGTTTGATTAAGAAAATAAAATGGGTATGGAATATTTTCTTTCTCAAGTCCAAGGGAAAAAAACTGGGTCTAATTTTTTAAGCTCAAGAGGTACAGCTTGCATGCCCATTCTCAGCTTCTGGCTCCTCTGTTCTGTTCTTTTGCACAAAGAAATAAAAATAGAATGTCTATGAAGATTCTCAGTCATCCACAGTCATAGTTTCTTATTTTCTCTGAAGATGTTTCACTTCTCATCCAAGAAGCTTCTTCAACTCAGAGCTGAAGTTCAGTTGCCTCTTGAAAAAGCACCTTTGGGATCTAGATCAGAACAAGAACAGATATTCTGCTACTGTCACTGGAAGCTCCCATTGGTGCATTTCACATAATCATAAAACTACAATTACAGATTAACAGAATTGGAAGGGATCTTGTAGGTAATCAAGTCTAATTCCACCCCCCACCAAGCAAACTCTACACAATTTCTGACACATGTCAGTCCAGTTGTCAGGGTTCCAAATAACATCCAAAATTAAATCAGAGTCCAAGGCAAAGTATTGCTCAAAGTTCCAATTTATTAAGAGAGCCATGTTGGCACATCTGGGAAAACCCGAATCTGAGCTTCCTGGTTTTCCCCACCCAGTTGAGATTTCGTGACCTTGCCCCCACACCCACAAGTCCATCACATGGTCCAATCTTCCACTGCCATGCTGGCAGTTCTACCCATCCAGTTCCGATCAGGTGCAGAGGTGTAGAGACGAAGGATGACCTTGGATTCTAGAAAGGAATTTTATTTTGGCAACATCACATTCTACTCCTTACTATTCCTCCTCCCAATTCCCCACTAATGAAACAGCATAGTAGAATAGAATATTTGTGTGGCAAGCCAAAGATCCCCAAAAGAACCAGCTGCAGACCTGACACCAGTCTCTTCTTGAAAGCCTCCAGAGATGAAGCTCCCACAACTTCTGAAGGCAAGCTGTTCCATTGGTTGATCATTCTCACTGTCAGGAAATTTCTCCTTATTTCTAGTTGGATCTCTCCTTGATCAGTTTCCATCCATTATTCCTTGTATAGTCTTTGGGTGCTTTGGAAAATAGCTTGACCACTTTCCTTCTGTGGCAACCCCTCAAATATATATATATAATAGAATTTAGTAGACAACTAAAACCAATAAAGAATGCAGTGGAAGGAAAAGATATTACCTCTTAAAATTAGAGGCATTACCTATTGAGATGAAAATACCTTTATATGTTAAAGAAACACCAAGAGAAAAACGTAATGAGCATCATGTAGCAATTTCATTTCTCTAATTTCAACGTCCAATTTCAATCAGTAGTAGCAGTTAGACTTATATACCGCTTCATAGGGCTTTCAGCCCTCTCTAAGCGGTTTACAGAGTCAGCATATCGCCCCCAACAACAATCTGGGTCCTCATTTTACCCACCTCGGAAGGATGGAACCCTGAGCCGGTGAGATTTGAACAGCCGAACTGCAGAACTGCAGTCAGCTGAAGTAGCCTGCAGTGCTGCATTTAACCACTGCGCCACCTTGGCTCCAGATTAGAAAATAATGTATTGGTTGGTTAAGCTTGCTTTTTCTTTGAGACAACTAGCAGCACAGAATGTAGAAGTGCTCCTTTTGAAGTTTTGTAATTAGCAACATCATCTCTACTAAACTATTTTCTCTGGATCCAGTTTCTTCCTCCTGGGTATCACACAGTATTTTCTGAACGGTGACAAATGAATGACCCGGAGTGCTGCAGATGGATCAATGGAATTTGGGAAACATCAAACTAGTTCTTAATTCAGGGAGATAATCTAAAAACCTAGGATGCTTTGGCCTTTGCTGATCGACACAGCAAACACCAATTAGTGTGAGTTGCACAGACTGATCTTAAATTTCTACATCCAGTCATTATGAAGGATTTCCTTTAAGCCTACATGTAATGCCAAACCAGGAACTTAAAACACTGTTGGCAGACATGCCTTTAGTAGTTGGGAGCTGTCAGATGCAAGTCCTTGATACCCAATCATTGAAAATCACTGTCATTTTAGAGGCCGTTCTATCCTATGTCTTTAGAATGAAAATGACATCATTGACCAACATTTTAAGAGGGTTTTTTTATTTGAACAATTTTATTAGTTTATAACATACAAAAAAATACAAAAGCAAATAATAGGGAAAATAGGGAAGGGAAAAGGGAAGGGAAAAGTATGGAACAGAGGGGGAAGAAGAAAGAAAAGACATTGCCTTGCAAGTCCCTTTGGTGCCGTTGAATAGGGTAGTAACATCAAACCACAACTTTTTACTTTTACATATTAGTTTAAACACGTATTTATATAACAACAAAACTATCTAATTGGTAAAACCCAAAATCAAAGTTTCATTTTTTTTCTACCTCAAGCACAACGTCCCGAAGTGGTTTCCACATAGAAACAAAAGTACTTTCCTGGATCAACGCAGTCAATTTTGAAATGACTCTTACAAGAACAAACCTCATATTTCCACCATGATACAGCATATAATGCTAATGAATAGTAATGGCCATAGAACACATACTGGGATTACTGAGTGACTGCTGTGATCCAGCATTCTTAGATTGGATAGATGTTGTAACTCTTGTAGACCCAGTAAAGTTCATTTTTCTGGAGGATCCCATAAAGCAAGCAGCAGAACATGCACTTCTCCTGAGTGAGATGTGTTTCATACAAACTTTGTAGGACCATGTAACCGTTCTTCATTGTGGGTTCATATTCAGAATAGCTAAAGATATTTCTAATGACTTTAACAAGATCCTCACTTATTATAGATCCATTGCAATATATGCCTGTGAGAACAGCTTCTCCCGAACAATTGGTGACAATATAATTTATACAATAATGTGTAACTGAAGAGTTCACACACTTCCAGAAAGGAATGAAATCCAACATATCACATAGCAGTGTATCAACCAGCTATAAACAGACTGATCAAAAGATTGTCCAGATTTTCAAGACTGCTTTGCAGCAAAAGTTGGGAGAAGCCACGGTGGCACAATGCTTAAGGTGCAGTACTGCAGGCTACTTCTGCTGACTGCTGGTTGCCTGCAATTTGGCAGTTCAAATCTCACCAGGCTCAAGCCTTCCATCTTTCCAAGGTGGGTAAACTGAGGATTCAAATTGTTGGGAGCAATATGCTAATTCTGTAAACCGTTTAAAGAGGGCTGTAAAGCACTGTAAAGCGGTATATAAGCCTAAGTGCTATTGATATTGCTATCATGGTAGGCACATCTGTTCCTCAAAAAAATGTTGCAATGAATGTTCTAATTTTTTCTTTTAACTTTCAAGCTGGGTGTTTCAGCTTTTTTAGAAAGCATTTTAGCAGAAGCAAAATATGTGTGCTGAACCATGTGAGTAGAGTTTTTGTTTTAATGCATGACATGTGGAGCTTCTCTCCAGATGTCTTGCGACACTTGAACACTAAAACACTAATTTTGGCAGATTTCATTGCAAACAAGGAGACCATATCCTACAACATGAAGACACTTGTGAAAACAGCCATTCCAGTTTAGTTACTTCATTAATAGAAGTGTTGCCTCTACTGCAAACACATTTTATACATCAAAATGTAAATGCTAATAAACAGAGTTCTTGAACCAGAATTGAACACTGAATGAGATATTGCTTAATATATTTACATTAGACCTTTTACCTTGTTGAGTTGGAATGGATAGCTTGTTTTAATTTATCCAGAAAATAAGAACAAAAAGAAAAAAGAAAGAAAGGAGATTGAGGATGAGGCACAAGCTCTTACAACACCTACTAAACTATGGTTTAACAAACTAAGAATTGAACAATTGAATGGAGCCCCGAAATAAGAAATTATTGAGAATCTTCTCATATGCTTATGATATTGTTCATAAAGAAAGCTTAACATGCTAGAATCATTCTCATAGTTATCTTGGCAAATAATCAGAAATTATGCTACTACTATCTATTCAGTCTTCTACTGTAAAGTAAATATATAATTCCATAAAGG
Organism: Thamnophis sirtalis; assembly: GCF_051295495.1. Classification (NCBI taxonomy): domain Eukaryota; kingdom Metazoa; phylum Chordata; class Lepidosauria; order Squamata; family Natricidae; genus Thamnophis; species Thamnophis sirtalis. The sequence continues at coordinate 42,291,031 of NW_028261383.1, read as the reverse complement.
GGAAAAATGTAACTAGAGTGTTAAAAAAAATCAAAACAAGCAGCTTTCTCCCAACTTCTTTCATCAAACATTGTTCAGTTTCTTAGAAAATGACATGTCACCAGGGCTCTTATGACAAGTCGTTTTATCACCTAGTAGGATACCTTCATTTTCAATCCTTGCTGTGAAATCTATCTTAAAATTAATACATCAGTTTTCCTAATAGCATTCGCACTAACCACATCATTATAAAGTACTTGGTGGTTTCTTTCTTTCTTTCTGTATGAGACAATGAGACATTGCTCCATATTTGCTTGGATAGCTGAAGTAGGATGCTTCCTACAGTCATTGATGTTCCTTGGATCAAGCAGCCCAGTTATTTAAATAGGTATCTTTGCCTACGAAGGGATTTGCACCGAGCTGTAATGACATCTGCCAAGGATCCATTTAATATGAAGAGCTTTTTTCTCTTTGAAGAGGGAAAAAAATGATTTGCTACATTAATTAAACCAGGGAATGTATTTTACCCTTGGGAGAGGTTACAAGCAGTCTTATTTTTGTTCTGCACAAATTGTTGCCATAAACTGAGAAATTTCATGGGAAAGCACTGCAGCCCAGCCAAAAAAATTTAAAAAATGAAAATCACACAACACCCGGCATGTGGAAACTGCCATCCATCTAGCCAAAGTTTGCACTGAAGAAAAACAAGCAGTTGTGGTCGATTGGTTGTTGTTAATATTGTTGTCGTTTTAAAGTTTGTAAGAAGCAATTGAGATGGGAATAGGGAGCACGTACTGAATTATTGCTGTATTTTAGCTTTTATCCATATTTATCATGACAAATATTTATTTCATTTTGCTGTGATTTCAATGCCAGGGTTATTATTAAGCAATTTATAGTATGTCCTGACTTTATTTTAACCAAGGAGTAAGCAGTGTGTTCTTATGACCCCTGCAATACAACATGCATTGATGACATAACTTAGCTAATTCTATTACTAGGATATCTAATACGTATTTAGGATCAAGAAACTTTTGCCAAGTTCAGCAGCTTCATCTCCTTGGCTCTGTCTCCTCTTCTTAGCCCTCTTTTCAATTTTGTTTGATGATTTTTGCTGAAGAATTGGGTGGCGCGGAAAGGGCAAAATGTTAACTAGCTAATTAATGAAAAACAGCTGAATGGTGTGAATGGAAATCCTGACTGCAGGATCTTTTAGGAAGTGGGAATGATCTTATGCACTTGTTAAGTCAATCATGAGGTGTTTAGCAAATCCAACTTACTTAGAGAATTACAAATATCTAGAGTGGCTTATGGGCTTTCCGATGTTAAAGGGCAGATTATGACAGACAACAACCTGCCTTAGAGCTTTTGGGAAAACGCCTTTTATAAGACAACAGGGTTATCAGCATTTTCCTTCCTGCCGTCGCTCACTCAAGTTTTGCCATGGGTCTGTGCTTTTTCCCAAATGGACTTGCACTGGTAAGCTTAATCTCAATAGCATGCATAGTTCTGTGTAAATTTTTGCTCACAAAACTGTGTCCGTTTGCTCACACTTGGGCTGAAGCCTTTATGCTTTCAACTTGAATGGAAAATGTAATCCTCACACGAAGTGGTTGATCTGTGAGAGGATCCAGGTATCTGTGTTGTCTTCAGAATGATTTTACCCAGAGTTTTAGAAATATTTAGGAACAGGTGAGCATTTAAAAACCCAAACAAGGGTGGTGTTCGGTGATGTATTCTAATTAAATGCATATTTGTTTCAGAAATTCACAGCCTTGCAGATGGGATGCATTCTGGTACCCTCATCAAAGGGTCTCTCTATCCATCTGGAAGCTGTTCAGTTAGTTAGCTGTGTTCACTCAGAATTGCATGGAAAATTACATAACACAACACACACACACACACACACACACACACACACACACACCCCTTCGGGTGCCAGCTGCAGAAATAGCCAAGTTGTGTATATTACTCATCAGGGAAAGGAGCAGTAAAGGCTTTTGGCATTGTCAGACCTCCTCTCCTCCCCAATGGACAAGTTAGCACAGTTTTGCTCCTTTCTTTCAGAAAGGTGCATTGGATGTGGAGGAGGGGATACCATATACCTCAGGACTCCTGGGATATTGGGAACATTTAAATGCCAAATTCTCACATACAATCAGATGCTCCCCTACTCCAGATTTTCATGGCATGCAATCGCACGGAAGAATCAGATGTGCAAAAGCCCAGTAAAGCATCACTCGCTACACAGATGCTTTTGCTGCTGCTATTTTCACAATCACAGCTGCCCTTTTTGAAGCCACCCGGCACGCAGAAATCCCAGTGTGGTATTGACAAGTAGGATTTCTTTCACAACTGTTTTTCACATACTGTTGCTCAGTGTAATTTTGTGGGTGATAAGGAGGTAAATAAAAAGCATCCAGTTCTCAGGTATGAATCCCAGCTCAGAGAGTGAGATGCTGCTTGTGTGGCGTTGCGTTGATTTGGATAAGTGATGAACTCAAAACAACAGTCCTGCATTTAGGAAACAGTGATGATGTTCTTTCCAAATGAAATAGGCAACATCATCCACTATAAATTTGTATACAATCTGGAATGTTTCATAGGGGTTCCACATCTTTGCAGCCTAGTTGGAATATTGTAGAGTCTGATATATCTATATCTATGTCTGTCTGTCTGTCTGTCTGCCTGCCTGTCTGTCTATCTATCTATCTATATACACATCGTACATACACACACACACACACGCATACACTGTGTGTGTGTGTGTGTGTGTGTGTGTGTGTGTGTGTGTGTGTAATATATATATCTTCAGGAGTTCTGATTCCAATTGTAACAGATAACAGGGAAGTTATTTATCTAACATTGCAAAGGCCCTATAATAAATTGGTGTGCTTTCATTTACTAACCTATTCATATCCTATGATTGTTTTAAAGGTATGTTCAATGCATGTACTATTTAATAGTTTTTTCCTTGACTGATTTTATTTTCTTTAATTAACATTTATTTCTCAATCCATCCTGAGCATGTGTCAAGTCTGCAGACGCCTTCAGATAGATGGGATGTGGACAATAGTTGATTGTCCATAATTGGTTTTGAGGTAGTCTTGAGATTATAAATGCTATTTTGCATTGAACAGATGCATGGATTAAAAGTGGCTTTGGTTGCACTGGTGACACACTGGCCAAAATGTGCCCAATCTGATCAATGTAGTCCTTCCCAAAAGTAAAAATGCATAGCTCTGCATGTAGCAGAGCTAGAACTAAAGCTAATAATTTAGGATAGCCCTTTACATCTTCATAAAAAGCATGAAACAAAATTCTTGATGGACTAAAGTTATGAGAGATGGCAGAGGTGAATATATGTGGGTCCCCTCTCATGGTGGCCATGGGGTGATGATCATAACTTTGGGATCCATCTGGCGATGACCATGGAATGTAGAAGATTCTAATTTGCTTTGCAATGAAGGTTGTCTAAGCACGTGGTTCAGCTGAGAAATACATATAGGGAAGTGAAGATATTAGTTTGATTATGAACAAAAAGCCTAAAACATTTTGCTGAAAGTATGAACTGGTGTTATCTAACTTGTTGTGGATATGTAGGACAGTAGGAATCCATCAATAGATGCAAGCAGCATTTTGGTGAATGGAAGAACCACACATGAATTTTAGGGAGAAATGTACAATTTTTCTGAATGAATGGGATTCAGAAATCATTCTCATATGTAACCTGATTGAATGGGTGGGAACAAAACAAGACAATGCAAAAAATGTAACCTGATTGAATGGGTGGGAACAAAACAAGACAATGCAAAAAAAATGATTGGACCATTTACAGACTCTAGAGAACAATGAAAGATACGTATCTGCTTAGAAAAAATCTTTGTTTTGAACATGAGAATTAAGCATAGATCAGTTCAAGTGAGGTTATGAATATATATCTAAAAGCACAATTAAGCTGATGGAAGATTGAATTAAGGAAGGAAAAGGGATGTTGATAGATTCTGACAGGCCATACTTTGGCTATTAATCTATTGGAAAATAGATTAATCTCCCAACAGAATAAATGGAAAATGACTGTAAGGTAAAGTGGGAGTTGCTTGGAACAAAATAAAAGCAAAAAGAATCCCAGAGAAAGTTCAGTTACATGAATTGGAAATTTGAAAAATGACACGTGTTGGAAAGGTAAAGTAAAAGGATGGCAGGATCACAAAAAAATGCATTAAAGAGAATGATTGCTGCAAAAATTAGTATTAGAAAAAGATACTGTATAATATGTTTAGAGAGAAAAAGATAGATGCAAAGAATGTCATCAAAGCTACCTAGAATTAATGAGGATTGAATTATGGAACAAATATGTAAAAGTAGAGTGAACAGGAAGAGAGAGGAAAAGGAAGACTGGGGAAATGGTGGTTGGATATAATGCAACCAATAGCAGATAAAAATAACAGAAACAAGAATGGTTAGCAAGAATAAAAAGCATGGATCTGCAGGGAGGTTGGGCAAAAAGGATAAATGAAAAAAAGTGTAGCATTATGTCAATTTTTGTACTTGCATCAAAATGTCCTATACAGGCACATGAGGGCTGGAGCTTTTGTTATGATGTCACAATGTATATTTCATCATCTCAATAAAATCACAACACTGCAGGCACCCATGGCAGCACTGAAAAAAAAAGACTTATAACCATTTTTCACTTACGACCATTGCAACATCCCCATGGTCATGTGATTTACATTCGGATGCTTGATGACTCACTCATATTTATGACAGTTGCAGTGTCCCAGGGTCAGGTGATCACTTTTTGCGACCTTCTGACAAGCAACCAGATTTACTTAACAACCACGTTCCAAATTTAACAACTGCAGGAGTCTGTAGAGATTCTCAGTCATCCAGGTCATGGTTGTCCCAAAGGTGCTTTTTCAGGAGGCAACTGGACTTCCTTGTTTTTTTCTTTTGAACATGTTTCGCTCTCTGATCCAAGAAGCTTCTTCAGCTTTCCCCACTATCCTGTCAGAGCTGAAGAAGCTTCTTAGATGAGAAGCAAAACATCTTCAAAAAAAAAAGTCCAGTTGCCTGCAGTGATTCACTTAACAAATGTATTGAAAAGTCCTAAAATGGGGCAAAAGTCACTTAACAAATGTTTTGCTGCTAACAACATAAGTTTTGGGCTCAGTTGTGGTTGTAACCCGAGGACTACTTGTATCTGGAGTGGTATAGTGAATGTTGTTGGTGTAAACCAGATACAATTTTATTTCCCTTTCCTCTCTAATGCCTTTACTCCTTCAGTTCATAATTTCTTTCTGCACTTTGCACAAGGTAGCTTACTTCAGAAGGGAATTGCACGTTGGATATATATGTGTGTGTGTATGTGCCTGCCATATAAATTTAACTTGTCACTCGTTATTTTCTAACAATGCTGCAAATACCATAATTTGTTTTCCTATATTATTTTATTAGTGTAAAAGTAACAAATTTAATGTCTGCTGTGTTTCTATTTTAGGTGAAAGCAGCTTCCAAATACGTGGATGTGCCTGTAAGCTTTATTTAAATATAGCACTCTCTTTTTTATTTTTTCCCTCCCACCCTCTTTGTAAGGGAAGTGATGCCTTTTTACAATGATACAGTGATTGGCTCTTCTCTGAATCAAGAATGATAATGAGATTTTTCATCCAAAGTTTATGAGAGCTGATCCTTTTTTGGATCTTTCTCAGTGATCATTGGGAAGTCTGGTCCAATAAAACATATGTTAAAAGTAAATGTTTTGAGGTGAAAAATATGGAACAAAGATGATGAAAATTTGCAATGTCTTTCATTATAACCATGCAGTTGCTTTGTAAATTATCTGTCCCAGATCACAAAACATGATCACACCTCTTTGAGATGTGGAAGAACTTTTAAGGATTGGTTTGAATTGGCTGTAACCTGACTTTTTTTTTTTTTTTTTGCAAAGAGAGACCTCAAGAAGGAGATAAGAGTAAGCAGAGTTTATAATGCAGTTTCAGAGACTCTAGGACCGTGATGGGAAACCTATGGCAAGTGTGCCCAAAGTGGCATGTGAAGCCATGTTGCCCGGCACACGCGGGCTTGCCTGTTTGACTTTCAGGTTTCTGCCACGCATGTGCATGCGATGATCAACTGTCGTTTGTGCAAATGGCAGTGCCGAAAACCGGTGTGCACCTGCGCGCCAATCAGCTGATCGCCGGGCACACATGCGCACCAGAATTCGGAGGTTTGGCTTTTCCTGAGCGTGATACCTTTCTCTGCGCAGCATTGTCAAAAACTGGCCTGAGCATGCACGCCACCCAGCTGATTGTCTGGCGCGCATGCATGCTAAAACCCAGAAGTTCGGCTTTTCCAGATCGTGGCTCCGAAAAGGTTCACCATCACTTCTCTAGGAAGTTCCTGTTGGATCACATTGTTATTGTCAACATCTTAAAGTGAGTGAAGGTTTCCAAGGGTGACATGGAAGCAGGCTAAATATGGGATCAGCCTGGAGGAAAAGGCATGTGAGGTCAAAGAAGGAAACAGGGAGGTAATTCTTCATTTTGGATGGAAGAACGTTACTCTGTAAAAATCAAGGCAGAGTGTTAAGAATGCCAATGTGGAAGCCCTTGAGCTCCTAACAAGGAACAGCAACTCAAATCAGTCTTTCAAAATCAGAGAAACTGGCACTAGATTGATTCTCATTGTTATTACAGGGTACAAATCTGATGGGCCTCTTTCTTTACCAGGAGGCTTCCTTGGGTTTTGTGCTCTTTCTTCCAGGAATGACCCAGTAATTGGAGAAGGCCTGAAATACAGTAAAGCCCGACATAACATTGTTTGAAACGAATAAAAGTTCTACATCAGGATCCAGACTTAGCAGGTGCTCAGATGTTTAAAGTGGTAGACAAACAAAGCTAGAATGAGTGGGCTGAAACGGAATTATGTTTGTTTTACCTTCCGTGGCAAACAGTTCCAGTAGCTTGTTTTACTGTTACACAATGTAATAAGAAATGATTACTGTTATTATGAGTTTATTTTTCATTTATTTTATTTATTTATTTATCAATCACATTGCTATCCCATCACTTTTTGGGAGAAAACCCCTTAGCAGTTTGCATAGAATATAAAACCAAATAACACAACCATGCTATAAGCTTCCATATAAGGAAGAAGGAGGAGGAGGAAGAATTTCTGAACTGTTGCAAAGTCTTGGTACAGATCAAAAGGAAATTATAGTAATTTCATCCAATAAAATTAATGCACAACTTAATCGTCAGTCCAATAAATTAAATATTTACAACTAAGACAAGAGAAACAGAACTTCCATATGTATTGGAAGCCTATAAGTATTGTCACTCTATAATACTGCAGAGTCTATATTGAATCCAATGCCAATATAGCCTAAAAGCTACCTACCTTCATAAAAGTTGATTAAAATAACCTTTTTAAAGGCCATCCAATTTTCCCAGAGGCAAAGCAGAAGAAGGAGCTGATTCCAAAGGTGCTGGGCCATCTCCAAAGGTTTGGGGAATGGGAAAAGACAGACAATGGCGCCTAGAGAAATTTGAGGACCAAGCATGTTGTAGGATGATTTCATTGGATGAAAGTGAATAAGGGGAGACTGTAAGAAAGTCCTTGGGAGTCTGGGCAAAGAGACACTTGCCAAGGGAACAGCCCAAAAAGAGATAGCAGAGCCCACAGTTGGATAGTGGATAGGGCAATAAGCTCAGAAGGGACCATCCCTTGTTTTTCAGGCTGTAAATAATTGGGAAATCAGATAGGAATCACAACCACACAAGCTAATTCTACTTTATTGTAAATCTATGTTGACAATCATGCAAGTATGAGAGTGCACATTTCTCTCTCTCTCTCCTTTACAGCCCAATCTTGAATGTGTTAACCCTAAACAGCCTTTTAACTTTAAGGCAGAAATAATTTTTGAGGGGAAGATGGTGAATGGTAGATAAGCAATACATATATATTAAAGACCAGGCTGAAGACTTTTCTGCAAAATAACTTTATTAATCCTTTAAAAAAAAAAAAGTAAATGGTGCTGCAGCCCATTATTTAGAGCTTGGATTAGATTGCAAAGAGTCCTCAAAGATCTCAGGCAAAGCACTCTGCATATCTGAAATTAACATTTAAATTAAGTTAAAGTGCAAGTTAAATTAAGTTTAAGTTGGAGTAAGGGATTATGATTGTTAAAGCGGGAGACAATTGCAGGTGTTTGATTTTGAGGATTTACAGATAAGAGCCCCTGTTCTAAATTTTCATTTCCAAATTGTGTGTACATGTATCCATATTTATTAAGATGTGCACAGAAAGTAACAATAAATTATATAGACTGTGGCTGAGTGAGAAGTTTCCTTCAATATATCGTTATGGGAAAAAGGCAGAGAAAAGTTAAATATATTTTATATGCCTTTCGTTTTGTAATTTGTCCTAAATGTTGATTTTTATTATATAATGTTACATATCTATTCACCCAAAATATGTCCTGCTCATTCATAAAGCCCAGTGGGATATTCCTGATATCCTATTTTAGCTTCACAACCCACTCTTTAAAGTAGAGTGAGATGGAAGATAAAAACCTCCAACCCCTCCACTGAACATTGAGATAAAAGTAAAGGTTTCCCTTGCACACATGTGCTTGTCGTTCCTGACTCTAGTGGGCAGTGCTTATCTCCATTTCAAAACCGAAGAGCCAGCGCTGTCCAAAGATGTCTTCGTGGTCATGTGGCCAGCATGACTAAATGCCGAAGGTGCATGGAACGCTATTACCTTCCCACCAAAGTTGGTTCCTATTTTTCTACTTCATTTTACATGCTTTCGAACTGCTAGGTTGACAGAAGCTGGGACAAGTAACGAGAGCTCACTCTTTTACGCAGTGCTAGAGATTCAAACTGCTGACCTTTCTGATCAACAAGCTCAGTGTCTTAGCCACTGAACCACCATGTTCCTTTACTGAATATTACAATACACATGTAACATTATATATCCCCACTGAACATTACAAGGAAGCAAAGTTTGGCAGACATTTTCCTCTAGTTCAAACTCAATTTTTTTTTTCCTTATCTGGGCAGGATAATCTTGCAGAAAAAACCATCTTAACAATTAACTCAGTATTAATAATGGCTTTGCATACAAGGAAGGAAAGTTAAACCAGAACACCATGGCTTAGGCATGTTGAAATCACATTCCCAATATTGTCATTTTTCTAGCTCAGCAGATTTTTCGAAAATGACAATAAGAACTTCGCTTCCTGTAATATCGGAAATCCTCTCCTCCTGTATGCATGCACAGATGCAGAAATGTCATCCTTAAAGAGGAAAACAAGAAGAAAGTAGTAGAGAATTGGATTTATTTATTTATTTATTTATTAAATTTTTATACCACCCTACAAGATGATGGGATACTTATCATTACTGCCTTGGATTTACAGCATCTTTAGGTTAGCTGTGCCATTCCGTGTGCTAATGATTGATATGGGTTGCTGTCAGCATCCTAGGTATCAACCAAGTATCTTCTTTAAATATATGTTTGTTTATCATTATTATTATGTGGTTAATTTTTGGTGAGATTCACAGCCTTTGGGGCTGGTTGGTAGCTCAACAGCTCGAGTCCTAACCAAGGACCTAGGAACTGTTAAGGTAACGTCGGAGGATATAAGTTGTTCCAAGTAGGGTGGTTTTTTGTAGAGTCAGAATGTTCAAGTCCGATAAATTTAGAATTTCCAAATAGCAAGGTAGCCCTTTAGGTATTGCTCCAATGGCTCCGATTAAAATCGGGACAACACTCAATTTATTGTTGTTGTTGTTATCATTATCATTATCATTATTATTATTATTTGCAGCCTTAGTGCAATTCACTTGCTGGAAATTGCCTTGAAAAAATATCACCATCATATTTTACTGTATATTGTTCTCATTGTTGGTTTTTTTTTTTTTTAAATTAATACCTTGTCATTGTTTCAGTAGGTGTTAAAAATGTTACTGGCATCTTAGAGCCAATCATTGCCCTTTGCTTGATAATTGTATTTCTATGTTTATATACACAAATGCGCGCACACACACACGTGCATAAATGTGCATGTGTGTGCACGCGCACATGCGCGCGCACACACACACACACACACTACGTTACGCGCACACCGTCCTACTGCTTCTCAAACTTCCTAATTTTCACCCAGAAAATGGGTGTTAACTAACTTCAATTTACAGTGGATGACAATCACATCTCATTGAGAAATGATACTTTGTGATCTACAGTAAAACACAGTAATAAAAGTAATGACACCCGTTATTATGAAACTTCCCACGTGCCACCAACATTTAAGAATTGTGTGGCAGTGTTTATAATGACTCTTATTTTAGCATTTTAATGGGTTTCCTTTGAGATGAGTTTGATTCCATTATATCAAAGCATGTAACTTACTTAGTGATTGTTTCACCCCTCCCCCAATTTTCCCCCTTATTAGATTCTGGTGAGTGTAATACAGACTGTCACAATCATCACATATCTTGCAAACTTTATACATTCAGATTTAAGGGAAATTGGTGTGTTGCAGCTTCACGGGAATGGCAGGAGATGAATGGAGCAGTTTTATACTTGCTTACTCAGAAGGCAGTCTTGCGGTTTATAATTCCCACACGGAAACTTGCAAATGCATTGGAAATAATGTTTACGATAAAAATCTAACCCAAATTAGCTAGAATTAAAGGTCTGTTACCTTCATTGGGCTGAAGTAAGGTATCTCATTTCCATCAGCAACTATACACTGGAAACCTATATCTATCACATGAATGTTTTTGGTGTTTGTGTTTTTGACAGGTAGGTAATAGATTTTTTGGGGGGGGGGATTTAGCAATTATTCCAAATGATATTTTATTTTTAAACACATGTGTTTGGGTTTTCAAAACTGAATATAAAATGTATATCAAGAATTTTTGGCCGAAGGGTGAAATTCAGCAGGTTCTGGAGAACTGGTAGCAGACATTTTGAGTAGTTCAGAGAACCGGCAAATACTGCCTCTGGCTGGCCCCAGAGTGGGGTGGGAAAGGAGATTTTGCAATATCCTTCCTCCAGGAGTGGGGAGGGAATGGGGATTTTGCAATATCCTTCCTCTGCCATACCCACCAAGCCACGCCCACAGAACCGGTATTTTTTAAAAAAATTGAATTTCACCACTGATTTAGTCCACTAGATTTGAATAGGTCTGAGGGTTCCCTTTTTCGTAATAGAGTAGAGAGGATTTTCTTGGAGGATTCTAAAGAGGTGATGGTGAAGCTGCATGGATAATTGTTGTGTTAATTCAGTGTTTCTCAATCTTGGGAAGATTAAGATGTGTAGACTTCAACTCCCAGAATTCCCCAGCTAGCTATGGTGGCTGAACCAGCTATATGGCTGAGGAATTATGGGAGTTGAAGTCCATGAATCTTAAGGCTACTAACTTTGAGAAACACTGTGCTAATTAAGTCAAGAAGAGAAGAAAGGACTGAGAGACAGAAAGAGATATTTGAGCTATGCAAACCAATACTTAGGTGCTTTAGTTACCTGCTACACACAGTTGAAAGGTTTTGCTGATTTCCAAATAAGTCTAAGTGTGTCAACTAGAATAGGTCCCTCAGCTGTAATGTGAAGAGAAATAGAAGAAGGAGAATATAGTGGAAGATGCTCACCACTGAATAAACAGATTGTCTTGAAGATATGCCATGTTTATGCTTCTCCCCTCCTTGTTCCTTTTTAATTTTCTCTCCTTCTCACTCTTTTTCTCTGTACAGAAACCAGGGATGGACGTTGCTGATGCCTACGTGACCTTCGTTCGCCATTCTCAGGACATTCTGCGTGATAAGGTCAATGAGGAGATGTATATAGAAAGGTTATTTGATGTAAGTAAATGCCCCCTCCTCCTTGGAGATCCAAGAGGGGGAGCTACAAAATGTGACAAAATGAGACAGGAGGATAAGTCACATTTTGAGAGAAATGATCAATGATAGTAGTCTCTTTTTTTCCTTTTTTTGTTGTTGTTTTCTCTTTTATTTTTGAAGGAAATTTCTGTTCCCTCCCCCCTTTTTTTCTGAATGATACTCAACTTATCTGCTACTTGTCTGCTCTAATGCCTTACGCCAAGCTACTTTGACTCACTTTCCCTCTGTTTAGATTTTAGGATAAGAGCACCTTAAATCAATGCTTAGCACTTTGACGTAAGAATGTATCAGCCATATTTTCTTAGCCTTAAAGTCTTTTTCCCCAACTGGGAGAGAAGATGAACCCTCAGGGAAAAGTGCATATGTGATCCGATGGCAAGTAAAACTTTTTACTGAAGGACCAGCAACTTTAACCCTGATTTGGCCCATTTTTTTCAAAAATTAAAAAAAATAGTTTGAAAATATTGGAAGGTTTCTGTATCCATTTTCCAATCTGAATAAATAAGGTTAATTCTGAGATTGGATGGATGTAGCACCCAATTGTTTTAAAAAATTAACTACGATTTTGTTTGAATGTCATGCATTTCACAGTTCCTTCACCTTTCTGATGCTTTTTTTTTTAACCTCTAGAATAAATTCTTTTTGTCCTGACAGTAATTGTATAGCCTAGCATTCCAACTTACAGCAGGTGCTTAATATTCTTGCTCCGGTCACTTGTTAGGAATGCATGTTTCTTTGTGTATATGTGTTTATGTAATTGTACAACAGCTGCCTTTGTCTTTGCTATCCGTGCTCTAAGTTCTCTGCCCTCCCCTGTGTTCTGGTATCCCAATTCAGATTCTCTGCAGGTTTGTTTTACCTGTTTTCTTGCTTACATTGGATTGAAAAGCTGTTTGTCTGCCGTGTCCGCCTTCCCCAGATTTTCCCAATTCCTCTTATGATTGATTCTCGTCTTTATTCCCATTTTCCTTCCCACTGAAGCCTCTTCCGACTGCATAATTCTCTTTGTTCAGTCCTCCTTTCCCCCCCCCCTCCGCAAGATTAAAATGGAACTTATCTCCCATGTCAAATGTTTTATCACATTATATCAAGTGGCATGAATTGGAGTCAAATAATCTTCCTGTGTATATCTACTAGCATGACCCATATCCCCCGAGAATGCCTCACTCGTGCATAAAGCTCCCCAGAGATTCCTTTCCTCTTAAGAGAGTTTAAATGTGAGACGCAAATCACCTTTCCACTTGAGGCAGTCCTTTTCTCTCAGTCACAGACTTGCTACCCCTCTCCCTGTCTCCCCGTAAAAATTCTGCAGTTAGCAAAACATTTCCAGGGATTGTTCTTTTCAAGGGTAGCCTTTGCACTGAACATTTTCCAGTTTGTATCTCAGCCAAATTGCCCTGAACTTCTCAAATGGAATAAGTATCTGAAATATTTCGGTTCCATCACATCACAGCCGTATCACAATTGATATGAATAAGTGTCTTGGGTACCGTTTATATAGAGAGGAAAAGAAAGGCTGTTTAATAAATAAATGCATTTTTGTCTAGATGCCTCTTGGCAGAACAGGAACGATATTATAAAAGGTAATTGACTTGAGGCACCTCTACAAACCATACAGACCCCATAGGAAGATACGGGTATACAGTGCACAACACCTGGGTTAGAGCCACGGCTTGTGTCCCTTTTGAGGAACATTTCCCCCAAAAAAGTGGTAAAGTATAGAAAGGGAACCTGTGGCTCTTCAAATGTTTTTAGGGGTATCTGCACAGAGGGAGTCAAAGTCAAAATGGAAGCCACAACCATACAATCAAAGCCCCAAGCTTTTTTTCATACATTGTTAAAAAAAAAGGAAGGTGTTTTGATCACATGGTTGGGATGACCATCTTGATGTTTTTGTTCCCATCCTGTGGACATCTCTGAATGTTGTTTGAATGAAGAGTCCCAACTGCCCCATAATGGCAATGGTGGAGGATCACTGAGAGTTTTATTTGAAGCTCCATTGTATGGGCTTGATTGTAGTACTAAGAACCTTGCCTATAATATTATTGATGTTCCCTTTTGGGAATAAATACCTTACCCATTCAGGTCCTTGCTTTTTGTAAATCCAAAAACATCCACTATATACACAAGACTTCACTAGAGAGGACCACTTTCCTGCAAAAACAATGAGGTCTTTTTGCCCCAAACCCTTAGTTTTTAGTTCACACACACACACTGTGGTGATGTCTTTTCTGAAGAAATATAGTAAATATAATAATTCCCAGTGTTCCATCATTTCCCAGTCACCATCTTGTTTGAGAAAGCACAACTAATCATTACATTCTTTTTATCATGGTAAACTGGTTTCATATGGATTTTGGTTGTTGCTATTTGAGATGACATAAGCGTTTTCATCTTCAGCTTTCACAGGATACAAGAATTCATCCTTCTCTTGATAGCCTAAAACAGACTTTGTCCAACCTAGCCCTGTCCAGGTATTTGGCTTACAATTTCCACTAGTGCAATGATAGCAAACCTTTTAGCACCGAGTGCTGAAACGGGAGTGCATGCACGCGCTTATCTGGACTGCAACCCGGAAGAGAAGCTGCTCAGGGCACATGTGCCCGCCCGAAAGTGAAGATCCAGTTTCCGGCACACATATGCATGCCAGCCAGCTAGTCTTCCAGTTACTGCCATGCACGCGCACACAATAATCAGCTGGCCACCGCGCATACTCACACAGGAAAATGGAAGACTAGCTCTTCCAGTTTTCGGCACCGCCGCATGCAAGAAAGCCAGCTGATCATCGTGTGCCCATGCACGCCAGAAATCCAGAACAGGAATGGGCAATGCCGTGCATGCCAGGCAACATAGCTTCATGTGACACTTTGGGCACGCGTGCCATAGGTTTGCCATCAATGCATTAGTGCCTGCTGAGTGACAAATGATCAAAGATCTGGAGGGTATCAAGTTGGATGAAGCCATTTTAATGCCTATGAACCTGGCCAATTGACAAATTAGCTTGGCTTATTTCAGAATCAGAAATGCCAAATCAACAACAAATGTTTATTCTCCCTTTTCTTTCCATTTGATTCTTTACCTTCCCTGCCTGGAATATTTTTTTAAATGACATTTTATTAATTTTGTTGTTAATACATTTACTGAACTCTTAATATTGCTTTGTTTTTTCTTTTATTCCTAAAATCGTCTACTTTGTACTGCATAATACTCATTTCCTTTATAAAGCCATGTTCCTATGGGTTAGGATAGCAGGATTATTCTCCTTGATGAATATTAGCATTTGCAGGAAAGTATTTAAATACCACTGTGCACCATTGAATCACATTTGCTCTGTAATTTAAATTTATCATGGAAAAAAGCCATCAAAATTTTGATTCAGAGTATCAGAAGACATTGTGATGTCCTACAATCAGCATCTAATAAGGGTCATTTTATTTTCCAAGAACTGCTTATTGAAATACAACATATTTTTTTCTTATCCATTAAAATTCTAGCCACAGAGAAGGAGTAATGAGAAGGAAAGGATCATCTTTAATATACATATTTATATGCTATGCCTTGAGGATGTATTTTCACTGTATACACTGATGATTTAAGTTCTGTAAGATAGTTTAATATCTTCCATTACCTAGACAAAATTCTGATCCCATATGGTAGCTAATGAATCCCACTATATTATCAAGGCCTCATCTTAAATCAGGTCCGTAAATGGGTTAAAAATCAGAATGTGGTAGAGATGCAGTTTCTTTGTGGTCCATTAGGAATCTTGGCATCTACTAATAAAACCTGAGGTTGGGGAGAAAAATATAACCATGTCAAAGGTGAGTTCCTACTGGTTCAACCCAGTTTGGCCAAACTGGTAGTGGTATGGTGGCCTGGGTCACTGGAAACGGTAGCAGCCCAGGCCTGCCATGCCCCCGAATCAGTTCCCTGGCACCGTCGTGGCTGCTGCCATCTTGTTTTTGAATTCTGCGCATGTGCAGAACAATTTTAATTGCATTGCGCATGCGCTCACAACGTGCATCCAGCCTGTGCATGCATGCACAAGCGAACCAGCAGTAGAGCAGGCCAGAACCCACCCTTGTACCATGTTATCTGTCTTTGGTGTCAGGTTCCGAAGGGTTAATGAAAACAGCCAAACCCAGAAACGGTTTGAAATGCAGTTTGTATTCTTCCTTCGGCATGAACTGACCAACAAACCACTAAGGCAATGAATAAATTGTCAGAGCTGCCACCCAGTGCTCCCCACCACCTTTTATAGTGACTTAGTAATTAGGATAACCTGCATCCCACGCGTGCACACAACCATCCCGTCGTAACCGAGAACAAAAACCACACGGCAATTAATGATGGATTGTTGTCAGTCAGTTATCACTAGCTTTGTAGATTTACTCAGCTGTTTGTAGAGGAGTGAAGTCTGGTGAGTCTTGGCAGCTGGCCCAGGTTTCTCCCCTGAATGGCTGCTCCAGGCCTCTGGGCTGGCCGGAGCTGACATGTGGCCACGGAGACAGCATTTGGGGAGCTACAAATTACAGTCACATAGGACTAACATTGGTTTTCCCCCTCCCCATTTCCTATCCTTTTCCTATCAACATGGGAGATTCAGTATAGACCTTTTTTTGCAAAAATCCTAGAAAATTGTCTACAACAGAGAACTACAGCCCCTGGGCCGTGGTCCACTACCTGGTCACAACCTGTTTGGAACTGGACCACACAGGTGGCAGGCAAGCATGTGCGGCAATCCCTTGCACAAGCAGCAACGACTTGCCCTAGCTCCCCTTGTGCAAATGATGGCTGTCTTTGCGCTCCTGGGCAAAGCTTCCATTGACACAAATGGAACTGCCCATGTTCACGCACACCTACCTACCTCTCACAAGGAACTATTCTCTCCTTTCCCCCCACCCCCAGGCTTCCAAGCTAGAATGGTTGGGGACCGCTGGTCTACAATCCTACTTTGGAAGTGAAATTGAACTCTGCTTGACAATCCTGATTGATAAAGCCTGATTGCAGTGGTGGGTTTCAAAAATTTTTAGAACCTCTTCTGTAGGTGTGGCCTGCTTTGTGGGAGTGGCTTGCCAATCATGTGACTGGGTGGAAGTGGCTTGCCAGCCATGTGACCAAGTGGGAGTGGCTTGGCAGTCATGTGACTGGGTGGGTGTGGCCAACTTGTAAAATGTAATGAAACTCACTTAACAACGCTCTTGCTTAGCAACCAAAATGTTGGCTCAGAAACTCTGGCATTTGAAGGACGCAAATCTTAAAGCTGTCAAGTTACAAGATCCTTGCACCCCTAACCTTTTAGGAAAAAAACGTCCAGGGGTGTTCAAACTTGACAGCTTAAGACTTTAAGGTTTAGATAGGACTCTTAGAGGTAGGCAGGGCGATTGGTGAGCCAGCCAATCAGTGAGCAGTGGGCAGGGCAAGTGTGGTGCTGACAGGTGGGTGGAGGAAGCTGGAACCGGTTCTAAACGGCACAGTAGATTTGTGGAATCTCTTCTATAGAAGAGGTTAGAACTGGCAGGAACCCACCCCTGCCTGATTGGCTTTAAACCACAAACTCCTGTCCCAGTAATTATGTAGGTTGTGTTTCAACAAACCAGGGAGACTCTTTTCAAAGAAGCTCTAAACCACAAAGTGGGTAAGAGGGAGGAGATGCTCAGGTTGGTCTCTTATTCGCATATCAATAAATCAGTGTGGACTGTTTATATGTTCATAAATAAATCATAATTTTATTAAATTTTTATAAGTCACAAATAAGGTGACACTGGGCAGCTTGCAGATCATAAAAAGAGAAAGAGAAAAGCTATTAGAACTATGCAAATTAAAATTTTAAAACTATGCAAAAAAGCAGACTCAAGGAGATGGACAGCACAGGGATGAGGTCTTCTTACCCCATCAACCACTTCCAGCAGTGAACAACCTCTTTCAAGGCCCCAAGTCAACAGGCAAAATCAAGTTTTAACAACCTTCTGGAAGGCCAAAAGTGTGGGAGCAGTTGTCACCTCCAGTGATAGGGAGTTCCACAGGATCAGGACCACAGCAGAAAGGGTTCTTCTCCTTGACCCCACCTTCTGGGATTCCTTAGCAGGCAGGTCCATTGGGATGAGATGACTCCTCAGATACCCTGGACTCATGCCATATATTTAATTGCAAACTATATTATAGCCAATTTTGTATGAGTGGTTAAGGCATCAGGCTAGAAACTGCCCTGGGCACAAAGCCAGCTGGATGACCTTGGGCCAGTCCCTCTCTCTCAGCTCCAGGAAGAAGGCAATGGCAAACCTTTTTTCCAAAATCTTGCCAAGAAAACTGCAGGGACCAGTCCAAGCATCTGCCAAGAGTCATGTCTGACTCAAAGGCACTAAAGAAAAATTATCTTCTTTAAAAAAAAAAACCAGATTGCATCTCCCTATGTTTATACAGAGGCAACAAAAAGAATGTATCTTTGCAGATGCTACTGCATGCTAACAATGGTGCAGATATTTATTTTATTTGCAGTAGACTTATATACCGCTTCATAGGCCTTTCAGGCCTCTCTAAGCGGTTTACAGAGAGTCAGCATATTGCCCCCAACAATCTGGGTCCTCATTTTACCCACCTCGGAAGGATGGAAGGCTGAGTCAACCCTGAGCCGGTGAGATTTGAACCGCTGACCTGCTGATCTAGCAGTAGCCTGCAGTGCTGCATTTAACCACTGCGCCACCTTGGCTCTTATATATACACATACACTGTGCATTTACCTATACCTATATATGTTTATCGTTACATTATGCCTTAATGCATAATGTAGAGCAGAATCACTAGACGAATCCAAGAGTAGATGAACAGCGCAGTGAGGCTAGAGCACCAAGGGAAGTTCATTTCCCATTGCAAATAGTAGTTACAAGGCTTCCTTTCTGAACATTGACCATTGCAATTCAGAGTTTCCTTCATTCAGTTTGCTCTCTCAGTCCTCTTTCTTCCAGGAAAGAAAAATTAGCAGCTAAAGGTCAACTACACAATTACTGTCACGTCTAGTTCACCTTGGCATCACCCTTGACTCTGAAAAATCTCAATCACCACTAATCCTGTCATGAAAACCATTGTATTCATTAACAGCGGGGCAAATCCTTTGACTATGTGGGACTACATGCAAAGCAGCCACATCTTTGGCCAGGTTCACAAACCTGATTCAAAGCTGTTCCTGGCCATCTCCCCAAGAGAAGTAGGTGTGTGTGGGCACTCATGTGGAGAAATCCAAGAGACCTTCTGAGGTAGCCATGGGATTTTAGAAAGATACATCTTTAACCGTTCCCAAAATAAAGCTTGATCTGTACTCTCGCAGATCCTAAACAAACAAACAAACAAACAAACATTCTAAAGCACCTATTTCAAACAATTTGCAGTGCTCTAATATCAGTACTGCAGTGGCTCAGGGGCTAAGATGCTGAGCTTGTCGATCAGAAGGTCGGCAGTTCAGTGGTTCAAATCCCTAACACTGCATAAAGGAGTGAGCTCCCGAGATGGCACAGTGGTTAGGGTGCAGTACTGCAGGCCACTTCAGCTGACTGTTATCTGCAGTTCAGCGGTTCTAATTTCACCGGCTCAAGGTTGACTCAGCCTTCCATCCTTCTGAGGTGGGTGAAATGAGGACCCAGACTGTGGGGGCGATACGCTGACTCTGTAAAACCACTTAGAGAGGGCTGAAAGCCCTATGAAGCGGTATATGTCTAACTGCTATTGCTATATTGCTACTTGTCCCAGCTTCTTCCAACCTAGCAGTTAAAAAGAACGTAAAAAATGTAAGTAGTAAAATAAGGACCACCTTTGGTGGGAAAGTAACAGTGTTCCGTGTGCCTTTGGTGTTTAATCATGCTGGCCACATGACCACAGAGACGTCTTTAGACAGTGCTGGCTCTTCGGCTTTCAAATAGAGATGAGCACCACCTCCTAGAGTCGGGAACGACTAGCACATATGTGCAAGGGGAACCTTTATCTTTATCTTAATATCAGTACTGCAGATATATAGTATTATGAATGTGGAAAACAGGCCACAAAGTACAGGGAAATAAGTCATGAAGCCGAGCCTCTAGATTTCATAGGATATTGATTACAGAATCCACAAATGGTGCAGATGGCCTTTCTAACTCCTCAGTCCAGACGATTAATTCCTTAGCCTCTCCCTTGCTCAAACATACTTCTTAAAAGAAAAAGAGCATGTTTTCTGATATGAGAAATCAAATCATCCACTGAAGCTCCTAAGAATGCAAAGATCTAAACAAAAATTAATTTATTTTTCTCCCCCCCCTTCTTATATTCCTTGAAGACACAAGCCTTTCCAAGCAGAAGATCAGGATTAAGGCAGATGTGCTTACCAGCTAGCTCATCTGCTTAAGTCTGGCAGGCTCCGAGATCAGTGATTAAAAAACCATCTCGAACTTTGATGAGATCCACAGTCCCAGTAATATGCACTCCCTGATTGCTTTCTTTGATACCCCCCCCCCTCCCATTCAACCACCCAGACCGTCAGCCTAAACCGGAAGTAGGAAGCATTTGACTGGAGATGATAGGCAGATTATATGGGTCAATTATACCCTTAATCTGCCTTCTCTGCAGAGATTAAATGTTCATAGATTGACTCTGTGTATTTGGCTTGCTCTGAGTAGTTACCAGATCAGGAAGGTTGCCCTTACTGAAAAGTCTGGTAAGAACTTAATCATGCAATGATAGGCTGCTGATACGAGGGAACCAACTGCTCTGTGCTTCTAGAGATGGATTTATTTACCATTTCACTGCTGCTTCCTAGAATCAGTTGTATAACATGGACCTAGATATGCTAACAAAATAACAGAGTTGGAAGGGACCTTGGAGATCTTCTAGCCAACCCCCTTGTTCATACAGGAAACACTATACCATTTCAGACAAACAGTTGTCCTGATCTCTTCTTAAAAACCTCCAATGTTGAAGCACTCACAACTTCTGGAGGCAGGTTGTTCCATTGATTAATTGTTCTAACTATTAAGAAATTTCTCCTTAGTTCTAGGTTGGTTCTCTCCTTGATTAGTTTCCATCCTTTGTTTCTTGCCCTGTCTTCAGGGTGCTTTGGAAAACAGGTTGACCCTCCTTTTCTTTGTGGCAGCCCCTTAGATATTGGAACACTGCTATCATGTCACCCCTGGTCCTTCTAGACATACCTGTGGTGTATTTCCATTAAGGGGTGTGTGTGGGTGGGTGTGCGCGCACTCATACATTCTCTTTATGAAAGAGCCACTTGGAAAATGCTTTACCAAGCAAAAGCAGGATAAGGAAAAGAAGGAAAGAGCTGTAACCAATCCAATAGAGAGGATGTCTTGATTCCAAAGCCTTTCTAGATGATAACGCTGTTTCCTGTGTTTAAGGAACGTATAATTTAGTGTGACAGTGGTGTCTTGTTATATTGTATAAGCACTTTATTTCAGAAATGATTTTTTTCTGACTGCACAAAACGGGGCTGCTTTGTCGATTAGTAAAGGGAAATCACACTGCATCCAGTAGCGGGCCGGTGCCGGTTCAGACCGGTTCGGGCAAACGGATAGTTCTGATGATCAGTTGGCCCCACCCTCCTGCCCCTGCCCTATCCTGTCCTATATTTCCTTCTTTCTGGCTCAGCTGATTGATGCAGCACAGCTGATTTCTCTGCCTCCGCTGTTCTACTTACCGGAATTGCCTTAGAAGGTAAGCAGCTGAGCTTCAAATTGCTGTATTTTGAATGCTGCGCACGATCACCGAACCGGTTGTTAAACCAGTTGCAGCCCCACCCCACCCCAGCTGCATCTCGGTGAATTGAACTGTCGAGGTGGCCTGCTTCTCTTTGCCCAGCTACTTCCCTTTCACAAAAATGAACGCATGCTCAGAAGCCCGTCAGATAGTGAGGAAGGATCCTGCAGTGTGTAGAAACAATGCTTGGTAGAGCTGTGTAGAAACAATTTGACTGAAGTGAAGTATTCCTTTTGGGTTCACATCAGGGATGAAATCCTCCCGGTTTGGCCTGGTTTGGCTGAACCAGTAGGGACAATTGGCCATGGTTCTGTGAACCGGTAGTAAAAAAAAAAAGCTTCCGGGGATTGCCAGCTCAGCAGTGAGCCGCACAATTGTTGGAAGCTTTTTTCCTGCTTTTTAAAGCATTTTTTCTCTGCCGGTTTGCTCAAACTGGCAGGGGGAAAAAATGCTTTAAAAAGCTTTTTTAAAAGCTGAAAGTGAAAAAAAAAGTTGGCCACGCTCACCCAGTCACATGACCCCACCACCACCAACCCTGCCCACAGAACTGGGGTGGGGGTTAGATTTCACCACTGGTTCATATTTGTTTGAGCCGAAAACTCAGAAGATACTTATTGCTAAGAGATTGGACCTGATCCAAATTCAAGTCTATTCTCATCTGTAGCTATTGAAAATCCTCCATTTAAAGGATAATATGGTGCTCTCTGAGCTTGCTTGTTTTCTTGCAGACGTTTCATTACCCAAACTAGGTAACATCATCAATGTTTGTTGAAAGCCAGCTGGGAAGAATACAAATGCCGAGCACGTGACCCCAGGACAGTGGAACTATCATAAATAAATGCCAGTTGCCAAGAACCTAAATTTTGATCACATGATCATCGGGATGCTGCAAGGGTCATAAGTGTGAAAATCGGTCATAAGCCAGGTTTTTTTTCAGTGCCATTGTAACTTTGAATAATTATTAAACAAGCCAAGGACCACCTGTAATTCCAGGTGCAGCAGAAAAGTAAATATACTTATGTCCCAAAGAATGACACTGTTTAAATATGAGGCCCAATGTATACCCAGTGTATATCTGCGGTGGCACAGTGGTTAAAATGCAGTACTGCAGGCTACTTCTGCTGACTGCTGGTTGCCTGCAATTTGGCAATTCAAATATCACCAGGCTCAAGGTTGACTCAGCCTCCCATCCTTCCAAGATCAGTAAACTGAGGACCCAGTTGTTGGGGGCAATATGCTGACTCTGTAAGCTGCTTAGAGAGGGCTGTAAAGCACTGTGAAGCTGTATGTAAGTCTAAGTGCTATTGCTATTGCTATTTTGCTTAATCATATTGGATGGGCGGAAATAATTGGAGATGGGTCTACCCTTAAAATAGCCAGGAAAAGGTGATAGTGAATACCTTGAGCACCTTGAATTGCAACCAGTAACCTGTAACCATTGCAACTCAAGCAGCAACAAGGCCATATGAGCATAATGACAATGCCCCCATCCTTGCTCATGTCACTGCCTTCTGAACTAGCTATAGCCACCAATGGAACTAAGCTAGCTAGGAAGGAAAAGCCTAGAGTTTAAACTGCGGGACACAACCCTATAAAAAGGCCTTGATTTCTT
Source organism: Thamnophis sirtalis (assembly GCF_051295495.1). NCBI lineage: Eukaryota > Metazoa > Chordata > Lepidosauria > Squamata > Natricidae > Thamnophis > Thamnophis sirtalis. Next base: position 42,267,790 of record NW_028261383.1, on the reverse strand, counting down.
CGTACTGCAGAGAAGAAATAAACATATACTGTATGACTTCATTCTTAGCTGTAAGAAAGAGCCTAATCTAAATGACTTCGCATTGGCCAAAGCTTACTTCTACTGAGTGAGCTTTTTCATAAATGTGGCTTTAAATACCTGGACAGTGAAAACAGTTATGTGCTTTAATCAATGTTTTGTCATCATTGTCATCTACCATCTAAATTTCAGCCATGTCCCAGCTGCTTCATTTCCCATAGATCGTCTGAAAGAAAGAAGGGTATCAGATTCCAGGATCTGAATTTCTGGAGAGGGAACTTAGCAATAATTTTACCAATAGTTTCTATCAGCAGGTGAAATGAAACTAAAGCAGCGATGGTGAACCTTTTTGTAAAGGCGTGCCAAAATTTTGCGCATGTGCACTATCGCATGTGCGCATGTGCCCACACCCACAATGCAATGTGCTTTGCCACCTGCACATGTATGCACAACCCCTGCCCCATGCATGGGGGCATCCCCCCATGCAGGGGTGAGTTTTTGCCCTCCCCAGGCTTTGGAGGGTTTCCTGAAGCCTTGGGAGGGTGAAAACGGCCTTCCCCAGCCCTCCAGAAGGCCGAAAATCAGCTAGCCAGCATATGCATGCATGTCAGAGCTGATGGCTCGTGTGCCGGCATGCCACCTGTGGCTTGCATGCCATAGGTTCGCCATCACAAAACTAGAGCTTCACTAGACTCACCAGCACTTCATATGGAAATTCATGAAATTCTTTGGATTTCATAGTTCTTGGGAACAAGCCATCCTAGTGGTTCTCCCACACTTATAGGCAGCTTAAAATGGTCAAGTCTCACTAGAAAGTGGGCAGGTTGTGATAAGTCCTTTCAGTCTCTGATCGCTTTTTTCATCGTCTTGGCAGAAAGAGATTAAACATGGTTTGCTGGACCCATAAAACAGCCTAATGGTTACCACATTTATAGTCCACAAATTGGGGAGAGACTAGGTGTGAAATCCAGCAGGTTCTGACAGATTCTGGAGAACCAATAGGGGAAATTTTGAGCAGTTCAGAGAACTGGCAAATGCCATCTCTGGCTGGCCCCAGAGTGGGGAAGGAATGGAGATTTTGAGTATCGTTCCTCTGCCACGCAAAACCAAGCCACACCACGCCCACCAAGCCACACCATGCCCACCAAGCCACACCCACAGAACGGGTAGTAAAAAAATTGCATTTCACCACTGGGACAGACTTATTATTTCTGTTTATTATGGTTTCTCTGGCATTGACTGGTTGACAAGATGGGACATACCACATTTTTTGGTGAATTTATAGATGTATGCACAACTTCCCTGCAGGAAAATAATTGCCTGCTAGGTGAGCATGTAAACCTTAGGTATTGTGTAAGAAATGTAAAATAAGGCTTAATCTTGTACTCTATTTACTTTCTTCTTAGTATGTTTCTTGGTAGATGAAGTATATCTTTGCCATATATTCTGTTTGTTCTGGAGGTTTTTAGTTTGTACCATTTTTCTCTATAGATTAATATATTATCATTTAATGCACTCTTGGAGCCAGGCGTATGCAAATTGTTCTTGGTCTGAAATGTTTGTCCTGTATTCCACATTCAGAATAAAATATGCTTCTCCTGAAAGTTTTTGGTGAGGTCATGGAAATACATGATTATTATTATTTTTGCCCATACTTGGAAGAAATTCAGGAATGGTAGGCATGGTTTTGAGAATTTCAGATTATGCCAAGGACGGCCATTAGAATTTTGCTTTATGGCTGGTGATGCATTTATTTTGGCTTTAAAAAATGGTCACTTAGGTAGTAGAATCGCAGGCCTGATCATATTGTTGCTGCTACTGACTTAGGATGGGTGATATGTGAAGTGCTAGAGCAGAACAACAGATATTAAATTTTTGGCTCAGGGTTAAAAAGCCATATTGGGCTGTTCTGTGCTGCTTTTTTCATGCAGAGAAGATTGCTTTCACCTGTATTCCCATCTATCTACCAGTAGTAGGTAAGTTAGATTCTTTTTAATTCTTTACTGTGTAGAATTTGGAGCTTATGTGGGGAAATTGCATGTGTGTTTTGTATTCTACTTTTTGTCTGCAGGAAATGTAACCAATTGTTTCCTTAAAGGATGTTTAAAATATTCAGATAATCTTCTTAGTCGATTTTTCTGTAAATTGAGTGGCAAGTAGTAGTCAATAAAGATTGCCTCTCCTTTATTCTGGTGATTCCTGGAATCCCTGAAAAACAAAGGGCAAGAGACCTATTTTAAGTTGTCATTGTTTTTCATGACTAGAACATTCAAAGCATTTCAAATGTTATACTACTAGAATACAAAACCTTAGAATCGTCTTAAGTTTAGTTTTGTCAGAACCCAGCCAACGTAAATTGTTCCAAAAGAACATACCAAGTGAGACTGTTTTGTTCCAAGCTTAAAATATTCTTGTTTTGTGCATAAAAGGACATTGTCCTGCCAGAGATACTATTCAAACCTTCTGCCCTTCTGTTATTTGCTCAGGCAGATTAATGTTTCCCTTCCTTTATATCACTACACATTAGCAAAACAAAAAGAGATGTAGAAGGAAAAGGAGATTATCAACATGCCAAGGGGATCAAATGAAAACTGTATTTGTAAAGTCAACAAGCTGAATGCAATTTTTAGAACAATGTTCTTCAACTTATTGCTGTCAATATGTTTTGCATTACAACTCAATGATTTCCAAACAATGCAAAAAGAGATTGTAGCCTTGAACATATAGTTGATTAACAGAATAACATGATTGGAAGGGACCTTGGAGGTCTTCTGGTCCAAACCTCTGCTCAAGCAGGAGACACTATACCGTTCCAGACAAATGGTTGGCCAATCTCTTCTTTAAAAATCCAAGGTTGGAGAATGTACAACTTCAGAGGCAAATTGTTCCATTGATTAATTGTACTGTGTGGAAACTTTTCCTTAATTCTAAGTTGGTTCTCTCCTTGATTAGTTTCTATCCATTGCTTTTTGTCCTACCTTCAGATGCTTTGGAGAATAGGTTGGCCCTCTCTTCTTTGTGGCAATCCCTTAGATAGTAGAACAGTGCTATCATGTCACTCCTAGTCTTTCTTTTCATTAAACTAAAGATTTCACTGTCCAGTTCTGTCCTATTCTAGGATGTGGTGCTCATCTTGTTTCTGGGCTGAGAGAACCAATATTGTCGAAGACATTTTCCATGGTCATGTCATCAGCATGGCTATACGTCAAAGGTGCATGGAATGTTGTTACCTTTCCATCCAAGTGGTACCTATTAATCTACTCTCATTTGCATGTTCATTTGCGGAGCAAGATAGTTACGAACTGACTATAATGATTTTCCTTGTCTATAATTTGTGCAGTTCAGTTTTGTATTAAAAGTTTTATTAACTCCAGTGCTTGAGTTCATCTACAAAACTGTGCATTAGAGAACCACTTTGGTCTAGTGGTTAAGGCACCAGTTTAGAATCTGGGAGACTGTGAGTACTAGTCCTATTTTAGGAATGAAATCCATGATCTCAGGCAAGTCATTCTCTCTCAGCCCATCTCATCTCGTAGGGTTGTTATTGTGGGGAAAATAGGAGGAGAAATGTGGATATGTTATTTGTAAATATAAGAAATGTGGGATACTAATTAATTAATTAATTAATTAATTAATTAATTGGCTCTAGTTAATGTTCCAAAGTAAAGGTATTTTGGATTATTAGATTTTACCGTACAATTTATTTCTACACTATCCACTTATTGGGCAATGACTTGGTATTTAGTTTTAGGCTTACCTGGCAACTAATTTTATGATTCTATTTTTAATCTAATCTTAACTTCTGATTTTTAGTCTTAGTGTTAATAGCGTGCTCCTTATTTATTTACACCTAAATATGTTATGCTTCCATGGCTGGATTTGTTATATTTTCTTTTTAATTTGATCATGATCAAAAAATAGGCTTGTGAATTTTCCTCAACTGGGTAACTGGCTCTACTATTAATTCCCCAGGAATGCTGTATGTTGTAGTACAATGCAATTAAAGGCTGCCAGGATAAAGAAGACTAACTTTTCAGGTCCACAGTTTATCTCCATTTTACAATGGGCACGTGAGTGAGTGAGTGAGTGAGTGAGTGAGTGAGTGAGTGAGTGAGTGAGTGAGTGCTTTAATCCTAAGAGACACCAGGCAGTTTACAAATACCAAACAGAATAAACTGCATATGTATAACAAGGAATAGAAAACAGTTTGATCATTTTTGGACTAATGATTCACATTATCAATCTCCAAAGCCTCCTGAAAGAACCAAGTTTTTGCTAGCCATCGAAGATGTAGCAGCAAATATAAACAATTTAATTCATGGAAGGCTCAGCCCAGACAATCAGACCCTGCCATAAAAAAGGGGCTTGAGACCCTCTTAAGTAACATAACTGACTAACATTCCATAGATGAAGTAAGAGTTGTAAAGAAACCCTGCTTTGCTGTCATTAGCTCCCCAAAGAAGGCTTGGATTTAGCTCGCACATATAAAAAAAATGTTTACCTACTCCAGTGTTTAGAGTTTAGAGTTTAGAGTTTATTGGGATTTATAGGCCGCCCTTTTCCCTGAGGGGACTCAGGGCGGCTTACAACCACAAGGGAGGGGGGTGCAGTGTCAAAACAACACAGAATGTGAACAAAGAAAAAATAGTAAAAACACAACTTTCGTTCAGCAATCAAACACTCGGGCGGGTAAATTGGGAACCTATCCCCAGGCCTGCTGGGAGAGCCAGATCTTGAGGGCTGCGCGGAAGGTCTGGATAGTGGTGAGGGTACGGATCTCAACAGGGAGATCGTTCCACAGGGTCGGAGCTGCAACAGAAAAGGCTCTCCTCCATTTACCTACTCCAGTGTGACTCCAATTATCTCTTCACTCCATCTTTCCAAGGTCCACAGAGGACCAAAAAATATATTTACTATTTACACTTACAACGGAAATTAAAATTGTACCCAGATATCCAGATTTAAAGACTCTGAGCTTGTCAGCTAGAAAGCTGATAGCCCAGATTCGAGGCAAGAGTCCTGTGCAATAGGGTGAGCTCCTCTTCTTGCCCCTGCTCCTGTCAACCTAGCAGTTTAACACATTGCAAATGCAAGTAGATAAATAGGTACCACTTTGGTGGGTACCACTTTGCTGACCACATAACCATGGAAATGTCTTTGGACAACGCTGGCTTCCTTGGCTAAGAAATGAAGATGAGCACCATTCCCTAGACATGACTGGACAGGGAAACCTTTATCTTTACCCAGATTTTACCCCTATGTTTACCTAGGGATAAATGTCTTTTAAAATGGAACATATCTGGAAACACTAATAGGCAAATATAGGGAGGCAAAGTGAGCCTCATTTAAGTAAAATGCTACAAAACCATAATGATTGGACTAGATCCTTATGGGTCAGGTGTGTTTGTGCTTCATTAAGGATTCCTGAAATCCAACACTATAAATTATCACTTTGGTCATACAGAATGTTGGGAGAAATAGAAGAGTCATGGGGAATTAAGGAGAACATCGGAATCTAGTGCAACTCACAGGGCATTTTTCTAAGCTTATACTTAAAAGCATTTCTAGTATCAAGAAAAGGGCAAAATAAGATCTGATTAACGCTGGAAATGTTTTCCTCATTTGTGTGGAAGAATCGCATGTATGTAAGGAATTGCCATCTATAATTTGTCAGGAGGTTTATTCCCTCATGAAGTATTAATTTAAGCAGGATTTACTCTAATTTATTTTAGATCGACCCTTAATAAAATAAGTCCTAGATTTATCACTTGGCTTTACTTGTTCCTAAAGATCTTTATTGGAACAGCTTTTCATGTTTCAGCAGACATTTGGTGAAGGCAGTTAATTGGTTTTCTTTCCAGAGAAGATTGCTCCACTAATCATTCTACCTTGATACAGACTCTCATATGTCAGTGGGACCACATCAGTGTAAACAGCGCTGTAATTGAACTGCATCCTAAGAAATCTGACAGATTACTGTTACTCGGTGTCCTGCTGACATGTTTTCTGTTTTCTACATGGAATAATTGGGTTTTTGTTAATGGAAAACTGACAGTATCAGGCATTCCGGAGGGTCTTCCCCCATGGAAGGAGGGTTGACAGAAAAATGGAACGCAAAAGTTGAAGGGCCCTTGAAGATCATCTAGTGGGATTCCGTGCTCTGTGCAGGACCCAACAATTATGGAATCCCCATCATATCCACTCTTTGCTTAAGCACTTCCAGCAAAGGGGAATTTATCATCTCCTAAAATAATATATTCCCATGCTGAATAGCTTTTACCATTGTGAATCATTCCCTGATGCCTAACCAAAATCTACTTCCATTATTAGAGACCACTATTTCTTATCCTGTCCCAACTTGGAATAATTCTGCTCTAACTTTTACATGAGATAAAATAAAGGGATGCGGTGGCTCAGTGGCTAAGACGCTGAGTTTGTCGATCAGAAGGTTGACAGTTCAGCGGTTCGAATCCCTAGCACTGCATAACAGGGTGAGCGCCTATTACTTATCCCAGCTTCTGCCAGCCTAGCAGTTCGAAAGCACGTAAAAATGCAAGTAGAAAAATAGGGACCACTTTGATGGGAAGGTAACAGCGCTCCATGCGCCTTGGGCATTTAGTCAGGCCGGCCACATAACCATGGAGACGTCTTCAGACAGCTCTGGCTCTTCAGCTTTGAAGTGGAGTTAAGCACCAGGAACAACTAGCACATACAGTATGTGCAAGGGAAACCTTTATCTTTAACTTAACTTTTACATAATGTCCCCTTAAGATAGCAGTCATGTCTCCCTGCACAATTCTCTACTCCAAATTAACCATATTCAATGTCCCTAACAGATGCTCGTAAGTTTCTTTCCAACTAAGTATCAACTTAGAGCCAGACATGTTTCAATTTGCCAATCGTAGTACCCAAAACTGAACATTGTATTCTAGGTATGGTCTGAGCAATGCATAATAGAAAGGAACAATAACTTCTCTTTATCTTGGCACTGGATGTTTGTTGATGTGACCTCAAATTGCATTCACTTTTGTTTTTGCATCACCCTGTTGGTTCATGTTCAGCTTGTAAGTCACCAAGACATCCAAATCCTTTTCACATCTGCTGCTACCTAATATGGAATATGATCTCGTTGTCCCTATGCTCATGCTTTTGATTGTTTCCAATCTAAATAAATCCCTTTGCTCCTGCTGAAATCCATAATTGCTGATTTCAGCCCATCCTACTATATCTTGATAACGTCCTCTAGGTTCTTTGCTGTTGTTGTTAGTTATGAAGTTATGTCCAATCCATCGCAACCCCATGGACAACATTCCTCCAGGCCTTCCTGTCCTCTACCATCCCCCGGAGTCCATTTAAGCTCACACTGACTGTTTCAGTGACTCCATCCAGCCACCTCATTCTCTGTCACCCTGTTCTTCTTTTGCTCTCAATCTTTCCCAGCATTAGGCTCTTCTCCACTGAGTCCTTTCTTCTCATTAGGTGGCCAAAGTATTTGAGTTTCATCTTCAAGATCTGGCCTTTTAAAGAGCAGTCAGGGTTGATGTCCTCTAGGACTGACCAGTTTGATCACCTTGCAGTCCAAGGAACTCGTAGGAGTCTTCTCCAGCTTCTTTGCTATCTCTCAATCTTTGAGACATCTTCAAATTTAATAACCGTATTAAAAACCATATTTTCTTACCTCTCATGCAAGTCATTTATAAATATGTCGAACAGCACAGATCTCAAACTCTCAACACTTCCTTCTGATAAGAAATGGAATCAGGTGCTGGTAAATATTTATTCGATACAGTTATTTAATCAATTTTATGTTGATGAAATGGTGGTGTACTCTGCCTGCTTACTCAATCTCCTACATATGCTATCTCACAAGCGTATTTGGTCATTGCTGACCAATGGCTGCTTTAATCAAATATCATGTGATATCAATCTTAAACAGTAGCTAAAATATGCCTAATAAAGTCAAGGTAGGGAATATGAAACTGAAGGGAACCAGGTACTCCTGGAAGATATTGCAGCTAGGCTTCTATTAGAGAAGTGAAGGGAAAAGCAAGAAGAATTATTGGAGAGGGAGGGGGAATGACTCAGTTCCTGTCTGAGTGACAAGTTGCTTATCTTGAGACATCTGGCCAGAATTAAATTCTGTATAGAAGCAGATGACATTCTATTGGTTCCTGTGGTAGGTCCTGCTGCTAGAAAGTACAATGGTAATAATAGCCATTGGCATCTTGTTTCCACTGTCAGAAATCCCCAGCCTATGACCTCAAGTGACTTAGTTATGTCCACAATGGGGTTAATACATCCTTCCGTAAAATGGTCTGTTAAAACATACAGAACTATTAAATTACAAGAATATCAGTTATCCCACATATCTTTCTTACACTCTTTTTTTAAACTTCTCCCCTCAGGCTGAGAAGCCTTTTTTTCAGCATTGTTCCTAGAGTCTGCTAGATATAACTCTTCCCTTGGGGAAATACAAAAAAAAAATCTTTTCCACCATTATTACCATTAGTGCATACACGTTTCAAGGGCAATAACATGACGAATACTTGATATTGTGCACTATAAAAAAAAAACTTGGCCCATTAAATTATCAAGAATGCTCAAGAATCTTTTGTTTACGGTTGACAATCATACTAGTAAAAGTTGCTACATGGATTTTGCAGTCTCCTTAAAATCTTATCTCTTATTGAAAAAAGTTTCATATGCAACTATCAACAGCTTGGGTTTAAAAACCATTGGATCCCCATTATGATTTAAGGAGTTACATTAATTTTTTTATTTTGTTTGGCTGACTCTGGGGACTCCTTAGAAGGGACGTGGTGACTCAGTGGCTAAGATTCTGAGCTTGTCAATCAGAAGATCGGCAGTTCAGTGGTTCGAATCCCTAGCATTGTGTAACGGAGTGAGCTCCCGTTACTTGTCTGCCAACCAGCAGTTCGAAAGCATGTAAAAATGCTTTACATTTTACAGAGATGTCTTCGGACAGCACTGGCTCTTCAGCTTTGAAACGGAGATGAGCACTGCCCCCTAGAGTCGGGAACGACTAGCACATATGTGCAAGGGGAACCTTTATCTTTTACCTTTACTTTAGGGCTCCTTAGAGGAAAGCCTTCTAACTTTTCCTGTCTCTTGATACATTGCACAATTCTTGCAGGTGCTTTTCTGTGGCACTTCATCTATTTATCTCCTGCATTGTCCGCCTCCTCTCTCCTTCCACTCACCTTGCCCAACATTTCCATCGATGCTGCAATAATCATGATGTGTCCAAGTTTCATTTGATGATTATTGCTTTCAGTGCATGTTCTGGCTTGATTGCCTTAAAGTACCGAAGGGTTGATTATCTTGGCTGTCCAAGAAATGCAAAGAAAAGCCTTCTTCAATGTTATGGCTCAGAGGTGTCCACCTCTTTCTCTTGCTGATGCACAGAGTCCATCCTTCCCCTCCATATATTTTAACAAGGAATGCCAATTAACCATTCTAACGTTTGCTTTGATTGAAACATCTCTCTTTCCCTTATCTAGACCCCCTCAATATCTTTTGAGGAACTTCAAAATAGATTGGGAAAGAAGGAAGGTGCCATCATTGATGAGGACCAAGCATCTTTTCCTTCCAAAGTATGGGTAGACTGGGATTCTTCCATACAATTCTGGCCATGAGAAAACATATTTTTAACAAACAGTATAATTCTGCCATCGTCGCAAATCAATATGTTTTCTTCAAGGCAGCCATATGAACATCAAGGGAAGTTTCTATTAATGGTGTTTCCCTTGAAATGGAAAAGAGATACTTTTTTTGTCCACAACGTAGCATGAAGTTAAATGTAGCATGCTATTTATGGAATTAAAAAGTGCACATTAACTGTATTCATTAATGTCACATCCAACTTGTGTTACAGAGACAACTAAATCAGAGCACTAGAAACCTAAGTAAATAGTAATGCTATAACATAAATCTATTTATTCCAGTAGTGCCCCATTGGTTCAGACTGACATCAGAATCACAGCATTGCAACGCAAACCCCGTCTCTTTTCTGTGTGCATTGCGATGTTGCATGCACCAAAAGAGAGAGCATTTGCGGTGCAACTTCATGTCCCTTCTTTCATCATTTTGATGAAAGCAGTGGATTCCTGTGAGCATCACTGACTTTCTCACAACCTGGTGAGAGGAGAAGCTATGGCTGCTTAACTTATGACCACAATTGAGCCTTACATTTCCATTGCTAAGTGAGGCAGTCATTAAGTGAGTTTTGCCCCATTATATGACGTTTCTTGCCACCATTGATAAGTTGCTAAGTTAGTAAGTTGTTAAGTAAATTTAGCTTCCCCATTGACTCTGCCTGTCAGAAGCAGGGGTGAAATTCAGCAGATTCTGACAGGTTCTGGAGAACCGGTAGCAGAAATTTTGAGTAGTTCAGAGAACCGGCAAATACCAATAGGGTGGGAATGGGGATTTTGTAATATCCTTCCCCCAGGAGTGGGGAGGGATTGGAAATTTTGCAGTATCCTTCTCCTGGAGTGAGGGGGGAATGGGGATTTTGCAGTATCCTTCCCCCAGGAGTGAGGAAGGAATGGGGATTTTGCAGTATCCTTCCCCCAGGAGTGGGGAAGGAATGGGGATTTTGCAGTATCTTTCCCCTGCCACACCCATCAAGCCACACCCACAGAATCGGTAGTAAAAAAATTGAATTTCACCACTGGTCAGAAGGTCACAAAAGGTGATCATATGACCCCAGGACAACTATCATAAATAAATGCCAGTTGCCAAGCATCTGAATTTTAATCAGCTGACTATGGGGATGCTGCAAATGTTGTCAGTGTGAAAAGAGGTCATAAGTCACTTTTTGTTGTAATGTCAAACGGTCACTGAACAAATGATTATAAGTCCAATACTATCTGTGCTTCTTAAAATGCTTAAACACACAGAAACACACACAGAGCTACACATAAATATACAAACAGGTACATAGGTTTGCTTTAGCAGAAGGTTTGTGGTGAATTCTCCCAGCACCAGACTAAGGAGGTCTGCAGATTTTAGCCAATAACTGCAAAGGTTATGATTCAGATTTCTATATTCTTTTCGGTGATAGGCAATGTCTGTCTCTCTGTCTACTTGCTGTCCAGTTGCAGAGCAACATCAAGAAAACTAGTGGAGCCTATTAGGTGAAGAATTATATGCCACTTCTTCCTTTCGAACTGTAACGCGATTCTTTAACCCTCGAAAACCTCTTTTCCACTTATGATATCAGCCTACAAAAATGCTTCCAAATTGCCAGGGGATCCATTTGCAACCCGATGTAAAGCATTGGAGGGCCTTATTCAACTATTCACTAGACATCCCGTTCCAACTGAATACATAGGCTGCTCTGAAACGCTCATTTTACAATGTGAAAGCTACCCAAAAGGACTCAATTAAGGTTACTGAGTCCAGTTTGTGACGTCTTTTGATTCCACTTTTAGTCTTGGAGCATAAATACCCATACAATTAAAGTATTGTATGACTGGCGTTATTCTTTTGCAATGTGCAAAATAACATTACGTCCCAATTATACCGGTGCTGAATTGCAATCCATTGACTAGGAAAGGGCATGGCCCTTTACAAAATTGCTATGTAGGTAGTCTGTTTAGTTAAGGCCATTTATAGGGGCGAAAAATGAGTGTAAAATATCAACATTCCTTTTTTTTTAAGTGAACAAACAAGAATACTGTATTCAAAATGAGGCCTTAAAATAGGAGGGATATACATTTCCTTTGAGACCTTCTATAGTTCACTGTTTCAGGTGTCTTTTTTAAAAGGCTTAAATGATGTGGAGTTTATGCAGGGTTACAAAAACTAGATTATATCCTGGAGTCTTGATAGCTACATGCCTATTATTCCATTCCTGGCTTTCACAAAGATCCATCCGTCTCCTGCACTTCCTCTCGCAGCACTGTATGATCATAGCTGTCAATCCCAGCAGCCCATATTCATTGTGATAAGGAAGGGGTGTGAGCACTTCAGATCAGTGTTATTCTTGAGTGGCAATCCTCGTACCTTAAAGGATGGCGGTTTTTTGCAGTGACAATGGGTATCAGCTTCCTTGTTCTCAAGAGTTAATGCCCTTTGCAAGAAAATTTAATTTGCTTTTTAAATAGTCCAGCACCATCCATTAAGAAGCAGCCAGCTATCCAACATTCAAAGGTGACCATATCTTACATACAAATAGATTTATTTATACTCTACGTCGATGTTTCCCAAACATTTTCCTTCAATATCCAAAACTGGACATTGGGATTCATTTTGTGATTCTTATGAAGGGAAAAAATGGGAAATCCTATTTCACGCCTGTAGGTACTTGGAAACAGCATTAATTGCAGCAATTTATGCATCCCCAGTTACCACAGGATATTCATCCCAAATTGTTAAGCAGAAAGGGGTCTTTTTCTTCAAATAACATCTTGCCCTGATTGCTTGACTTTAGCTCAATCATTCGCGCTGCAAAACCATGAATGGATCCATGTTGGATTACTTGAAGAAGAACTACTTCTTCCCAATTTTGGGGGCTTTCCCCAGGTTTAGGAAGCACAGCTCTATGTAGATGTGGGTGAGTGGGTGGGCGGGCGGGTGGACAGGCGGATGGATGGATGGATGGATGGACAGATGAACAAATAAATCTCAACCCACATACTGATAATAATGTGCGCTAGCTCTTCTACAGTGAGAATGGTTTAAGTGAATTGGTAGGCAAGGATCTTGTGCTTGCTGGTTAAAACATTTACAGGCAAATTTTGTTAGTTAAATTGTATTGTTTAGAAGAGATTCATGAATGTACGATATCAGGGTGATAAGACAAGTAAAATACTTTTTTCAAATTGTAATGGTTCGTAGCACCATGAAGTTTGAGAACCCCGTATTCCTTCTGATTCCCTCTGTTTCTAAAACTGTAAAGTTCTACAGAATGTTTAAGATTAATTACTTTGGTATTTCTTCTTCTGAAAGGCTAGCATGATGAATGATTGTTGAAAATGGTGTTTGCTTAATTTAAATAATAACCTGGATGTGTCCTGCAGTGTTTCAGTGACAGCCCCCCTGGGATCACTGAATAGAATATTGTTGCCACGAGCCTATCTTCAATTCATTTTGTTAAGTTATTCTTAGGGGTTCCTTGCTGAGAAATTAGGAATGAAACATTAAAATAATGAACAACCTGTCATCCTATATAAAAAAAAATCTTCAACCTGTCATGCCCTCTCATATGCCCTCCATTATGTCTTATCAGTCACACAATTCTTTTCAACAGTTTTATTTCTTCTTTTAAGAATTCTAATTTACACTAAACCTTTGAGTGGGCAATCTGTAGCCATTCATAAATTGCTTGATTATGGAGTAATCAGAATCTTAGCCTTTGAAAGAGTTTTCCCATTCATGCACCAAGTTCTGTAGATTTTCTTTTTTTCCATGTGCTCTTCTTAAAATGCAGTTGCCTCACTATTACCTTTCCTAACTGGGTGGGCTACAACTCCCATGTTTAAAGGTAAAGGTAAAGTTTCTCCTCGCACATATGTGCTAGTCGTTCCCTACTCTAGGGGGCAGTGCACATCCCAATTTCAAAGCCGAAGAGCCAGCGCTATCCAAAGACGTCTCTGTGGTCATGTGGCCGGCATAACTAAATGCCAAAGGCACAGGGAATGCTGTTACCTTCCCACCAAAAGTGGTCCCTATTTTTCTATTTGCATTTTTACATGCTAGGTTGGCAGAAGCTGGGACAAGTAACGGGAGCTTACTCTGTTACATGGCGCTAGGGATTCGAACCACTGAACTGCCGACCTTTCTGATCAACAAGCTCAGCATCTTAGCCACTAAGCCACCACGTCCCTCTAATTAGACATAGGCAATGGCTAAAATGATGTGTGTGGGGGGGGAGAGAGAGAGAATCTGTGTGTGTATATATGTATAAATTCTTGTTTGATGATCAATGCTCTTAAACTTGATAAAGTCCAGATTTATTTGTTTGTTTATCAAATGTCTATATCGCCCATCACATTTGGGTGACCCTGGGCTGTTTACAAACAAAACAATAAAATAATAAAAAGCCACAGTTTAAAACAAAGTTGTAAACAAAATTAAAGCAGAGTTAAAAAGAATAACAGCAAAGTAAAATGGCAGAGGAAGCACCTGCAACACACCAACCACCCCCCAAGGTTGCATGACACTCTTAGATTCCCCCAGACCAGTTGACGCTCTTTCAAAAGGTCAGGAACTAGGGAATCAGCCTTTCTTTAACTGATGGGGTCTGTAACATGCCCTTCTTGTGCTTAGATGACAACTTCCAGCAGCTTTAATCAAAAGAACCCTAATGTAGCTTTTCTCAGCTACCTGGCTGGGGTTGACTAAAGTTTCTGCCCATCAGATTTGGAGGGTATCAAATTGGAGAAGGCTGAAGCTTGGATTGAATGCTCCAGATCTGAACAAGCTCTCTATGATATATTGGTATGACAGGGAGATACACCGAAGGAAATGAAAGTTAATAAATTCTGAATCAAACTGAGCTCCAAGTCAAAAACCAGATACAAAGGAAAAACTAACTAAAATGTGTGTGTGTTTTTTAATCATTAACAGGTAGATGCAGGGACTTCAGCAACCAAATGCACTAGATTTATTAGTATCTAATAATTTATTGCAAGTGTGTTTTTGCTTTGCTATCTGTGACTTCACTGAGAAGGTTTAGTTGATCTTACTTTCACTTTCCTGAGGGGCATGTAGTAAAAAATTATGTATTTGTTTTTCTTCACATAATGCTGCTCTCTTCTTGGAGCAAATAATTAATTCCTGCTTATTTATCAGCCGCTAGAGGGAGCATTATACATATTAGTAACACTCTCAAAGATCTACCTTGTTGGTATAAAGACTTTTCACGTTAATGAGATTTTCTCTTCAAATAACACCGACAACAAATCTGCTATTTGCAATAGCTTCTGATTCAAAGAAAATAATAATAGCATTAGTTTACATTATATTTAAGGTATTAAAGAAAACCTTAAAGCACTAAACGCTTTTTACATGAATGTGAGATGGAGGAGATTGGAAATAAGAGACCATAGTAAAAAATAGCTTTTTTTAATTTTAGAATAAGGAAATTCAGGTTAGTGTTAGTAGAGTAGAATAACAGAGTTGCAAGAGATCTTGGAGGTCTTCTAGTCCAACCCCCTGTTTAGGCAGAAAACCCCGTAGCATTTCCGACAAATGGTTATCCAATCTCTTCTTTAAAACTTCCAATGTTGGAGCATTTACAACTTCTGATTTCCAGAGCTTGGGGTATGAACTTAGTAGTATAGATTGTAGGCTTATCTTTTCAGAGGTTTTACCAGTATATAAGGAACAAAAAGGGAAGGGCCAGCGTGTAGCAGAGTTTAATGTGTGGCCAAAGGAGTGGTGTAAAAGGGAAGGCTTTGGTTTTATTAGTCATGATGTCTGCAGCTGGTCCAATGAAAAACTGTACAAAAGAGATGGTTTTCACCATTCAAGAACGGGACTGAGTTACTTGGCATTAAATTCACAGATTTTCTGGATAAATATTTAAACTAAACAGCGGGGACAGAGAATTAATTGATACAGAACATTTCTGTCCCCACAATCTAAAATTCATAGGGTTATCAGTGCATGTAACATAGATGTTTGTGTGGATAAGATTATCACTCCTGCTGTCAAGCAAAACCAAGCATTTAATAGTGAGTGCATGAATCATACAAGTGGCAAGAAAATAGGGGCAGTCAGGCATAACACAAGTTATATAGACAGTAAACGCAGGGTCAACCAAAATGTCTATACACCAATGCACAGAGTATGAGGAATAAACAGGGTGAATTAGAAATTCAAGTAAATGAGAGCAGCTATGATATTGTTGCCATTACAGAAACTTGGTGGAATGAAACCCACAAATGGAACATACAGCTAGAAGGATTTAAATTATTTAAAAGAAATAAACCAAATAAAAGAGGAGGTGAAATTGCACTATATATAAGAAATAACTACAGCTCTATAGAAATAGAGCACAACAATGATGAGGACTATCTTGAATGCATTTGGGCCAATATTAAAGGTTGGGGGGGGGGGTGACATTGCCATAGGTCTATACTACAGGCCACCCAACCAAGCAGAGAAAGTAGATGAACTTTTTGCTAGTCAGCTAACTAAGGTATGTAGGAAGCACACCACAATAATAATGAGGGATTTTAACTACCCTGACATCAACTGGGAAATAAACTCCGCACCAAGTGGAAGATCCAACAGGTTCCTAACAAACCTAGCAGACGACTTTGTTTCCCAAAAAGTAGAGAAGGGAACAAGGGGATCAGCCATATTGGACTTAATTCTCACTAACAGAGAGGAAATGATAGAAGGTGTTGAAGCCACAGGAACCCTGGGGGGCAAGTGCCCAGGCAATATTGGAATTCAACATTATGCAAACACAAGTAATAGAACAAAGTCAAACTAGAATCTTGGATTTTAAGAGACCTAATTTCAATAAACTTAGAGAGAGCTTGGGAAGAATTCCATGGATGAGAATCCTCAAGGGGAAAAAAACTCAAGAAGCTTGGGAAATTTTGAAAAATGAGATTACAAAAGCTCAGTCTAGCACAATACCAATGAAGAAGAAAAATAACAGCTCCCAAAAGGAACCAACATGTCTGCATAAAGAACTCTGTGACAAATTGAAAGACAAAAATGATAAATATAAAAAGTGGAAGGAGGGGGACATAACTAAGGCAAAATATCAGCAAATAGCCCAAGCCTGTAAAGATGAAGTGAGGAAAGCTAAGGCTCACAATGAAGAAAGGCTTGCCACAAAAGTAAAAAAAAATAACAAAAAAGCTTCTTCCAACATGTTAAAAACAAGAAAAAAGTTAAGGAAACAATTGGTCCATTGCTGGGAGAAAGTGGCAAGAAGGTGACAAGCAATAGGGAGAAACCAGAACTATTTAACTCATTTTTTGCATCTGTCTTTACACAAAGGGAAAAAAACAGTCCTACCTATCAAAAACATCACCACAAAAATCAGATTAGGAACACAAGTTGAAATAGAGAAGAAAATGGTAAGTGATCATCTGTCTACCCTAGACAAGTTCAAATCACCAGGACCGGATGGATTACACCCCAGGGTTCTGAAGGAACTGGCAGATGAGATCTCAGAACCACTGAACTATATCTTTCAGAGATCCTGGAGCACGGGGAACTACCAGAAAAGAGCCGATGTGGTTCCCATCTTCAAAAAAGGGAAAAAAATAGATCCAGGAAACTACAGACCTATCAGCCTGACCTCAATACCAGGAAAGATTCTGGAAAAGATAATCAAGCAATGAATTAGTGAACACCTATAAGTAAACAAAGTAATAGCCAAAAGCCAACATGGGTTTGTCAAAAACAGATCATGGCAGACTAATCTTATTGCATTCTTTGACAAAGTGACAGAATTAATGGACCAGAGGAATTCCGTCGATATAATTTACTTGGACTTTAGTAAGGCATTTGATAAAGTAGATCATAACCTACTACTAGATAAAGTAGAAAAATGTGGGTTAGACAGCATCACCACCAAATGGTTTCGTAACTGGCTGACCAACCGGACTCAATGTGTAGTCCTCAATGGAACTGCATCTACATGGAGGGAAGTATGCAGTGGAGTACCCCCAAGGCTCTGTTTTAGGCCCAGTACTCTTCAACATCTTCATCAATGATTTGCATGAGGAAATAAATGGGGAACTCATCAATAGCAATAGCAATAGCAGTTAGACTTATATACTTATATACCACTTCATAGGGCTTTCAGCCCTCTCTAACCGGTTTACAGAGTCAGCATATTGCCCCCACAGTCTGGGTCCTCATTTTACCCACCTCGGAAGGATGGAAAGCTGAGTAAACCTTGAGCCGGTGAGATTTGAACCGCCGAACTGCAGCTTAGCAGTCAGCTGAAGTGGCTGCAGTACTGCACTCTAACCATTGCGCCACCTCAAATTTGCAGATGACACCAAGTTGACAGGAATAGTCAACACTCCAGAAGACAGGCTTAAGATACCAAAAGATCTTGACAAACTTGAACATTGGGCACTATCTAATAAAACGAAATTCAATGGTGAAAAGAGTAAGGTTCTACATATACATTCTAATGTATAGGTACAGTATAGGTGGTACCTTGCTCCATAGTAGTAACTGTGAGAGGGAACTTGGAATCCTAGTGGACAACCATTTAAATATGAGCCAGCAGTGTGCAGCAGCTGCCAAAAAAGCCAACACAGTTCTAGGCTGCATAAACAGAGGGATAGAATCAAGATCACGTGAAGTGTTAATACTACTTTATAATGCCTTGGTAAGGCCACACTTGGAATACTACATTCAGTTTTGGTCGCCGTGATGTAGAAAAGGTGTGGAGACTCTGGAAAGAATGCAGAGAAGAGCAACAAAGATGATTAGGGGACTGGAGACTAAAACATATGAAGAACACTTGCAGAAACTGGGTATGTCTAGTTTAATAGAAAGAAGGACTAGGGGAGACATGATAGCAGTGTTCCAGTATCTCAGGGCCACAAAGAAGAGGGAGTCAAACTATTCTCCAAGGCACCTGAGTGTAGAACAAGAAGTTGGCTGGAAACTAATCAAGGAGAGAAGCAACTTAGAACTGAGGAGAAATTTCCTGACAGTCAGAACAATTAATAAGTGGAACAGCTTGCCTCCAGAAGTTGTGAATGCCCCAACACTGGAAATCTTTAAGATGTTGGATATCCATTTGTCTGAAACAGTATAGGGTTTCTTGCCTAGGCAGGGGGTTGGACTAGAAGACCTCCAAGGTCCCTTCCAACTCTGCTATTGTATTGTATTCTGGAAGCAAGTTGTTCCACTGATTGTTATAACTCTCAGGACATTACTGTAAAATAATGATTTTACAATATCGCTGAGGGGGTAAGTGGAGATGGAATGTAAATGCAGATCTCCCAAATTACTATCAACACTCTATAGTGGATTGACTTATTTTCACATCTGACTGGCACATGGAAGGTATAGACCAGGGGTGTCAAACTCAATTCATTGAGAGCTGAATCAGGTTTGTGTTTGACTTTGGGTGGGGGGGCAATGGGTGTGGCCAGGGGGGCATGGCCAGCTCAACGTCACTCGTGTCAGGGGGTGCCTATGGTGGCCTGAGCTCTCTATCAGTGAAACACAGAGCTCAGAAGGGCTGCACATGGCCATCCCAAGCTCCGTTTTCACTGGCAGAGGCACTGTGGGCTGGTCCTTTGCTGTTTCCAAGGTGGCCCCACAGGCCAAATCTAAGCACCCTACGGTCCGGATTCAGCCCATGGGTCTTGAGTTTGACATCCCTGAAATAGACCATAATCTGCCAAGCTGGTTCATTGCAGGTTGGCAGGTGTGATCAGTGTTAGTCCACGTATCTATCACGGCCTGTTCGCCTTGGGTGACCTTCAGAACATATACATGTCCGACAACATAGCCCACAATTTCATTTACCCAAACAAGCTCCTTCGCTCGTCAAGATCCCAATCATAGAAGGAGGAATTCTGATTATAAACACTAATCAAAACTAAGCATGGTCAGTTCTTTTTACACTTGGGTGGGAGATTGCCAGGAAACAACAGATCTGTCATCTAGGCCAGTGTTTTTCAAATCGGGCAACTTTAAGATGTGTGGACTTCAATTCCCAGATTTCCCCAACCAGTTTCAAAGTCCACATATCTTAAACACAGTTTGAAACACGTTGCTTGAGACTAAGAAGTTACAAAGTTATTCTGGAAGAAGTCAGTGGCTATGCGGCTGCCAAGAAACTCATGCAAAAGTTGGCATTGGCCTTATTTAAAATTGATTGTGAACTTGTGATTTTAATTTATACTCCGCTGGTAAACGGCTAAAGAGCCATATCAAAATTTAGAAGACCCAGATTAATGTTTCCATTCAACCATTCATTCCATTAGTGATCTTGAAACAACAATTCCTCTTTCCAATCCATTTCTCTGTCTTGGTGAAAGTGGCTGCATCTGTAGAATAAAGCAAAATGCCCTTTTGTGTTAGTCAATGTTACTGAAGGGCTCTGGAAAAAGTATCTTTTTCTATCTATTAGTTAAATGGCAGCTTTTCAAGCACCTGGATCCACTTAGCCTTTTAATTTCCCCAAATGCCTAAGAACAATGTATTAGATATTGTGATAAATTAAATGACGAAAATATGATATAATGCCTTGGTAAGACCACACTTGGAATATTGCATCCAGGTTTAGTCACTGGTATAAAAAAAAAGATATTGAGACTCTAGAAAGGGTGCAGAGAAGAGCAACAAAGATGATTAGGGGGCTGGAGGCTAAAACATATGAAGAACAGCTGCAGGAATTAAGTATATCTAGTTTAGTGAAAAGGAGGACTGGGGTGACATGATAGCAGTCTTCCAATATTTGAGGGGTTTCCTCAAGGAAGAGGATGTCAATCTATTCTCCAAAACACCTGAAGGCAGGATGGAAACTAATCAAGGGGAGAAGCAACCTAAAACTATGGAGAAATTTCCTGACAGTGAGAATAATTAACCAGTGGAATGACTTGCCTTCAGAAATGATGGATGCCCCATTATTGGAGATTTTTAAGAAGAGATTTGACATCCATTTGTCTGAAATGGTATCATGGTCTTGCTTGAGCAGTGGGTTGGACTGGAAGACCTCCAAAGTCGCTTCCAACTCTGTCATTCAGTTATGAACTGCCATGTTACTACTCAGGATGGCAAATCAAGAAAGACAATGAGGATGGAAGCAACTAGGAGTAGATTCTGCCAGAGACTTGGCCTGTAGCAGTTCCCAAGGATGCTTAGGGTTCATATACAGTCTGATGAAGCCATAAGATATCGAACCTGGCACACAGATGCTGCTTCTTGCTGTCTGCCATGCCAAGCCCTATGCTAGTTCTTAGCTACTTATGATGGCACTTTCTTCATATATTAGCCCTATTTTCACTAAATTAAAATCCTTATTGAGATATGTACTGTATGCTTATGAGATTTAAGAGCAGCTATTCACCTCTCTTATATTCCAATGTGCTCCATTGCTTTATACAATTTCCTATCGTGCCTCTACAATTCTCATCTGTGTCAATCTTTGTTTGAAAAACTAAAGAGAACTGTAGAAGTCCAGACTATAATTCCCATCTAATCATAGGGAATTTGGAGGCTGTAATGCAACGTATCTATTGATGGGGACTGGCACCAAGGGGATGATAAAGGATGAGGAAGGGGGAAATAGTTGCATGTCCCTCGTTTCTCATGTGAAAAGTAGACCCTCGTGTCTGCATTTTATATAAAAGAGCAGCCCTGTAACTAAAATACAATTTGGGGAACTCATGGTACCTTGCTCGATAGTAGTAACTGTGAGAGGGATCTTGGAGTCCTAGTGGACAACCATTTAAATATGAGCCAGCAGTGTGCTGCAGCTGCCAAAAAAAAAAAAGCTGATCTATTAAATTCACAATAAATTTAGAAGAGAGAGAGACTAAAACTCCATAAAACCTACTTCCACAGAAAATAAAATACAAAGAAATTATCCCCCAAACTATTTTTTTTCTTCAAATCAATGTTCAGTGGATAATTTAGAAAATATCTCAGATTTATTGCTTACTTATTGCTGTTTGGTTCTTCAAAGAAACGGCTAAAGTAAATGAGCTATAAATATTTCATTCTGCTGCTTTCTCTCCTAATTTTATTTTCTTTGCTTTGTAAATAAGTCTGGATTGGGACCACTTGGTGTGGGAAAAAGGGAGAACCAAATCTTTCTTTTTATCTCTTTGTAAGAAAACACACACACACACACACAGACACACTTGATAAGTGTTTTTTTTTTAATGTTACCCGGGGAAATGTTTCAAAACTATCCAGTTGTAGTGCTTGAGTTTTTTCTTTGAAAAATGGGAGCTGGAGAACTTGCTTCTGTTCCCTTGCTGTAGACAGCAAACTCTTTCTGAGCCAAACCATCATCTATTTACTCCAGAGAAAATAAAGCAGGAGTAAGGCAACACAGTATCCAAATTGTGTATTGTTTAGTTTGGCTCCACACAAAAAAACCCTTCTTTGAATAATTATTTGCCAAACTCCGAAAAGAGTCCATTTTCAGAAAACAATGATTTAGTCAAATCAAATGTTTCTTTTTGGACTCAAAATACCGCATAGAAATCACTGCTTTCTACTGATTATCCAAGGGCAGACTGTAGGCATTGCTCTCTCAATAACCTCTTGTTACACACACATCCCAGATAAAACTGAGCTGTGCCAAAATTCTGCTTACTCTTTATGTTTTCCCGGTTCTGCTGTAGCTCTTACGTTGAACGCTGTTCAGTAAGCTCATTGCTGTTCAGTCGTATGCAAACCTTCGGAATCGGGGTGGGAGTTTCTGCTAGCAAGACGCCAAAAAGTCACATTTTTCATGTTCATATGGCCAGAAATTATTCCATAATTCTAATTTTCCAGACTCTATGTAGGTAGCAGGAGTTTCTTCTAAACATTTAGAACAAAAAAAGATTAGAAAATACATTATAAAAGCAATTACTGGTAAAATAGATAATGTATAGAACAGACAAGTGTGGACGACAGATTTTTGCACGTGAGTTAATAAACGTTCATTCCCCAGTTAAAACCTTAGGAGCTAAAAATAATCTCTCTATAAATTCAGCACTGAAAATTTATACTCAAGGAGTCCGGTCTGTTAAAACCCGTGGGACTTCATTCAGCCCATAACTTTCATTAGCAGTGAAGGGAACACCATGCAATACAACTGCTTCAAGTCAAAGTTAATCCCAATTAAGGATGAAACTCCATCCTTAACTCACTCTATCACAGAAGTCCCTAAACAGTGGGTGATCTTATAGACCATATGTACTGCAAAAAAAAGAGAGAGAGAGAGAGCTTGCATTACGCGGGCACAGAACTGTGTTTGCAAATCTGAGCTTCCTTCTTAGTCTGCTTCCTTGTTTTGTCTAGATCAAAAGCTTTTCCACAATCCCAACAATGTTTTGGTGGTTTATTTTAGCCACTGAAAAAAAAAAGGGAGAGATGATGTAATTCAATGACTGGAGAGATTATTAGTTAAGGATGGCAGCTTAGCTTTATTACATAACACCAATATGGCAGTCTTATTAAATAACAGTGCAAAATATTTTAATATTAAAGCTCGCTGTTTATCTAACCTATCTGCATTGGTGCACTTTCAGGGTGATTTAAGATTTCACTGGTAATGAATTTTTACACATCGTACGTGTATGAATTCTTAGTGCAGAATGGACGCATAAAAGATTATTGTCAAGGTAACAGAATCATTGCTTAAAGAAAACTACTTAAATATATGTGGGCACTCTAATAGGGTGAAATGCTATTCTAATGGGTTTATGGGTTTTTTATTTAGAACTACAACATAGATGTTAAATATTAAAGTGGATTTTAATGTCATCACCAATTACTATTATCTGTCATTTGATCCTATAAGATAATTTGAAGAAAAACTTTTTAATGCACTGAATTAATGTAGAATGTGTGTTTCAATAAAAATAAATGTAGGTATTTCTAACTTTTTTTAAAGATAGAAATATTTCATCATTGGAGCAATTTGCTAAATGGCTCCTTAATGTTTTATGCAGTTCCCAACCCCTTAATATTTCTGATTTATTTGGAATCTCAACCAAATCAAACTTCTATGATACATGAAGTCAAACCCTGAAAGATTAATTAACGGCTGTTATCGTTTCATGGAACCAGTGCAATCACCTTACGGACTTTTTGCATGAAACATAAACAAAAAATGAAGTTAGGATTTATGGATTTGATGATTAAACAGGATAGCTTATAGAAAGAAGAGAAATAATTTTTAACCATAAATAATAAGCACATTTATAATTGTACTTAGAATTGCTGTACAGAAGATTGGAAGCCACTTCTTCCTTTTTTAAACTTTCTTTTCTATTTTTCTTTCCCTTTCTTGCGATTTTAACTTTTTTTTCCATTTTCTTTTTTGTTCCTTTATATTAGTTTATATTAGTTTTTATCTTCAGTTAAAAAAATATTTGTATGTATATACACACACATATATATGATGCAGTGTATGAGATATTAGGAGCTTAAGAGGAACTGTGATGCTTTAATCGGAGACAATTATTTATTACATTTTTTATGGCCTTCTTCTTGAATTAGGGTACCTTTTAGCAAGATAACCAAAATCACAACTTCTACTATTTCTGAACTATTCTGAACTATTTTTTATGTACTGTTTAAGAAAGGAGTGCTTCCAATGGCAGAACGGACTGTAGTGTTAGCAGATTGTCTCTGGCCAAGATCTTTCAAAGAAAGTCAGTCAGTCTCTTGAGGGAGTTAGCTCTTATTTGATTCAGAGGTTGGAATCAATGTGCTGATTTTGGTAGTGTGATTCTGTTGCAACAACAAAATATTTTCTTACTAGTCTTCGATAGCAGTAGAAGGATATTATCTGTACCACAGCTTCCCCTTGATCAATTTGATTCCACATATTGGAAATTTAGAAATTTCGTCTTCAACAGACGAATGTGTGTTTAGTCACACAAGTTGAGTTTCTCAAAGATCAGGTTTAAGTAGTCCCGGATTTACAACCACTATTGAGACTCCGATTGTAATCATAAATTGTTGTAGTCATAAGCCAAGTCACCATGTGAGCAAAATTGATTTTATGACGGTCTTGAGAACGGTTGTTAAACCAGTTACCACGGTTGTTAAGTGAAGCAGGCGGCTGTAAATGTGAATCCATTTTATCCAGTGGGTGTTTTGTTTGGTTTGGTTTGGTTTGGTCAGAAAGCAGCACAAATCCTCACGGCATGCGATCACGTGACCTTGGGCGTTGCAACCAGTCATACATGCAAGCTGGTTGCCAAACAGCCAAAGTGTGATCACGTGATTGGGAGGGAGGGGTTTGGTGTGGTAGTCATAACTTTTTTTCCCCCATGTTTTAAAAAGTTTTATTACATATAAAAAAAATCCATTTCTAGGTAAACCATGTGTTGTCTGCATACAAATAATTTTGAGAAATAATAATCATAATATTTACAATAATATTCATCACAATGATATTGGACTCATAATAGTAGTAGTAGTAGTAGTAGTAGTAGTAGTAGTAGTAGTAATATTTGCTTATCTATTTTAATAAACCTTCCTTATAAAATTGATCCTTCTCTTATATTCTTATATTTCTAACTTCTCTTTTTATTGGCTAGCCATTGATCAAATGATTCCCATGTGGCAGTCATAACTTTGAGGACAGATTGTGAGTCACTTTTTTTTTGAGCCTGTCATAACTTTGAACGAGCAACCAGTCATAAAATCGAGGACTACCTGTGGTCGAGGACTACCTGTGGAATTAGAAGTGGTAATTCCACTACAGTGGAAATCATAGAAAGCAAGATCTTCTCCCTTGTATTGTGCAGAAGCTAACTTCTGCTGCTCTTACCTTGAACACAGCTGACAATCCATACCTTTTAATCAGAAAAATTAACACAGTGGAAGTCCACTGTTCTACAAAGGGTACTTTGTAAATGTTATAAAACCTTTCTAAACAGAAAGAGACCTTCCAAGCAGAAAACATTTTTTTTAACTTGGAGGACTTTAAATGCCCACAAACTACTTCTTCTCTTTCATTAGAAAGGTACCTTCTATTTTTAATTATTCCTGCGGATGCTTAGTTATTTTTCCCCTCTTCCCCCCCCCCCCGCCCCCGCAAGCAGATTTTTTCCTCCTTTTCCCTTTATGGGTCATTGTGATTTTGATGAGGTTCTAGAAACTTGTTTTTTTTAATCCTCACCCTCATTGGTAACCAAAACAGGCTTTGAGATACTGAGATCTTTTTTTTAAAGGAAAAAAAGACAGAGAAAAACTTAAAAGTTACACGGCAGGAAAATAAGTCTTTGGTTGGAAAAGAAATAAGGGCGGGGGGAATCAGGCTAATCAAAGTTAAAATAAAGTCTCCCCCCCCCCCTTCTCTCCAGATACTCCTGTCTATAACATGTTGTTCCTTATAGAAAGTGGGATATGGTGGCATTTGCTGATTAACTTGCTCGACAAAAGTGACAGCTGCTGAGGGTGTATGTAGATAAGCCGCACAGCGCAGTTCCGCCTTTGTACATCTGTCAGCAAAAAAGGAATACTAAAGAGTGAAAAGAGGCAAATTGGTCCCAAAAGGCAACCTATTCAACATAGGTTTGCTCTATTCAAGCACTCGCTGTGAAACTCAAGTACTCGCTAGCTTATTCAATTTCATTCACTCTTTAGAACGAGCCCACAAGTGTTTAATTTCTTATGCCTGTGAATAAAAGGTTGAAGGGAGCTTGGATTTTTTTTTTAAACACACACACACACACACACACACACACACACACCCCAAAACTATATTATTGTTGCCGCCGCTGCTGCTATTATTATTACTATTTAGCCTTTGCATTAATTGTTCAGATTTGCTGATCGGTATCCACAGCATTAGCTCATTCGCAAGTTTTTCCGTACATCCTGGTGCAATTAAATTGGAAGACTCTGCAGCAGGAATCAGCTTCTCAGTGAATTGTTTAGGACTTGTTTTCCACTCTGAAGGTAGAAATTTCTCTTCTCTGGGCATCATGGAAAGAGAGGGGTTTCAAAAAGACCTGCTGCGATTTAATAAGGCCCTAGATGTGATGTTGGGTTGTTATTGAATTTTAAGATTCCAACCCTCAAGACAAGGATTCCCGAGGTTACATGTCATTTAATTCCCTCTCTTAAGGCCGGGGGGGGGGGGGAGTCCACATATTTTTGGAGCCAGATTTATTTTTGAGGAATTGTGTCCAGGACCCTCAGACAAATGTGGGTGTCTTCATTAAATATAGAATGTGTCTATATTCCATTTATTCCATGGATAGGGAACTGTGTTTTAAAGCTATAGTTCTTAATAATCTCTTGTACCATTCTGTTTCCCCTTCAACTGACACGAGCAAGTTTTTATACCCATTATGAAGCACAAGCGCAATGAAAGGAGCCTTGTAGTATATGGTAGGGACTGCTAGAGTAGATGATAGTAACAATAATTATAATAATATACACATTTTAAAGGGAGCCATTGAAATGATAAAAGAGGTGAAATAAACAGGTGGCATCCAAGGTTATGAACACTCTGATAGATAGATAGATAGATAGATAGATAGATAGATAGATAGATAGATAGATAGATAGATAGATAGATAGATAGATAGATAGATATAGTTTATTTATTTGTATGCCGCCCTTTTCCCTGAGGGGACTCAGGGCGGCTCACAAGTTAGGGGAAGGGGAGGACAAAACAAGTTATGAACATAAAACAATACATTGTTAAAAGAGAACACAACAAGTGAGGTTACACTGCCTGGGATACAATTGACCCAAACTTTGTGTAGAAAACAGAAATTGTCAAGTTGCTATGTCAGAATGCCAATGTGCTTTCAATGTATTGGGATGTTGAATTGAATATTCAATTGAATTGAATTCAGTGGCATTGCTGGAGGAAAAAACCCACTCCCCCTAGCCTTATATCCTTATCCTGACTTTAATTCCTGTAAAAGATAACAAATTCCAGATCCCAGACATTTTCTTACACATGATTATGAAATATATATAGCACAGACCTATTCAGATTCTGTCAGTTATTATCCTGTATGATATTTATAGAATATATGTATATACAGAATATGTATATTCTGATATCTATTTGTTCCTCCTGATATAACTGATGCCAACAGTATCCAAAAGCTGTCATTTACTGACAGCAACTTGAATGCAGAAAGTTGAGATAATGAACACAGTAAGGACTTGTGTTTTTTTTTTTAAAAAAGATGAAGATATTCACGAAAATGTACACTTTCTAATAATGAAGGAATCCAGAAGAACAGGGAAAGGCTTTCCCTTAAAATTGAAAATGCAAAAAGTGACCCACAATTATTTGTTGACAATTTTGAATTATTCCAAAATTACATTCAGTTTTACAGTCAGAAAAATACCATTCAGCAACAAGGAACTTTATTAGTCCCAGAGCTCTGGAAAAATTTCAGATGGAGATATATTTTAGCTTTTTCAAATAAATGAAATTTGGAGGCGTTATCATCACCTGTGATGATGCTCTAACACACCTTCTTCCTACATGTGAAGGTTTTGTGATAATAATGGGGGGGAGATGAATTAGATAAGAACATGGGTATCATGCAATTCTATTAAATTTGTTTCCTTCTTTCCACCTTGGGCATTCTTGTTGCTTAGATGTCACAGAATAAGAAGCAGAAAACAAGTGACTTAAGTAATGTGTGCTCAGTATATTCTTTGATATGCTAGGATAAGAAGCCAGAGTTAAACAATGTTTTCTGCAAAAGTGAGTGACAGGTCTCTAGACCACATTTCAGGAAAAAAAGGAAAAGGCAATAGACTCCATCTTGATTTGATTACAAGGCTTTGCTGAGATAATTCAAATGTGTATGTCTCTCCAAAGATTAAAGAGTGTCAACTTTTGAAATGCAATCATTATGCATTATTACTTAAAAATTCACATTTTGTAGTTTTGGGGCCAAAGGTAGAAAGCAAAGGGTGCAAAATGCACAGAGATGTTAATGTTAGCAAAGTTGGCATTTCTTTAGAAACAATGCAAATCTGTTAAGACAGATTTGAAATCAATTGGTAGGATTCTCTTGATTGTCAATATAAGTGAACTTCTCTCCCTGTCATCAGTACTGAGAAAAGTGCAAAAGTGCAGAGAACCTGAGGATACCATGGTGGAAAGAGGAAGAGACTCCAAAGGGCTGTCATTTTTGTTCAGATATTGATTTTATGAAATCATTGACCTAGTAGTCTTATCTGCTGGAAGTAAACTTGGATAATGCCCAGAAACTGATTGTTAATCTCTTTCTTTGATCTTGAACGGAACTGCCAGTTATGATATAGCATCCAAGATAGTTGCATAAAGAAATGCCATAAATATTAATAAATTAATTAAGATAAATTAATGCCCAGAAACTGCCATTTTGATATCCTTTGGCCTAATTATAAATACTTAGCCCTAAAGAAAATAGGTCACCAGGACTGACAGTTGCAGGAAATCAAACTGAGCTCAGAGTTGGAGCTGTTTTGTTTTTTTTAACTAGAATTAAGAAAATAATTTGTCTTTGTTCTTTCTCTTTGTTGTGATCAGTATTGCTCCACGATTCTGAAATTCCTTTACTTCCAAACTCAGCTGAATTCCAATAAGGAACTTTGCTATGATAGCCACTACATTTCCAACAAGAAAAAGTTCATAATTCATTAATGGGATAAATATATTTAGGATATAAATATTTAGGAAGAGGCTGGGTGCTTATTAGAATAAATGAGACTAATCTTTCCAGAATCAATATGAGATAGGCTGCTGTCCAGCTGTACGTACCAGACAGGACACTTTCTTTAAAGCATTGATAAATTGCTCAAAAGTGTATTTTAAAAATATATTTGCTAGGCTTTCATAATTTATGGTGAGCTTATCCGGTTAAAGAAATCTTAATATATAACTACTAATATTTTAATATATAACTACTGAATATGGTTAAAAAAAACATGGGAAGGAAGGAAGGAAGGAAATAAGGAAGGAAAGAAGAGAGGGAGGGAGGAAGGAAGGGAGGAAGGAGCAAGTAATGCATGTATGTCATTATCATGCAAATAGCATGATTAAGTAACATGCATCATTCATGAGACATAAATGTAGCTTCTAACAGATACCAATAGTGGAAACGGATGTTGCTTTACAAGGGATAGTATGGTGGAAGAGGACTTTGCTTTTCCTATTCCAATATTTGGAGAATATATCCTCTAAGACATAGTTTGTTTTCTGCTATTTTTATTCATGCCAGCATTGAAAATATTGCTTTCATGTCCTCAATCAATTAATCTGATCTATGTAATACATAGGATACTTTATTAGCTTATGCAAGGCTAGGTATCCTTTGAGAACCTGATTGGCCATAAAATATTCCTGAGCTTCTAAGGGTTCCAGGAACCCATCTAGGGATGCAAAATAATTCAGTAGAGTTTTAGAAAATGGGGTGGTTAAGGAAGTGGGAGTGATTTCTGTCCTGGACATAGATTGATGATGAACATGATCATGACGGTAGGTAGGTAGGTAGGTAGGTAGGTAGGTAGGTAGGTAGGTAGGTAGGTAGGTAAGGAGGGAGGGAGAGGGAGGGAGAGAGGGAGGGAGAGAGGGGGAGAGGGAGAGAGAGAGAGAGAGAAAGAGAGAGAGAGATTAAGAATGCTAACTTTCATCCCCATTATGGACAACCTTTAAAATTACTTGCTGTTGAGGCTTTAATAAGTGGAGGTTTAAGAATGGTATGGAGATGGAGCAAAAGAGAGAAAAAGATCCTTCAGCTCTCAGGTCCATTCATTGTAGCCTTTTTTGAGCATCTATGCCCAAGAATCTCAGCAGTAGATATAGATCAGATCAGCAGATCTCAAGATCTTAATGTGAACTCCTGATGGATTTCTGCCATTTTCATATTTATACCCGCAACAGCTGAAGACGTAGTCCAAGAATTTAGGGGGAAACACACATGTCATGCATGTGCTTGAGATTTATATTTCCCCGATCTGTCAAAACTGGGAGACAGAGCTATTCTTTCACATCCCAGAAAGCCCACCATTCATGAAGAAGTGTCCCCTCAGTTCCTTTCCTTTTAGACTCAGCAGGATCCCAGGTTCCTTTATTCCACTGAATGCATTACCTTCCAAACACCTTGAATTCAAAAGTCGGAC
Organism: Thamnophis sirtalis; assembly: GCF_051295495.1. Classification (NCBI taxonomy): domain Eukaryota; kingdom Metazoa; phylum Chordata; class Lepidosauria; order Squamata; family Natricidae; genus Thamnophis; species Thamnophis sirtalis. The sequence continues at coordinate 42,236,980 of NW_028261383.1, read as the reverse complement.
ACCAGAGTCCCTCTTTCAGCCTTTCAAAAGAGATTCTGCAGCCTGGACCAGAAAGAAAAGGTCATCTTATCCCTGTGATTTCCCGGGGCAGAGAATCTGCCACGGTGACGCTTAATAGGTTTGAGCCAGGGTGGGTTCCGGCTGCTGCTACTGCTGGTTGGCTCAGGGACATGCCACATGCACGCATGTGCAGTACTAAAAAAAATGCTTCTGTGCATGCGCAGAAGCAAAAAAACAAGATGGTGCTACCATAGGCGCCGTCAAGGGAACCGGTTCGGGGGCATGGCAGGCCAAGTTACTACCTACTTGGCCGAAGCGGTTCAAACCGGCAAGAACCCACCTCTGGTTTGAGCAGCCTGGATTCATTCTGGTTGGAAAGGCCAGAACTGAACTCGAGGGCCGTGGTGGTGTGAGTTATGGTTATGGAGCACCATCACTCAGAGTTTAGCTCTCATGGGCATTAGAGCACATCACAATGGGCAAATGGCAGTGGTTAAAGTAAGCAGGTAGGAGGATTATGTTCTTTTGTCAGAAATCTCTCAGGTCTTCTCGTCTGTTTTAAAGGCTCCTCGGTTGCCCCAAATCCACCCAAGCAGCCGCCTGCTGAGTAATTTCGTATGTTTAATCTCTCACCCTTCCCTACAAGCTTTTGGCTAATTTGAGGCACCCATGGCCTAGAAAAACTCCATTGCGAGGCAGGGAGAAGAGAAAGAAAAATGTTCTTTCAGCCGACTTTTCTAAGACCTTTGTGAATGGCAGAAAAAATGCCTGACTGAACTGCATCGGGCCTTTGGCTTAATGGTTTGTGAGCAAGAAGGACTCTCACTCTCTCTCTCACTCTCTCCCTCCCCCCACTTACACACACGCGCACGCACACACACACACACATTTACTTTAACTTCCCCCCATAAAACTTGTCACTTCAGATTGCCATCAGCCACCACAACAATAATCATTTCGTGCTTATTGCTAATTGCAAGCACAGCTGAGGCCCAGCGGGGGACTCCTTGCACAGTCCCAGGCCTTTATACCAGCCTCAATCTGTTGTATGGCACTTGTTCACACACACACACACAAAAGCTACCAGCAAAGGCAGAAAGAGGCAGAGTCACAGGTTTCTTGTAATCCTTCTGCTACCCTGCTGACAATTCAGCCCCATAAGCATTCCTGGTTTTGTCCGCTTCTTTTACAAAAGCTGGAGTGACCTTAAGCTTCTCCTGTGTGAGCAGGCCGCTTCGGTCCACCCCCCACCCCACCGCCACCCCACCGTCGCCACCAACCTCCCAGCAGCAGCGCCCGAGGAAGAATAGGGCGGGAGCTCCTTCAGGTGCGTTAAGAAGCCGGGCTGCATCTGGCTTCTGAGATTCTGTTTGCAGAACCCCTGGAGGGAGCTATGGCTTCCTGTAACATGTAAAATGTGAGTGTGAACTCAGGGTTCATGGCAAGGAACAGGAGGTCAGGCTTCCATTCAAATCTATGAAAAGGAAACCAGAGTTTGCAGATGTTCTGGTGGATGTGTAATGATACCACCTCCCTCGGAGTACAGGAACCCAGCACAGCTTTTCAGAAAATGTGCAGCCCTGCCATCGCCGGGTGTTACTTTTGCAGATTTATTCATACCATATTTTTTTTTCCCTTGTAAATTCGGAGGCACATTTAGGACTTCAATAATACCGCAGATCAAGCAAGAGTGATGTTCCAAAACTCAAATCTCTGTAACAGAGGCTGGGATGATCAAGCATTATTGGGTGTAGTTTTTAAAAAACCTTTCTGGGTTATTTAAAATCATTTCATTGTGATTTTTTTCCAGGATTACAAAGCTTGCCATTCCATTCAGTGAGATGGAATGACTGTTAATTCTTAGGGTCGTGAGAGGGAAGCAACTTGCTTCTTATTTAATGTATTACTTTTGTACTTTGATTACCCAGAGAGCTGCTTATGAGATTTTCTGCCTCATACACCAAACTACCTTATATAATATGCCATTCGGTTAAGGACTAGATTACTGCAGCTTTAACTCTGGCAGTAAAATGTCTCCACATGGCTCTAGCTATTCTCTGCAATTGTCTTTGCCTACATACAAATAGATTAGTATTAGCTTCTTTAACACCAGATAGGTCTAAAGCAATCTCACAGTGATTGGGTTGAGAGGGGGGGTAAGTTTTCAAACATTCTCTGTAGCTGTGGCTTTATTAATTGATTTGTGGGTTCATTTCTGCTTTATCAACCCAGTCAACCTGGGATTTGAAACCTTTATTACCTCGTGCAGGATATGAGAGATATTCTGTTTAATTAGGAGTGTAATGCATCTTAAGCTAATCTTCAAATCTGGATGGATGGATGGATGGATGGATGGGAAGGAAGGAAGGAAGGAAGGAAGGAAGGAAGGAAGGAAGGAAGGAAGGAAGGACTCTCAATTGACAGAGACAATTCTGCATGCTTGAGTTACTTGGATGGTTAGTTGGGATTCTTTTTAACTATTAAACTGCTCTATCTTTTCAACGGGTCTTAAATTTATCAATTGATATGCAGGGTTGTCCCAAGGACATTTTTCAAAGCATGACAGCAACTACCATCATAGCTAGGACTTTAGACATTGAAAAAGCCACTTTTACCCATAGAAGAAAGGCAATTGCACTTCGATGTCACCGGGACTCCATAAAGTAGAGAAGGGGGAAGCAGACAGGCAGCTGCAAATGCCAGGACCCAGCAAAGGTGTAGAAAGTTTTATTCCTTTGAACCTTCAGTTTATAAAGAATTCAATCGTATCATTATGTCCAATGAAAAGTGATAAGATATCATGGTAGTTTACAGGTAGTCCTCAACTTATGACCACAACCGAGCCCCAAATTTCCAGTTGTTAAGTGAATTTTGCCCCATTTTACAACCTCTCTTGCCACAGTTATTAACTGAATCATTAGCAATAGCAATAGCCTTGGACTTATATACCATTTCACAGTGCTATTACAGCCCTCTCTAAATATGCAGAGTCAGCACATTGCCCCCAATAATCTGGGTCCTCAGTTTACCGACCTCGGAAGGATGAGTCAATCTTAAGGTGGTCAGGATCGAACTCCTGGAGTGAGCAGTGAGTTAACCTGCTATACTGCATCCTAATCACTGTGCCACTACGGTTCAGTTATTAGTCATTGCAGTCAAGTTAGTAGCATGGGTGTTAAGTGAATCTGGCCTCCCCATTAACTTTTCTTGTCAGAAGGCCTCAAAAGGTGATCACATGATTTTGGGACACTGCAACCATCATAAAGACAAGTCAGTTACCAAGTTTCCAAATTTTGATCACATGACCATGGGACTGCTGCAATGGTTATAAGTGTGGAAAAACGGTCCTAAGTCACTTTTTTCTGTGCCATGATAATTTTGAACAGTCACTAAAGAATAGAATAGAATTATTTATTGGCCAAGTGTGATTGGACACACAAGGAATTTGTCTTTGGTGCATATGCTCTCAGTGCACATAAAGAAAAATGAAATAGAATACATTCATCAAGAATCATAAGATAACAATAAGGTACAACAACGCTTAGTGATAGACATAGGTTTTTAATGAGCAATCAAATTATACTAGGAAACAAATAAAACAATATAAGTTGTAAAGACAGACACCAGCAATATGGTTATAGTCATAAGTGGGAAGAGATAGTTACTAGGAAGGAAAGAACTGTTGTAAGTCGAGGACTACCTGTATAGCCTTTTCTTGCTCTAACAGGTATGCCTGGAAATTTAATCAGTCCTTTCCCTTTATGGAAACCTGCTCCTTTGCTTCCCATCTGGCCATCCTGATTGAAGGACCAATTCAATTCTCCACCAGGGAAAGGAGCTGTTTCAAGAGTTTGGATGTTCTACCAGCCAGAGTTAAGAAAGTCCCAGAACAGTTCCTTTGGCCCTTTTGCACATTTCCAACTATCATCTTGAGTTCGCTTTGTCCTTCCTCTCCTTCCCTTCTCAGCAGCCCTCTTCTCTCGGCCTTTTAACTCATCGGGCATTAAGTTGTTGGGGGGGGGGGAATCCATTCCCTGATGATGTAACTTACTCTCAAGGATGAGGAGGTGTTCCCTTCACCTCCTCACTGAATAATAAAAAGGTGTCTAAGAAGACAGGCAGACCTTCATCTCAGAGCACAATCACATTGTGCTAAATGTGCTGAATTTGCTGGCTGAATGTAGATGAAACAGTAAAGTCTCTTTCCTCTTGTCTACACTTCATAGGAAGTTCTGATTGGTTGATTTTCTGGGTAAGCAAAGAAAGAGAGAGAGAGACAACAGGAGTTTGCCAGAAGAGTTCAATAGGAGGATGAGAGGGCAATTATCAGAGAAGCTATGTGTTCTGAAAGAGTGTATGCTAAGCTGTGATGGATATGGACAAACCATATATTGAATGGCTGCTGATTACAAGATCTCTATCCTGCTGTGTGCTTGGTGCTGGTTATTGAGTGACTGTTTGCTTTAGAGTAACCAGGATGTGAAAGGGGAATATAAGACAGCAAGTTACAGCAAATGAATCTCACTAAGCAACTGAATTAAAAGCAGTAACCAAAATGTGCTACCTTGTTTCCCAGAAAATAAGACCTCCCTGGATAATAAGCCCAATCAGGCTTTTGAGCGCATGCGCTAAAATAAGCACTCCCCCTAAAATAAGCACTCCACAAAAATATTGCAACACAGCAGCAGCCATGAGGTGATCACGCTCTCCACCTCCTGCACCTCAAAAATAATAAGACCTCCCCGAAAATAAGGCCAAGCACTTATTTCAGGGGTTAAAAGTAAATAAGACCTGTCCTATTTTTGGAGAAATCCATTAATAATTTTTCAGTTAAGTGTTTGTATTTGGTGACCACAAGAATTTGAGGAGGGAACAAGAAGAAATGGGAGTCTAAATTTGTGTCCTCTAGTGCTTGTGACATGTTTGTCTTCCTATCTGAAAATAATCTAGGGCAGAGGTCTCCAACCTTGGCAACTTTAAGACAAGTCCACAAGTTGCCAAGGTTGGAAACCCCTGATCTAGGGTACTTTGCAGCAGATTAAAGTTCACAGCAGTCCTTGAAGAAGATGTGAAAGCATTGGCCATATTTTGGCCAATGACAAAAGAAAGGAATGAGCAGTTCAAAGAAAAGCTGTGCAACTGAAATGATATGAGCAATTCTTTATAAGGAAGACAGAAAAGAAGAAACCAGTGGATGAAAATAACAAGAAGAAAGAGACATAGAAGATACTCTGCTCTATTAAAACTTGGCAGTTGAAAGCCAGCTATAAGCATTCAAAAGAGGAATGGGAGACAAGCTGACCTCTGTTCATGTCGGAAGCACCTAAGGTGCTTCTTGATTGAAAGGATTAGCTGGTGACATCATCTTTACTCGGTTGATGACCTGTTGGGAACTTCTTTCATGTGCCCTTTAATGTGCTCATCAAGTGGTACCTATCTATCTACTTACGATTACACACTTTCAAACTTCTAGGTTGGCAGGAGCTAGAGCGAATAATGGGGGCTCCCCCCATCCTGCAGCAGCATTCATGTCTCGAACGTGGACTTGCTGATCATCAACCCAGCATCCTAATCACATGAGCCGCCATGCTTCAGGAGACAAACTTGTATATTCTTAAAAGGCAGAAAAAAATACAACTCTGCCCTTTAAATAAGGCGAAAGGAAGAGTTGCAATTTTTGGTAACCTACTACTTATAAAGAATGAACATAACAAATGTTTTAGACAGCATCTGGGTTGAAATACCCTATTGACCAAATGTCCTATGCAATCGAATTAAGTGTGGGATGAACAGAATGACATTTAAGTGCATCTCTCTTTCCCTTTCCCTCTCCCTCTCCCTCCCTCTTAAAAGAAGAATCACAATTTCTCTGCTTGCTCTGGAATGACCTGCCTCAATATACCTCAGCCCTAACTCTACCCACCATTAAAAAAAATAGCAATAGCAGTTAGACTTATATACCGCTTCATAGGGCTTTCAGCCCTCTCTAAGCGGTTTACAGAGTCAGCATATTGCCCCCAACAACAATCTGGGTCCTCATTTTACCCACCTTGGAAGGATGGAAGGCTGAGTCAACCCTGAGCTGGTGAGATTTGAACAGCCGAATTGCAGAACTGCAGTCAGCTGAAGTAGCCTGCAGTGCTGCATTTAACCACTGCGCCACCTCGGCTTCTAGTAAGAGTTTGCTTCTTCCCCTGGCATTTGGTCCATTTGTTTTCTTTTGATTGTTTTCTTATTGTATTTGGTCACTAGACTATATTTTATATTGAGTATGTTTTTAATGGTTCTTTTGTTGTGGTTCTTTTGAGGGGGTCTTGGGGGAAATTTAATATTGTGAGGGGTCTTTGAGGATAATATAGTGGTTCCTTAGTGGTTTGTTGGTTTATTTTTAGCTGACTGTCTAAACAGAGTCACACTTTTTAATTGGGTAACCCCATAAATCCAATAGCTAAATGTGTTGAATAAGACTTTCCTTTTTTCTGTGTAGAGTATAGGATTTCGATTATTCCAAAAATTACTTTATGGCTCAGGTGGAATGACACAGACATAATTTCAGTTTTTGCACTCTTCAGTCAGTTGATTGGTGGGGGCACAGATTGGTTCATGATATTTTTTTTCTACCTTCTCTTAGCATTCCACGTTTGGCAGAAGTGAAGGCAATTATTATATTGCCAGCTTCAAACCACTTTGAAGGGATCAGGTAGTACCAACAATGTGCAAAATCTAAAAGGTCTGTCACTATATTTAAAGCTTCAGTGCTGCTGTTGATAAAAATAACTCCCATCGCTAAGAAAAAGGAGTGAGTTCAGATAAAGTAGAAGCTCTTTTTCACATTATCACAAGGGTAGGCAGAAGGGCTTTTAAAAATGAAAACAACAAAAGTTACGAGTTTTGAAAGTTACTCAGAATTTCATTCGTGAGATAAGTTGACAAAGCCATATACCTTTGGGTATTATGTATTACTGGAAGAAAAGTGTGTGAAATTCTTCTGTTCGTGTTGGTTGAGAATTATATGAGCTGAAATCCAATGGGAAGGTCTCTGATGAGGAAAAAGCTGTTCTAAACAAACTAATCATTTGTGGTAAATCTAGAGTATTTTCTATACAATTATAGTAGGGATCCATGAGCAACCATAACGGCATTGTTAATTATTTAGAAAAGGTAAACAAGGGAATTATTCTGAGAACTGGGGAAATGACATTTTTGAAAACTTATGGTCTAGTAAAGAAATGTATCTATTCATTTATTGTTATCCATTCTTTATTATTTTTATACATAACTCAAAGTGGTGAACATACCATAACTCTGTGAGATAGGTTGATTCAGCTGGCCCAAAGTCACCCAGCTGGCTTCCTACCTAAGGCTGAACTAGAACTCACAATCTCCCAGTTTCTTACCTGGTGTCTTAACATCCAATCAAAATTATCAGTCTTATCAAACTTAGCACTGTCATAATATATGGGCATATGGAAAGAAGGCATCTCTAAAATGGTTACAAAAGCATAACATTTACTTTCAGTTGTGGATCTCTTCATTCTAACAATTCTCCCAAATAAATAGCATAAGAACTCAGTGACTCAGATTGCTTAGAGCAGGGGTGTCAAACTCAAGGCCCGGGGGCCGCCCTCGACCTGCAGGATGCTTAGGTCTGGCCCACGGGGCCTCTGCCAGCAAAAACGGAATTCAGGAGGGCTGCGTGTGCCCCCCCCCCCGGCTCCATTTTCGCTGGTAGAAGACTAGCAAAACAAACTAAAAACAAAACAAAAGGAGAAATGTTTTCCTTTTTGCATTTGAGCATGCATGAAGGGGTGGGAAAGGAGAAAGAGGGGGAAAGAGGAAAGACAAAGGAATGGAAAGGAAGATGGGGAAAGAGCAAGGATGGAAAAAGAATGGAAAAGGGGAAGGAAGAAGAAAGGAGAATGAAGAGGGAGGGAGGGAGGGAGGGAGGGAAGGAAGGAAGGAAGGAAGGAAGGAAGGAAGGAAGGAAGGAAGGAAGGAAGGAAGGAAGGAAGGAAGGAAGGAGATTATAATGAGAATGAGGGAGGGTCTTAAAAAAAGCCTTAGCACTTTGCCACCACAAGTGCCCCCAACACGAGTGATGTTGAGCTGGCCATGCCCACCCTGGCCAGGCCTACCCCCGGCACACACACCCCATGAAATCAAACACAACCCTGATGAGGCCCTCAATGAAGTCCTTGGGAGAAGGGCGGCATATAAATCTAATAAACCTAAATCGAGTTTGACATCCCTGGCTTAGAACCATTCCTATTTGAGAAGCAAGGTGATAGAACAGCTAAGAAATGGAACCAGGCCTGGAAAAATCCAATATTTATAATCCATTTTTAAAAAATCACTGAAGAACTTTAGGCCAAGTATTCTTTCTTAACCCCATCTTCAAAATTGGATTTCAGAATGTATGTAAAATGTAGGGAGATTCCTCATATAAATTGCCCTGAGCTCTTGGAGAAAGGCATGTAGCATGCAGGAGTTCTCAGGACCCTGACTATGGACGAAATCTGTCCACATTGTCCTTGAACCAAACCGAATATCAGCATAGGTGTGATATTAGCTCTGTGCAATAAAAGGTGAAAAGTGTTACTTGGATAATGCTTTGGAGCCAGGTTGAGTTCTAATTAATGTGACTGGAGCATGGAAGGAAAAATATGGTAAAAATAATATTGGCCTTCAGTGCCACTTCTTTCTATCAATGTAGGGCAGCAGATCTTAACTGCTGTGTTGCTGTGTTTCTTCCCAGACAAAAGCTGATAGACAATACTAGCTCTTTTAAGCAAGATATTATTTTTCATACATTTATATAATCATCTATGATGTAAACGGTCTTTTATCCTTTTTATGTATTACACTGATATATTGCTGGGCCATTTGAAATGTGCATTCTGGAGGGAAAAGGCTCTGAATCAGTGGTGGGATTCAAACATTTTTACTACCAGTTCTGTGGGTGTGGAATGGCATGGTGTGGCTTGGTGTGCATGGCAGGGGAAGAATACTGTAAAATCTCCATTCCCTCCCCACTCCAGGGTAAGGATACTGTAAATCTCCATTCCTACCCCACTCCAGGAGAAGGATACTGTAAAATCTCCTTTGCCTCCCCACTCCAGGGGAAGATTATTGCAAAATCTCCATTCCTTCCTCATTCCAGGGGAAGGATACTGTGAAATCTCCATTCCCTCCCCACTCCAGGGGAAGGTTACTGCAAAATACCCATTTCCTCCCGATCAACTGGGGCTCGGGAGGCAGAGAGTAGATGGGGGTGGGGCCAGTCGGAGGTAGAATTTACCAGGTTTCTGAACTACTCAAAATTTCCGCTACCGATTCTCCGGAACTGGTCAGAACCTGCTGAATACCACCTCTGCTCTGAATTTATTTTCTTCAGGTTTAAAATGCCCCTTACCCTTACCTTTGATTGACAGTTCCTTGAGGATGACTATTTAAAATCTGTTCAAATTTTATTAAGGGATAATTTTCTATCTTGGCAGGAAATATGATGCTGCTATCGGTCATAAGGCTCCAAATGTGACCTCTTTAAAATTAAGAGCAGGCAAGGTATCCAAAGTGAAGCTGTCCTGTGGTTGGGTGTATTTTGTTAATGAAGATAATCCACCCTAAATCAATAGTCTTTGCAAACAAATGCTAAGCACGTGCATGAAGATATTTTCCTGAATCCAGTGAGAGCTAGTCTCTATTTAAGGATGGTGACCTTGATAATTGACATTAATAGCACTCAGAAAGTAGCTTTTCTACTGTTAACTGGAGTATAATAGTGCATTCGCATTCAACTTTTTATAATTAAGGCTACAATACTCTATGCATTTCACTCAGATCCATGCAATATAACTTATTTCCATATTTAAAAAAAACAACCAGGCTTGCATTGCCATTTTAATTCAACATATTTTCAGAGCAACTTATTTCTTTTAGCACTATTCTGAAGTCCCACTGTGACCATTGGAGCCGAGTTAAATCTGTGTAGGATTGCAGCCTTAATTGCTTTATTTCATGAATACATTAATTTTGACAGAGAACAATTGTTTTCACAAAAATGTGTCAGGTAGTGGGAGTAAGCCAAATACTACTAATATTGTTGTTTAAGGGAGAAACATATTTTTAAAAGAAAAAAAAAGAGTAGCACATGAATCTGAACTTGTTTAAAATAAATGGTAAGGAAGAGCAAACAGGCGTCACCAAATTTCTGAACAACTTTACGTCCAATCCTAAATTGTAAGCCATGAGCTGTCACTGGGATTGAAAAAGTGATGGGGTTACATGGGTGGAAGAGAACAAGTAGCGTGTATTAAACAAGCGATCCCTCATTACCTTGGGATGCAAAGCCGAAGTGATAAATATTTATGAGGTAGCCCCTGCCCAAAAGCCTGAAGATATAATAGGAGTGTTTTCTTGGTGATGGTTAAAAAAAAAAGGCAGAGCTGAGTAATTTAGAGTATGTTACAGAGTGAAAAACTTACCCTCTTGAATTGGTGGGCAGGACAAAGAAGAAATGTGGGGGAACTGCCTCACAACATAAGCTGTCACACCCCTCCTCATCTGCCCCGGGGATGTCGTGGAGAATTTGGCACCCCTCCATCGACAAAGAAAACTCTAACTCCCCTTCCCCACCAGGCCTGCCTCAACATTCATCCATGCCAGGGAAGACATTTCCATTCACAGCTCCATTAATACTGAGAACTACTTCAAGCTCATTATTCAGTATTGGTTTAAGGTTGCTTTCTTATCTTCAATAGATGACCCACTAGATGAGCTGTAGGGGGGGTGAAGCTTTTCCCCAGGATGCACATGCCAGAAAATATGCTGGGTACCTTGATAAAAAGTGACTTGAGTAGAGATGGCTACTATGTAGTTTTCAACTTACGACCACAATTGAGCCCTGAATTTATGTTGAGAAATTTGTTAAGCGAGTTTTGCCCCATTTTACGACTTTTCTTGACACATTGGCTAACTGAATCAGTGCAGTTGTCAAATTAGTCACACGGTTGTTAAGTGAATCTGACTCCCCCATTGACTTTGCTTGTCAGAAAGTCACAAAGGGGGAAATCACGTGACCCCGAGACACTGTAACCATCATAATTGTGAGTCAGGTGTCAAATGTAAACCACGTGAGAGTGGGGGAATGCTGCAATGGTCATAAGTATGAAAAATGCTCATACGTCACTTTTTTCAGTGCCGTTGTAACTTTGAACAGTCACTAAGTGAACTGTTGTAAGTCAAGGACTACCTGTAGTACCCTGGCTTTTTAAAAATCTATAGTCTTAGTAATGCCATGCTCACAAGTGCCGAAGTTGGGAATAATAATATAAAAGGGAAGGATAAAGCACTAGATAGAGAAGTTAAGGTCTTCCTCTCCATGCTCTTTTTATGCCGGCTTTTCTCACGCCCATCTGGCATGCTTAACTAGCGATGAACACCAAAGAGGAAGTGTTGAGTGGTACAAGATCTTTCCTACCACTGCCTACAGCTGCAAGTTATGTCACTAAAGACTTAGTTTCTTCGTCCAGAAATGCCATCAAGAGTCTGATTTGATTCCAGGCTGGGAAAGAAAAAGTAACATTAGCAGAGATAGAGAACGCATGAATTCTGAACCCACAGTCGTTCTTTGACTGAGGTTTATGAGAGCCGTGATTTTCATCACATCTTGAGTTTCGTTGCCATTTTAAAAGGTTAGGGCAGAATGGACTTGGAGAGCTGAAATAGTTTCCGTGGTTCCTCTTCCTTTTCTGATCAACATTTGAATATTGTTGCTTCCACCTCTTCAAATGTTATTTATGGCTGCATGAATCTCAGGAGCATCATCTGGACATAACATTCTGGCTGGAAAACTTGCCATGAGCAATTTGAAATGTGAATTTGTGTTTCCACTAGTGGCTTTCTGCCCTGCCCACCTGGCTATCTCAACGGTGGCACAATTGCAAGGGAGACTGATAGATGAAAATCAGCTTAGTGTATATATATATATCCCACTTTTATTCTTTAAATATTTGGGAAGCGAAAAGCCCACAATAGATGCAAATGCAGTCTACAGAAGGTGTTAAACATCCATTCTTCTCCATTCATCTGAAGCATGTCAATCTTAAATAGTAAAGTTATTTTAAATGGTACTATGTAAAGGCAAAGGCACAAACAGTATTTGGGGATGTGTTTGAAGGAGGGGGGGAAATCCAATCTGAATTCCAGATTGGGTGGATACTGAAACACAGTGGGCCATATGCTAAGAATTCTTAAATATCAGTGGTCAAAATGTTTCTTCTGTCTTTAAGCGTGCAATTCTGATTTTGAATGTTTACACTGAAAAGATCAAAGCTAGTAAGACATGATCGTGTTCAAAATGTATTATGTGCTGTATATGATTCATATTGTTTGACATGTCCTTGGAGAGCTCTTGCTTATTTTGCAGCAATGGTACACCAGCTCCATGAACATCGTTTGCACTTGGCTAACAGACCGCATGGACCTTCAGCTTCACATCTATCAACTAAAAACCCTTATTAGAATAGTAAAGGTAAGCTCGCTTAATGAATTTATGTAACTTGCAAATAGATTCTGCTCTCAGTCAGAAAGGAAATGAACTGTGCTAATTAAGTCAAAGCTTAAGGTCCCATTTGCACATATGGACCTTAGTCTACATCTGCCACGTTGAACAAACTCAACATGATATTGACAAAATATTCATCCAAGAGAGTGAAGATGGAAGAAATAGGGGAGGCAATTGTAGCAATTTGTCCACGCGTCAACATCAGAAGTGGGTTGCTGCCGGTTCAGCCCAGATCAGCCAAACCAGTAGTAGCAGCAGCGGGAGGCTCCATCCACCCGCCCAGACACTTCTGCACATGCGCAGAAGCATTGCATGCACAGGAGAATGCCCAAACTGGTAGTAAAAAAAATTAGCAACCCACCTCTGGTCAACATCTCATTTATTCTTCATCTTCACTACAACTCTGAAGTTAGTCACATTGGGATATTTCCGATACTAGGTTTGGGACCTTGAAAGTCTTCTAGTCCACCCCCCTGTCCAAGGCAGGAATCCTGATTACCCAGAAGTGTAATATCTTTCACACTAGCATTATTCTAGTTCATTGATAGCAAACCTATTGAGTTTGTCAAGTCAAAAATTTGTAAAATACCTAACTTGACTCTGCTGGCATCTCTCTTTCCCTCCCTCCCTCTCTTCTTTCTCCCTCCCTCTCACTCTCCCTCCCTCCCTCCCTCCCTCTCTCTCTCTCTCTCTCTCTCTCTCTCTCTCTCTCTCTCTCTCTCTCTCTCTCTCTCACACACACACACACACACACACACACACACACACAAACAAAACAATTCTCTATCCCCACTCTCCTCCCACTTAGGCCATTCTGAACAGTGGCATTTGGTAGCAGCGCTGAGGCTCTACCTGAAGTATAGGTCAAGGCCTTGACTTCAATCCTTGAACTCCACACTGCCACTTAAAAAGACTGGTGGTGCCATTCCCCAAGCCACACGAGTCATTGTGGGCCATTTTGGCACATGTTTTACAGGTTCGCCATCACTGTTCCAGGACATTCCATTTGGTTGAATGAAACAGAGCCAACCTAGACAGGATCTTATTTTCTTTTGATCCCCAAAACATGGCCTTGGCCTTATTATTGGGGGGGGGGATTATAGTTTTGGGGTTGTTGGGTGGCTGCTCTCTCCTGAAGAGCCTGTGGCAGGGACAGGAGGACGTGGGCACAGCCTCAGGGGCAAACAGCTGTGTTGCACTGTTGCAACACAGCAGCCATGTGGTGACCACACTCACGAGCAGCCACCTGGCAATCCCCCTCTCCAGCCAGGCAGAGTGCCACTCACTGACCTAGTGGTATCCCGAAGGTGCCAAGCCACATGAGTGCCTGTCCACCCTGTGCCCCCCCCCAGCTCCTGCGGCTTGGTGCCTTCGGGATACCACTAGGTCAGTGAGTGGCACTCTGCCTGGCCGGAGTGGGGGTTATCAAAGGGGATTATTTTGGGGGGAGGGTTTATAGTTTTGCCCACCCAAAAAAATCTGGCATGTCCTTATTTTCAGGACATGTCATATTTTCGGAAAAACACAGTACTACTGAAGGGTAGAGAGCCATATGAGGATGGACAACTGCCCTGAGTCTCTGCACTAAGTGCTGGATAATCTTTTGTAGCAGAGCAAGAAGTATTTCTTAGGCAGCCCCCTTCTATATGTAGAAAGAGAAGAAAAGATACTACCCAAAATTGTTGTGTAGCAATCTTCACTACTGACTTCACATTCAGGGACTTGAAAGATCCTTAAAAACACATGTCATATCGGTATCGCACACATAATTAAAATAATTTCTCTTACAATAGATGTTGACAACATTTAAAAAGGGTTACACACAAAACAAGAAGCTCTCCCTAATGTAGCTGTGGTGTATGTGTGTGCGAGTGCCGGTATGTGTTGGATGGATGGATGGATGATAATTATTTCAGTGTGAAATCTCAGTGGCTTACATAAAATAATAAGATCTCAGGAGGAGGTAAATACATATTTGATCATTTTTGGTTCCATGTGATATATTTTGCAGATGAGGAGAATTATATACTTTAGAAAAGAAAGTCATGAATAAATTACTAAAATGGTTTTTAATTTTCAAAATAAAAGCAATAGGTATTAGCACATTATTATTATGTGTTAGCTTGGGAACACTGAAAAACACGGGAAGTGTCTTTTGTACTATTAGACTATGTAATAGCCTCTTTTTTTAAAAAAATAATAATAACAGTTTCTCTAGGCATAAGAGAGATGCAAAACACATTGTTAAACCATTCATGAATTTAACTAATACTTGTATTTTTATGATGTCATTGAATTCTGGATAACCAACAAAACCAAAAAACTTCAGAAACCTAGACAATTTTTTAAAAACGAATGGCTTTCTAAGGCACTTCACAGCTCCATTTAGTCTCATAATACTCAAGGAAGGTCTATTAAGTGGAAAGATGAGGTTGTTGCTCCTCCACACAACTTAGAGGTAGCCACAACTTTATCAGAGTGATGAAATATACAACACAACAACTTCATGAAGCACGTTTTGCTCCTTACCTACTTAATATTGAGACAGTATAAAAGGGGCACAGTTGTTTCATGATTTCATAGCACACCTTCCTCTGCCCTTCGCCCTTACCTACAGTCAACTCTGCCATATCTATGATATTTTTATACAAATGTTTGCCACTCTAGACTTCCATTAGTTTGGTTCACTTCCAGTTTTGGAGTGTGAAATGGGAAGATCCCTCCCTGTTTCCATAATTTTTATTCCATAATTATCATTGTGAAGATTTCTGGGCTATGTCATAAAATACGATCTTCCCAAAAAACATTGTTCAGTCTTCCAGTTATTTTTCCCTCTTTATGGAAACTATTTTTGGAAAATCCTAAGAAATAAGAAGTCAGAATAACTGCTATAAGGTTTAAGATACTGTCAGAGGTCTTACTCTTCAGAAGGAAGATTGATAAGTCTGTAGAATACAAACTCCAGATAACTGTCAAAATCAAAGATGCATGAAAAGCATCCTTTCTTTAAGATTTCCCGAATGAAAGGAAGTTAGACGTATTTAACAACGGCACCCAAATGAACTCCTATTTCATCATTCAAAATGGCTTCCAAACTCATCCAGTTAAGAGTATGAGAACAGACTTCTTCATGTTAATATATATATATATAGCAGTAGACTTATATACCGCTTCATAGGCCTTTCAGGCCTCTCTAAGCGGTTTACAGAGAGTCAGCATATTGCCCCCAACAATCTGGGTCCTCATTTTACCCACCTCGGAAGGATGGAAGGCTGAGTCAACCCTGAGCCGGTGAGATTTGAACCGCTGACCTGCTGATCTAGCAGTAGCCTGCAGTGCTGCATTTAACCACTGTGCCACCTTGGCTCTAACCTTAAGTCCAAATAATTTTCTTCATAAATGGGTACAGATATAATCAATTTGTGATCTCTAACAGATATACGGATGTGACAGTAATATATTGTACAGTATACATCAATTTAAAATTAAGGAACCAAACCTCTCTCTTGATCGCAATGATTTGATTCAGCACTATCAAATCATTTAATTTCTCTATTTCTGCAGAAATGGGTTGAATGGGGAATAAATACTATAGGATAGCATCTATTCCTACTAAAAGCAAAAGTGCTTGAAACATATTTGACAGCTTGAAACCCAATTGCTTCTATTTCTAGGTTGGTTTGGTTTGGTTTGGTTTGGTTTAGGTGTTTGGTCATATTTTTCACAACACAAACTTCTTGATCCTAGAAAACATACAGAGATTTCCGATTGCAAGGAGTTCTGGATTCTACTTTGAATAGTAAAACCTATGACACAGTCCGAAACCGGCTGACTGTAGAAGAAGCCACAGCCTCAGTAAGTGAAGGTGGAGGACTGCAAGGGATCACCATGAAAGACAGCGATGAAGAAGATGAAGAGGATGATTAGATCTCCAGATTTAGAGTCCCCCAACCTGGATGTAGCCTGGAAACCAGTGCATGTAATCTAGTCGGTTATTCAATTAGCCACATTAGGAAATTTTCTGTCTGCTCTAAACGCCCATGGAAAATCTACCAATACAACTCCCATTTTAGCTGTGTGGTTCTTAAGACTTAGCACCTCTGTTTCGATTCATTGAGTTTCCTGATTTCATATCTCTATGTTTATAAGCAATATGGAGCACCATTGTTTAAAACAGTTAATTGAAAATAAATCTGCATAGAAAACATACTAGGTGTGTCCCTATAATAATAATTAAAGTATAAATGACGCTTCATTAATGTACGTATATACATTGATGGTAAATTGTTGTGAAGACAAGTGAAACAAGTACTTTCATATGTTTGTTTCTCTTCTATGGATGCCAACTGCTTCGAAACAGAGTAAGGCTACTACTACTACTACAAGACACCTACCGGTATTTTGTACATTTGGGGGAGGAGGAACATACACCAGAAGTTGGGATTATTCCTGTTTATTGTACCCAAGCACTTTTCTTCCAAAGTATACAGCTACCTTTGTAGAAGTGACTGACCATTGGAATCTTAGTCATCCATCTACACTGATCTTGGGCTGATCTTGATCACATTGTCCACCTAATGATTCTGAGCAGTTGCTTTATGTCAGTGTCTTGCCCCACTCAATGTTACATTTTGTTCAGAGTTCCAATAACTGTGTTTGTAAAAAGGACAACTTTAATTACAACCTTAGACTATACAGATGTGTTTATAATAACGAGGATGATATAATAACAATAATGATAACGAACGACAATTTCTTTTCATAGACTGTATCCATAATTTAAATCTCCTTTTGTTTTCATAATGGTTTTTATATCTTGTCATGTACATTGTATTTGGATCAGTAACATGCATGTCCTTGCGTTCCCCCCTCCCCACTATCCAGGAGCTTTTATTTTTTTTGTGTGTAATAAAGTGGATTCATCTTGCTTTTTTGCCTTATACAAGCCGACAGTTGTAAAAGTGTGGGGACTGTGGCTTTTCAATAAATAACTGTTCAGATGTCCTACTCATAAAACACTGGAGTCTTTTTATGTCTGCCTTAGGAAGAAGAAGAAGAAGAAAACAAAAACAAAAACCACAAAAAGATTAGTCAATTTAACAAGAATCCATGTAAGAGTTCCTGTCTTCTAGAATAAAGGAATTTTCTTTTCACCTGGGTGGTTTTTTTTAAAATAATTTGTGAAGTGAGGGGCTCCTTTTCCAATATGCTCTTTAAGGCAGATGCAAACTTCAAGGCGTTCCAAAGAAGCACCACCGAACTCAGGGAACTAGGCTGGGGAGGATGTTCCCAGACAGATGTTTCTACAAGGCTACCAATCAGAAGGCCCTGTTCAATATCTCTCTTCATGGATTCACTATTAAAAAAAAAAAAAAAAAGCTGGAAGCCATGAGGGAAAAACCTGGAAAATTTACCAATGGGAGGCAACCTATGCTGTGAATGAGGCAGAACAATGATCCAGGAAGGCCTTTCACGCAGTGAAGCAGGTTAGGAGACCAGTCAAAAGGCTGCGCACAATTGTGCAGTGCAATTAAAATTGTTCTGTGCATGGGCAGAACTGAAAAACAAGGTGATTTGGGGGCACGGCAGGCCTGGATCGCTGCCGGTTCCAGTGACCCGGGCCACCAAATCACTACAGGTTCAGCTGAACCAGTCCGAACTGGTAGGCCATTGTGCCAAACCATCCAAATTTTGAACCTGTGACCATGGGGATGCTGCGATGGACGTTAAATGTGAAAAACGGTCATAAGTCACTCTTTTCAATGCCAATGTAACTTTGAACGGTCACTAAACAAGTGGTTGTAAGTTGAGGACTATCTCTATTTCACAGGTTTTTTTTAATGGAAATTCAGACAGATATGTTGTGTTTTAATTTACAGAGAATATCCATAGGTATGCTTATATTTCAGGGACATTTACAAGGCCATCTAAAACATAAAAGATGATTGATGGTGATGATGATGATGATATAACAATAACATAGTAGGTGAATGCTCAGTCAAATAGCTAGATGAAAAGCTGTGAAATTTTTCTGTAAGGTTTATATGATTGCCTACCTTGTAGCAGACACCTCTGGGCAGCTCACAACAATAGTAAAACCAACAATAGTACGAACAAGAAAAACAGAAACAGCAAGAGCGTTCCATGCAACAATACACAAAAGTACATGCACTTTCATACGAAGCTCAGTTCCTTGGACTTCCTAAATATGTTCAAATGATTTTCTTGGCAACAAAATGGAACTGGTTTGCCAGTGCCTCACTAGAGGTTTTATAAAAAGAGACTGGACAGTCACTTGTCTGAAATGGTATCAGCTCTCCTGCTTGAGCAAGGGGCTGGTCTAGAAAACCTCCAAGGTCCCTTCCAGCTCTATTCCGATTTGATTTGTATTTGCATGGTTGCAGTATTTTCCTGTTTTAGTTCCCAGTCCAACCAAAATAGCCTGATAATCTCCCATCCAAGCCCTAACAATGTCTGACCCTGCTTAGCTTTCTGAGACATCTTTGGTGGTGTCATTCAGCTGGGCAAGCATAAGGATGTACTCAAACTGAGCTCAGCGCCTGATAGCAACATGGACGCCTCATGTGATATAGAAGCGATTTGCCATTGCCTCAGTCTGGAAATAATTATCAACATCGTCATCTTTTTTATCTTGCCTAGAGCCCTAGACATCCACAGTGCTCTTCCAACCAAACAGTAGAAGGCAAGAACTACCTGGGCCTACATGAGGGCTGCAGAAAGGGAGTGAGATGGTGCCACAATTGGGTGCTAGGGCAGGAGTGTCAAACTCCAGGGGCCAGATTCAGCCTGTGGGGTGCTTAGATCCAGGGTGCTCCCATGGGGTGAAGGACTGGCCTTCGATGCCTCTGCCAGTGACCCCGTTTTCTGTGGCAGAGCGCT
Source organism: Thamnophis sirtalis (assembly GCF_051295495.1). Taxonomy (NCBI): domain Eukaryota; kingdom Metazoa; phylum Chordata; class Lepidosauria; order Squamata; family Natricidae; genus Thamnophis; species Thamnophis sirtalis. The sequence goes on along the minus strand of NW_028261383.1, from coordinate 42,217,515 downwards.
TGGGCCACCTAAGGTGCCCCCGACACGAGTGACAGCAAGTTGACCATGTCCACCCTGGCCATGCCCACTCCATCCCCCCCCCAAGGTCAAACACAACCTTGATGTGGCCCTCAATGAAATCGAGCTCTGTTTTTGCTAGCAGAGGGTTGAGGAGGCCATTGCAGCTGAAAACGGAGCTCGGGAACCCGATTTCTGTGGCAGAGACCTTGGGTCTCCACAGGTGCCCCCGACACAAGGGACAGCAAGCTGACCATGCCCACCCTGGCCACTCCCACTCCACCCCCCAAGTCACCCCCCCAAGAACCTTGATGTGGCCCTCAATGAAATCGAGTTTGACATCCCTGCGCTAGGGAGTGTGGGTGAATCAGGAGGATGCTGCAGGAGGGCAGGCATTATGGTATAGACTGCAGTATACGGAAAGTAAACAGCTCCTCAGGAGAAAAAGCTGTGGAAATGACTTATGAGACTAACCTACAACCTTCCCTGCTGGCTTCCCCATTGACTTTGCTCATGGGTAGCCAATGAGGAAAGTTGCCATAGCTATCAAAATCTCATGTCACTGTGGAAACACTGCAACAGCCAGAACTCTGAGGGTTGGTTGTAAGTCCTTTTTTTTTTCAGTGCTGTAGTAAGTTTCCGTTGATGTACGCTAATGTACCTGTAATTGTCATGCAATCCAACCCACGTTTAACTAACGTATTAATAAACACATCATCTACTTCTCCACTTTTGCATAATTGATTCAGTGCAGTGGTCCCACAATCTATTAGGGAAATTTTCCAATCCAAAAATTAGGTAAGGTAAATTTAGCAATTCCATACTGACTTCTAGTCATTATTACATTGCCTTCAAAATCATACCAATCCATTTTTTTAATGATTTCCTCTAGAATTGTCCAAGTACCAATGTCAGATTTATATTCTTCAGTTTACTGTATCTTCTGACTTCCTCTTTCCAAGATAGAGACATGTCCTCTCTTCTCATCATAAGGCACTTCATCTCCAGAATTTTTCAAAATTAATACATAGGATTCAGCCAGACTTTGGTGTCTTGAGATGCCATTTCTTTCGCTCTGGAGACTTAAGCTCAACATCTTGATGGATGAGGCTAAATCGAAACTCTTGGGAAGGCCCACTAGGAGTTGGGGATAGTTCTCATTGAGAGCTGGTCAAGGTTTCAACCAATGGTGAAATTCAAAACAAATTTTTACTACCGGTTCTGTGGGCATGGCTTAGTGGGTGTGGCAGAGGAAGGATACTGCAAAATCTCCATTCCCACCCCACTCCTAGGGCCATCCAGAGGTGGTATTTGCCGGTTCTCTGAACTACTCAACGTTTCTGCTACCGGTTCTCCAGAACCTGTCAGAACTGGCCAAATACCATCTCTGATTCTGTGCTTCTGAATTTCACCCCTGAGTCCAATTAATGAACCCAATCCATTCAGAACTCTGGGACTTTCAGCTTTCTCAAAGAACTGTTTTATTGAGTACATAATTTCAGGTTTAGGTTTAGGTTTTAGGTCTATTGGACTTATATGCCACCCTTCTCCCAAAGGACTCAGGGCGGCGTACAACATAAAAACACATATTACAAAAGTTAAAAGAAAGATTAAATAGAATATCCAAAAAACCCAAAAGACATTTACAATGAGATTTAGAAATTAAATTAAAATTAACAATTAAAATTAATAATTTATTTTATTCAGGCCAGGCCGGCTTGCTGGAAAAACCAACTTTTTAGAGCGTGCCGGAAGGACCGGAGGTCAGGAATTATGCGAAGCTCTGGGGGCAGCTCATTCCAAAGGGAAGGCACTCCCACAGAGAAGGCTCTCCCTCTGGGGGTTGCCAGCTGACATTGCCTGGCCGACGGCACCCTGAGGAGGCAAACTCTGTGGGATCATACTGAACGGTGAGAGGCTACCGGTGGTAGTAGGTGGTCTCGCAAGTACCCTGGGCCTAAGCCATGGAGCGCTTTAAAGATCATAATTAACACCTTGAATTGCACCTGGAAAACAACCGGCAACCAGTGCAGGCCGCCTAGTAGCAGTAGACTTATATACCGCTTCATAGGCCTTTCAGGCCTCTCTAAGCGGTTTACAGAGAGTCAGCATATTGCCCCCAACAATCTGGGTCCTCATTTTACCCACCTCGGAAGGATGGAAGGCTGAGTCAACCCTGAGCCGGTGAGATTTGAACCGCTGACCTGCTGATCTAGCAGTAGCCTGCAGTGCTGCATTTAACCACTGCGCCACCTTGGCTCTTAAAGGGGTATAACATGGGAACACCTAGGTACCCCCATGACAACCCACATGGCTGCATTCTGGACAAGCTGAAGCCTCCAGGTGCTCTTCAAGGGCAGCCCCATGTAGAGAGTGTTACAGTAGTCCAGGCGAGAAAGGACGAGGGCGTGAGTGACTGTGCACAGGGCATTCCGATCCAGGCAACTGGCATACCAGGCAAAGCTGGTAAAAGGCTGGTTTCAGCATGAATGAAAACAAAACCAGCTCTAAATATTTCCTGTGGTTTCTATATAATTAAAGAATAGATAATGCCCTCCCTCATAGTCACAGGTCACATCGTCCAATTACCATATGCACCTTTTTCACTCATAAAAGAGGGTGAAAATCTGGGTGCATCTTATACACTGAATACAGCATTTTTTGCCTCCCCAAACCCCGCCCCTGTCAAACTCAAGGCCCAGGGGCCAGATCCGGCCCAGGGGGTGCTTAGATCTGGCCCATGGGGCTGCCCTGGAAACAGTGAAGGATCGGACCGGCTGCCTCTGCCAGTGAAAACGGAGATCGGGATGGCTGCAGTCGGAGGGTTGTAGGAAACTGTTGCAACCTAAAACAGAGCTTGGGAGAGCCATAGGTAGCCCTCCTGTGCTCCGTTTCTGCTGGCAGATGGTTGCAAGAGACCATCACAGGTGAAAATGAAGCTGGGGAGTTCATTTTCTCTGGCAGAGCACTTGGGCCACCACAGGTGCCCCCGATAAAAGTGACCACATACACTGGCCCTCCGAGGTCAAACACAACCCTGATGGGGCCCTCAATGAAATCAAGTTTGACATCCCTGCCCTACAAGGTTCTGCGAACTGCCCCCTGCAAATATTACAGATGCCCTCAATCGTTTTCATAGTCAAAACTCTAGTTGATCAATTGATTGGTTCCATTTTTTTATCTACTACAGTCAACAGACTCATAGTAAGGTACAATTATAACACTTCTAGAACTTTGATGCACAATCATGCATCCAAATAATCACAAAAAAGATGCCAACCTATTAAAACAAAAACCATTTTAAAAGCCCAAAACGTAACCAATAAAAAAAAACAGAGGCTAAGAAACAAAGGCCCTCTTAAATAGTTCAATTTTTCATAATTTCCTTAAGCCTGTTAAGGAAAGGGCAGCATTAATTAGTTTGCATTCACTGGCGTGGGTTAATGGGCTGATTGGATGCTAAGAGACTAGGAGTCAACTAAACATTAATAGACATTATATACCAGTGATTTTTCTTAAGCGTAGCTGGCATTTAGTAAATTTCATGCCCAGTGCTGAATTGGAAATCAGTCATCAAATGTAATGGTTATATTTATTTATTTTTCAGACTCTTAAGCCAGGGGTGTCAAACTCAATTTCATTAAGGGTTGCATAATAGTTGTGTTTTACCTCGGAGGACCTGGGGGTCTGGCCATGACCAAGGGGTGTGTGGCCAATGTGGGCGTGGCCATAGTAGGCATGACACAGGACTGCACCTCCGTACACATGGTTTTATACACATATAAAAATAGAGAGGCGTACATTTCTGTGATTTTGTTTTTTAATACTTACTTGATCTACTTGCTCACCTTATGAGAGAGAGACCAGATCAAGAAACTGACATATAATAGCAGAATCCTGCAAGCTTGAAAGGTAAAATATTTTACCTTTCCTCCCTTTTATAACCTTCTGAGTAAAAGGATGGCTTCTTGCAGCACTCTGGAGGCCCCATTTTGGGCCTGGAAGCTGGGGTGGGCTTCAAAAATTTCAGCAATGAGTTCTCTGTCCGGCTGTTGGGTGGGCGTGGCCATAGTGGGTGTGGCGTACTTGGCCTCCTGCACCATGGCGGGAGGATGTTTTCACTTTTCCCAGGCTCTGAGGCTTTCCTCAAGCATCAGGGAGGGTGAAAACTGTTCCCCCAGGCTCCGGAGGCCCTCCAGTGACTAGAAATGGGCCCGTTTCTGGCCTTCCGCAACTTCTAGGAGGCCCATTCCCCCCCCCTCCCTGAGCCTCCACACAGGTCTTGCACTTACCTCACATCCAAAATGGCCCGTGTGGAGACTCTGTGGAGGGGAGGGTGGGATGGGTGAAGCATAGTGGGCATGGCCAGCCACGGGTGGGATTTGGAAGTTCTCCGAACCAGCCATAACATTTGCTATGGGTTCTCCTGAACCCGGGCGAACCCGTAGCAGCCCATCCCTGCCTGGAAGACCTCCTGCAGCACTCTGGTGGCCCAAACCTGTTGCACCTCATTGTTGCAAGCAGAGGCGCTGCAGGCTGGTCCTTTGCTATTACCAGGCTGGCCCCATGGGCCAGTTGTAAGCACTTTGCAGATTGAATCCAGCCCGCAGGCTTTTAGTTTAACACATCTGTCTTAAACCATTGCTGGTTTTAAAATAGTAATATAATATTTCAGCATGACAATAGGCTACAGAGAAATTCAGAAAACTGAAAGAGGTATCAGATGCAGAACCCACAAATCAGGGACGGGACAGGAGTGTCCACAGGGTATGCTTTAAAAAAAGTCAACATGGGAGCCATAATAGTCTGATCAAAGCTCCAATCATTTTTTTTAATATGTGTCACACTTGGAAGTGTGAAGGGCTACTTGAAGCCAGTACAAATATATGTCCACTTGCCCATCTAACATTGTTATGACTGCCCATAGCTCTTGAGAGTGACTGTGGGAAGAAAGCAGAGGAGGTGTAAAGAAGCAGCCCAGCAGAGACATAAGAATAATATCAAAGATGCCTTAATTAATTCACTATCAGTCTGGATGGGAATTTACTCTTTAGAAGTTTCAAGTTTGTGTTTTAACATTAAACTAGCATTAAACAGACTTTTCTGAAATCTGTGTGGTGCTGGCTTCTTTACTAGCTATGTGGGGTTTAATTTTCTCCATCAATTTCTATCTGCCCTTTTCATCAGGAGACACCCGACAACCAGAGGTAGGTTGCTGCTGGTGTTACTGCCAGTTTGCAACCTGCGTGCCAGACGTACGATGTGCGCACATGCACTGTTCAATGTAAATTGTTCTTCATGTGTGCGCAGAACAATTTATAACGAAGTGTGCATGCGCAGTCACTAAAATCCAAAATAGCAGCGGCCAAGCAGCAGCGAGGGAACCAGTTCGGTAACATGGCAGGCCTGGGTCACTGCCGGTTCTGCGACCCAGGCTTGAATTCCACTACTGGTTCAGCCAAATTGGGCCAAACAAGCAGCAACCCACCTCTGCCGACAACAGTCAGTCCTATCATTAGGCTGGACCCCTAGGTTGAGCCTAATAGCAATAGCACTCACACTTCTATACCGCTTCACAGTGCTTTACAGCCCTCTCTAAGCGGTCTACAGAATCAGCATAATGCCCCCAACAATGTGGGTCCTCATTTTATCCACCTCAGAAGGATGGAAGGCTGAGTCAACCTTGAGCCTGGTAGGATTTGAAATGCCAAACTGCTGGCAGCCGGTGATCAGCAGATGTAGCCTGCAGTACTGTACAGTAACCACTGCTCCAACAAGGCTCATGATGCAACCCATACCTGATCACAAGACCCCGTCACAAAACCCTCACCTGACATGACTTTCCCATCACAAGACCTACTAACCACACCAAGCCCTTATAAACAGAGGAACACTGACACTGACATTCCCTAAACTCCACTGAAGATGTTACCTAGCCTGGTAATGGAACATCTGGAAACCAACCCACAAGCTCACTTCCATCCTCATCCTACACCTGAGCTACAGATATTTGCCACCATCGCAAACCAGCCCTATGATTAGGCTCAACCCTTAGGCAGAAATAAGAACTGCAGGTGCCACCCCACCACTCTCTTTGATCGCACAATCGTCATTCCTCAAAATGAATTAGGAAACCTAGAAAGAGCATTCACGATGGAGCATGAGTTCTTGTGCATTCAACATAAGTACAATTCTTCTTCTTCATCATCATTTTAGCCATTGTCTATCCCCGTGATGGCGAACCTATGGCACGCATGCCACAGGTGGCACATGGAGCCATTTGTCAGGGCATGCGAGGCATTGCCCCGTCAGCTGGACAGAGTGCTGGCCAGCTGTGTTCAGCCTTCTTTTGAGGCCATTTTTCACCCTTCCCTGAAGCCTCCAAAGCGCGAAAAACCAGCCTTATTGGCAAACTGGAAGTTCAGGAATGGACTTCTGGTTTGCTCGTAGGACCATTTTTTTTGCCCTCCAGAGCCTTCAGGGAAGCCCTTGAGACCTCCAGAGGGTATCTGGGGAGGCGGGGGGGTGTTTTCACCTTCCCCATGCTCCTAGAAAGCCTCTGGAGCCTGAGGAAGGTGGAAAAAATAGAGCAAAAGCGGGGGGGTGGCTGGTTGCATGCATGCATGCACACTGGGGGGGTCATGCGCATAGCATTATGGGTGTGGCACTTTGACACATGACTCACCTGAGCTCCCCCTGCTTTTGCCACAGCAGCCAAAAAAGGTTTGCCATCACTGGTCTACCCACTGCAGGATAAAGGCCACTTCCACATATTTCCAACCAATATGGTCCTGAGCCTTTTTTTGTCAATTGGGTCTGCAACACTTGCTGATGTCATCAATCCCTCTTGTTTTAGGTCTCTTTCGTGGATGCTTTTTATCAAGTTGGATCCATTCTATGACTTCCTTGGTCCACCTGTCATCGGTTCTTCTTGCTATAGCAATAGCAATAGCAGTTAGACTTATATACCGCTTCATAGGGTTTTCAGCCCTCTCTAAGCGGTTTACAGAGTCAGCATATTGCCCCCAACAACAATCTGGGTCCTCATTTTACCCACCTCGGAAAGATGAAAGGCTGAGTCAACCCTGAGCCGGTGAGATTTGAACAGCTGAACTGCAGAACTGCAGTCAGCTGAAGTAGCCTGCAGTGCTGCATTTAGCCACTGTGCCACCTCGGCTCTTGTGTGACCAGCCATTTCCATTTCAATCCCTTTACTCTCTTGAGCATATTGTATACTTTTGTTTGTTCTCTAAGCCAACTGCATGTCTTTCTATCTTGTCTTGTAATGCCGAGCATCTATCTTTCCATGGTTCTTTGTGCCACCTGTAGCTTTTGTATCGATTGTGAAGTTAGTGTCCATGTCTTACTGGCATATGTTAGAGCAATACAATTATTTGGTTCCAATTCCTTTCTTACAAGCTGACCACACTCTGTCTCTCCTAGAATCTCTTCAAAGGCTGCCAATTAGTTACAGCTGTAAACTGGCAAATGAAAAGCGAATCAGATTTAATTAATTGGATTTGGTTGGACAGACCTTTCATTTACTGTATGGCTAAAATTATTCTATTATTCTATTTTTTTCCCACTGTAGAATGTGGCTGCTACCCAGGGGTGGGTTTCAAAATTTTTAGAACCTATTCTGTAGGTGTGGCCTGTTTTGTGGGAGTGGCTCGGTGGTCATGTGACTGGGTGGGTATGGCTTGGTGGGCGTGTGACCGGGTGGGCATGGCCAACTTGGAAAATGTAGTGAAACTCACTTAACAATGCTCTTGCTTAGCAACCAAAATTTTGGGCTCAATTGGGGTCATTAGTTCTCTTTCTTTCTTTCTCTCTCTCTCTCTCTCTCTCTTTCTCACTCACTCACTCTTTCTTCTTTCCTTTTGTCTCTCTCCACCTCTTTCTTTCTTTCTTCTCTCTCTCCCACTTCCTTTCCCTTTCTTTTTTCTTTCTCTTTCTATCTTTGTCTCTCTCTTTTTTTCTCTCAATCTCCCTCCATTCCTTCCTTCCTTCCTTTCTTGTGAGAGAGCCAAGGTGGCGCAGTGGTTAAATGCAGCACTGCAGGCTACTTCAGCTGTTCAAATCTCACCGGCTCAGGGTTGACTCAGCCTTCCATCCTTCCGCAGTGGGTGAAATGAGGACCCGGATTGTTGTTGGGGGCAATATGCTGACTCTGTAAACCGCTTAGAGAGGGCTGAAAGCCCTATGAAGCGGTATATAAGTCTAACTGCTATTGCTATTGTGAGTATCTCTTCCTTTCCTGTGTGTATCTCTTCCTTTCCTGTGTGTATCTCTCCCCCTTCCTTCCTTCCTTCCTTCCTTCCTTCCTTTTGGAACAGGTTCCAAAAAGTACCCTAAATTTCACGAACCAGTTCTGGCATACCAGTGCAACTGGGAGAAACCCACCCCTGCTGCAGCTCTCAGTTATGTGTTTGCTTTCTTTCTTTTTTTCTTTCTTTCTTTCTTTCTTTCTTGCTTGCTTGCTTGCTTGCTTGTTTATTAAATTTGTATACCACCCATTTCACTGTCGAGTGACTGTGGACTCCTTACATTGTAAAAATGGAAATATAAAATATTCAAACCCGGAGCATTAAAAGTTAACAAAACAGAAGTTTGAGTTTGCTTCCAAATTGCCTGACTGATTTCTCTTCCTCCCCCAGATCCTTACTAAAAATATTCCAGAGAACGCGGAAGTTTTGACTACCCTTGGATAAATTAAGGAAATCACACTCGTTAGCTCAGTGCGCTTGGAATGAAGATATTGTCCCTTTTGATGCAACATATTTACTTTTTTTAGGTTGTCAGAACCTGGAGGGTAGAAAAATTGGATTATCTTTTTTTTAAAAAACCACCTCTGGTTTTCTCTTCCACTGCTGGTACTGGAGGACTTCCACTTTTGAGATCCTGCTGAGCCACACACAAATGGCAGTAGTGCCATGCCTGACTCTGTCAAAATCTCTTTCATCTTCTGAAAGTTGCGCTAAGCTTTCTTTCTTCTACGGTCTTAATTCATGAGGCCTGGAGATTGGAAATGCAAGCAAATTGACACATGTCACCATTTATTAATCCAATTTGTTTCAAAAGTCCAGCAGCAGCCCTGCTCTCTGCTGCACAAACTGTGTGGTGCTTGGCCTAAAGGATCTGGGTAGTGTAATACAGTAGTATTGTCACCTTAGTGACACACATACACACTTAATTTCTCCCCCACTGCCATTTAAAACTAGAATGTTATGCTCCTTATTTTCAGTACTGAAGCCCCACCCTCGCATCCTATTTTTGCAAAAAACTGACGAAAAACAGGCCATTTTTTGCAAAAATGGAGGCGTTTTTGCCTTCCCTTATCCCCCAGCAGCACTCTGCAGGCTTCCGCAGGGCTAGAGAAAGGCAAAAATGTCTCTGTTTTTGCAATAAACAAACCATTTTTCATAAAACGGAAGCGTTTTTGCCTTTCCTTCAGCTCTGCTGAAGCCTGCAGAGTACTCCCTGGCTGCCAGGGAGGACAAAAACTTTTATGCCTTACTTACCTCTTCAAAACCTTACTACGTCTTATACACTGGTGCGTCTTATAGTCAGAAAAATACAGTAATTGTGTCAAGGAATGAAACAGCATTATTGGTCAAACACAGGGGTGTCAAGCTGTCATGTGATATAGCAGGATTTTTTTCCTCTTCACTAAACCGGGTGTGGGTGTGGTCAGCATGTGATGTATCCGGGCCGCAGGCCGCGAATTTAACAGCCCTGGTCAAACACTACTGATTATAACAATGTTTCTCAATCTTGAGAACTTTAAGATATGTGAACTACAACTCCCAGAATTCCCTTGGCAGCATGCAATCTGGCAAATTTCTGGGACTTGTAGTCCACATATCTTAAAGTTGCCACAGTTGAGAAACACTGATTTAGAACATTTGAGTCAATTAACTTCATTTGGAAATATACACCTACTTCGAAGAAGCTGTTCATCCAACCTGCAATTTTGCAAAGGGGCAAGGTCAGAGGTGGTATTCAGCGGGTTCTGACCCATTCTGGAGAATGGGTAGCAGAAATTTTGAGTAATTCGGAGAACCGGTAAATACCACCTCTGACTGGGCCCGCCCCATGTATTCTCTGCCTCCCGAATCCCAGCTGATCGGGAGGAAATGGAGATTTTACAGTAACCTTCCCCTGCCACGCCCACCAAGCCACGCCCACCAAGCCACACCCACAGAACCAGTAGTAAACATTTTTGAATCCCATCACTGGGCAAGGTGTCCAATAGTCTCTCTGTGGGAAGAAATCCATGAATGCTCGGAATATGTGTGTGGGGCTTTCACGATTTGTAATAGAAGCATTTATTATTAGGTCATTTCAACATCACAAAAGGTTGTGCCAAATTTGAGATTTTATATATTTCTTTATCCATCAAGAGAAATACACATTTTTCAACAACAATGCTGAAAAAATGACTTACAACCTTGCATTTAAGACCTGCTGCAACATCCCCATGGTTGCATCATCAAAATTTGGGCAGTTGGCAATTGGCATGTATTTACAATGGTTGCGGTGTCCGGGGTAACATGATTGTCCTTTGCCTTTCCCAGTGGGCTTCCAACAAGAAAAGTCACTGGGGAAGCCAGATTCGCTTACTGACTGTAGCAAAAACGGTTGTAAAATAAGGTGCTGATCACTTCATGACTACTTAGTAATGGAAATCCCTATCCCAATTGTTGTCATAACTGGAGAACGGCCTGTAAAGAACGGGACAGAGGGAAAAGTCTGAGCTTTATAATCATCTTTCAATCACAATAGAGCTGGAAGGGACCTTGGAGGTCTTCTAGTCCAACCCTGTGCTCAAGCAGGAGACTCTACACAATTTCAGATAGGTGCTGTCCAGTCTTTTCTTTAAAATCTCCAATAATGAAGGCACCTACAACTTCTGGCGGCAAGGTGTTTCATTAGTTAATTCTCCTCACTGTTAGGAAGTTTCTCCTTAATTCCAGGTTGATTAGTTTCCATGCATTGTTTCTTGTCTTGCTTTTTGGTGCTTTGGAAAGTAAGTTGACCCCCCTCTTCTTTGTCGCAGCCCCTCAAATACGGCATGTGATGCCTAGTTCTTCTTTTCTCTAGACTGGCCATACCCTATTCTTGCAACCCTTCTTCATATATTTTTGTCTCCAGGCCCTTGATCATCTTAGTTGCCCTTCTTTGCACTTTTTCCAAAATCCCAACGTCATTTTTGTAATGTGATCAAAACTGGATGCAATATTCCAGGTGGGGTCTTACGAAGGATTTGTAAGGCAATATTAATACTTCGTGTGATTCTGATTCTTATACCTATAACCAAAGACCGTATTAGCTTTTTTGGCTGCTGTCACGCACTGCAAGCTCATGTTTAAGTGATCGTCCACTAGGACTCCAAGGCCCCTCTCACAGTTACTGCTTTTGAGCCAGGTTTCACCTAATCTGTACTTGTATCTTTGGTTTTTCCTACCTAGGTGCAAAACCTAGGTTTTCTCCACATTAAATTTCATGTTGTTGGATAGGGTTCATTGTTCAAGTCTGTGTCAAGATCTTTTTGGATCCTGAGCTTGTCTTTTGGGGTGTTGGCTATTCCTGCCAGCTTAGTGTCATCTGCAAAATTGATGAGTTCCTCTTCTGCCTGTTACTTCCTTGCCATCTTCTCTCTTTAGTGGACCAACTGTTTCCTTGACATTTTTCTTGTTATTTATATGTTGAAAGAAACTATTATTATTATTATTATTATTATTATTATTGTACAATTGTAACACAGCGGCCAGTTGTTTCGCCGGATTTGGCATTGGTTACTAGTCGGGCCCCACCCAGGGGCCTAGGACGTCGTAACGTATTTTCTTAATATGCGTGCAGATCCAAGCAGTGCGGCTTTTTGCATTTGACTGATGGTGATTTTGTCAATTTTTAACTGTTTTAAATGTAATTCCAGTGCTTTTGGAATAGCACCCAGTGTGCCAATTACCACTGGAATTACCACTGCTGGTTTGTGCCATAGTCGTTGAATTTCGATTTTTAAGTCCTGGTATCTTGCGATTTTTTCATGTTCCTTCTCGGCGACCCTGCTATCACCTGGTATTGCGATGTCTATGATTGTGACCTTATTTTTCTCAACCAGTGTGATGTCTGGTGTATTATGTGCCAGTATTTTGTCCGTTTGTATGCGAAAATCCCACAAGATCTTGACCATCTGATTTTCGGTGACTTTTTCAGGCTGATATTCCCACCAATTTGTTACTGTTTTAATATTATAATTTTTGCACAAATTCCAATGGATCATTCGTGCTACTGAATTGTGCCGCATTTATAATCAGTCCGCATGATTTTTTTACAGCAGCTGAGTATGTGATCAACAGTTTCATCAGCTTCTTTGCAAAGTCTACATTTGGCATCATCAGAGGATTTTTTTGATTTTTGTTGTTTTGTTGGCTGGTCCACTTGTAGCCCACTTGTCGACAGATGCCCAGGGACCTCAACATCCGCCACGGCCCTTGTTAACCCGCGTAACGACCAATGCGGTATAGAATTTTTATTTGTTTCTTTCGCCATGTTATATGGGTTGGCGGGTTTTTTTTATGGGGTCAGGTTGCCAACCTGATCCCAACCCTCCTCCTTTCTCATCCGGGCTTGGAACCGGCAACAGCAGAGTTGTTGTTGTTGTTGTTGTTGTTGTTGTCCTTGACTTTTGTTGCCAGTCTTTGTTCATTCTGTGCCTTTGCTTTCCTGACTTCATCTTTACAGATTCAGACTATCTGATATATCTGCTGATATTTTGCCTTAGTTACGTGTCCCTATTTCCTTTTTTTTTGTACTTATCCTTTTTGTCTTTCAGTTCATCAGAGAGATCTTTGGGCAACCATGCTTGTTTCTTCTTGGATTTTTTATTTTTTTAGTGGTATTGTGTTGGACTAGGCTTTTATGATCAATATTTTTCAGTATTTCCCACTCTTCTTGTTTTCCCCTTTTCTCTCTGAGTTTGTTAAAATTGAGCCTGACTAAGTGGCTCATGGCTAAGATACTGAGCTTGTCGATCAGAAAGGTCAGCGGTTCAAATCCCTAGTACAGGTCTCCTGCATGAGCAGGGGGTTGGACTAGATGGCCTCCAAGGTCCCTTCCAACTTTGTTACTGTTACTGACCCCTCTAAAGTTTAAGATACTGGTTGGATCTTTAGTTACTCTGTTAGAATTTACAGAATAAGGTGAATGCTAACATTATTCATTCATCCCTGTGAGTGCTGACAATGTATAAGACACGGAGAAAGTTATTTTTCTGACATTCCCTTATTGTTAATACTGTGTTCTGAAATTATTTTTAAGTATAGTGCTTTATCCCAGAAAATGACAATGGCACACCATCTCTCTATCGTGCCAAAAAACCCACAAGCTATCCTCCCTGAGGTTAAGAGAAGAGAGGAGACAACTCTTGCCATGAATCAAAAAATGCCAAAAAAAGACAGCTCTGTGCATGCATCCTTTCCTGCAGAGAGAGATAATAGGAAAACAATGCCATAATTTATTATAGCTTTACAGGAGGAATGAAAAAAAATTGATGTTACTATACCTGTGCCTCCTAACAAACTAAAATTAAACAAAAATATGTATTTTTCCAAAGATTCCAATATTGATATGATTTCAAGTCTTGGCCCTGCCAGTAAAACTGAGAAGAATCTTTGAAGTAGTTAATCCAAAGCTCTGATCAAAAAGATACACCTTTCACAAATTATACTCCTAATAAGTTAAAATAAGTGTCATGGAATGTGAGCAGATGAAACACAATTTATTGCCCAAGCACTACCATCTAGAACAGTGTTTTTCAACTTTGCCAACTTAAGATAGGTGGACTTCAACTCCCAGACTCCCCTGGTTGAAGAATTCTGAGAGTTGAAGTCCCACATATCTTAAAGTTGCCAAGGTTGAGAAACACTGATATAGGATGCCTGTATCAATGAACTGCATTCAGAAAATAAATACTTACCTCCAAGAAAGCTATAAGAGCCGAAGTGGCGCGGTGGTTAGGGTGCAGTACTGCAGGCCACTTCAGCTGACTGTTATCTGCAGTTCAGCAGTTCTAATCTCACCCGCTCAAGGTTGGCTCAGCCTTCCATCCTTCCAAGGTGGGTGAAATGAGGACCCAGACTGTGGGGGCGATATGCTGACTCTGTAAACCGCTTAGAGAGGGCTGAAAGCCCTATGAAGTGGTATATAAGTCTAACTGCTATTGCTATTGCTATTGCTAAGAAGCAGATAGTCCAGCCGAAATGAAATTTTGCAAAGGAGCAATGTATCCAGCAGCATCTTCATGATAAGAAATCCAATGTAACATGCGATACTGAAAACATGCATTCTGTCTGCATTGCACAAGAACCTGCTCTTTGGTATTAACACAAATCAAATTATCTAGAATCTCTCTCTCTGATGTCTTCCTGCTGGTTGGAATGAATTGATTGCCTTTGCTATTTAAATTCTGGAAATAAATTGTTACTGCTTTAGCAACAAACTGATATGCAGCTTTAATGAAGTATTTGAAGGGAAATTGTGGGAGAAGAGCAAGCTGAGCAGGAGGGTGGGGTTAAATGTGTCATCAGTTTGGAATCTTTACACTCCCATAAGAGGCCCACCCCCACCCCAGTGAATTCCAGTTGACCCTTATCAATTCCCAAGGTAGCTTTGACCCTTAGTTGACCAAAGTCTTGTGTAGAGGTAGTAATAATAAACTCTTCTGAGCTTTGAACTCAATGAATGCTCTTGATTATTTGACAGAATATAGAATATCTGATAGAAGTATATAGAAAGGGACATAATGGCATCCCCCCAATTGTTTTTTTTTCCTTGATGGATTGGATTTGAGATCCCAAGATTCCTAGCATGCCCACAATAAATAGTAAAAGATTCTGATTTCTGTTGAGAGCAAAAATAAGAAAATTATTTAAGACAAGTCTACATGGTCAAAATGCTGATGAATTTATGAACTGAAGTTTTCAGTTCTTTGTGTCATGAGTAAACTCTCATAATCAAATATAAATGCCTATATTGTCAGGCACCGGGGCAGAGGTGGGCTTCAAAAATGTCAGCAAGAGTTTCTCTGCCCAGTTACTGGGTGGGTATGGCTATGGTGGGTGTGGCCTATTCAGCCTCCTTCACCATGGTGGGGAGCATTTTTGCCCTCCCTGGGCTCCAGAGGCTTTCCTCGAGCCTCTGGGAGGGAGAAAATGGCCTCCCCAGGCTCCAGAGGCCCTCAGGAGGCCAAAACAGGCCCATTTCTGGCTTCCCCAAATTTCCAGTAGGCCCATTTTTTGCCCTCCCTGAGCCTCTACACATGCCCTGAATTTACCTGCATCCGAAACACGCCACATCATGACTCCTGGGAAGGGAGGGGCTGGGTGGGTGAAGCCAGCCAGGAGTGGGATTTGAGGGTTTTTCGAACTGCACAGAATCTTAGCTGGAGGTTCTCCTGAACCCCTGTGAACCCGCAGCATTCCATCCCTGCACTGGGGAAATCAGGAGATTCAGGCAGTTCAAATGAGCATAAAGATTTATTGCAAGCTTAAGTTCTCTACAAGAATCTGACCAACTAACAGTCAAGGGAAATGCGCAGGAGATAAGAGAGGCATTCAAGATGGGTGGATTTAGATCTCTTGCAGATGCACAGGGATTTGTGACTTAAGATGTGTTTGATCCCTCCCTCAGACTCAGTCTGGTCATCTCCCATACCTGTTTATCTATATAAATATTTGTCCCCCAGTCTTAATTTCATAGTTGAAGTGTTATATTTTTTATTCATTTTCATTTTGATTCATTTTTTAATTCATCTTCCAAATAAGCAGTACTGAGTAGTGAGTCTCATCCTCCATCCTTACTCTTTTATAATGATTTGAGCCTCTAAATCTGGTGTAAATTTGGTGTAATAACAAGAAATTTTGCGGGAAATGAAATGCAGAGATTACATGCAATTTTGCAGAAGCCCTCTGCCAGGATGAAAGTGGCTTTTTGGGTCAAAACAAAGAAAAACACTGAGCAACAAATTAGACAGAGGCAGCAGGCTAATATGTAGATCAAACTGATTAAATACACACAACAGTGGGATGAGAAAACTCTAATCTGAACATGTCAGAAGATTAAGTCAACAACAGGTGCCAGAAGTACAAAAATAAGATTGTGGTTGTATGGGAAGACGCTGAAAGCTGAGAGATGGGCAAGCACTGCAAAAGGCAAGATTATTTTGCTGTGCCCATCATAGACACATTGGCTCATTTGCGATGCAAGAGAGACAGTCACTGAAATAAACAAACATGTTATGACTTATTTTTTTTCTGACTGGAAGACAAGCCAGGTGGTTGGATGGAATCAGATTGACAAGAAGGTTGCTTTTTATAACACATAAAGTTTATTGCTGAATTTGCAGTACATTCATAATAGGAGGGAGTCTTCAAAATAATTACTTCCTCTAGGATCCTGCATGCTAATAATGATGGTTACCATTCCAGTCTACACTTATAGAATAGATTAGAAGAATTAAACAGTGGAACAACTTGCCTCCAGAAGTTGTGAATGCTCCAACATTGGAAGTTTTTAAGAAATTATTGGATAACCATTTGTCTGAAATGGTATAAGGTTTCCTGCCTAAGCAGGGGGTTGGACTAGAAGACCTCCAAGGTCCCTTCCAACTCTGCTCTTCTATTCTAAATACTTGAAAAGAAATTGGACAGAAAAAGGCCAAGATGGATTCTTCTTTGTGATAGGGAGCAGGACAGGAATAAAATATTTTAGTTGCCACAAAACAAATCGTAGTTTGAGTATTCAAAACTGTCCTAACAGTAAGAGCAATTCAGCAATGAAACTAATTCTCCAGAAGAGGTGGTTGGCTTTTCTCTGAATGTGTTCAAATGAATCCTTAGACAGTCCATCTTTTGGGGGGTATTTTAATCTTGATTCCTGCCTTGAATAGGGGGTTGAGTCTGATGGCCTAAATTGCAATTTCCCACTTTATTATTCTTTTTTTTTTTTTTTTTTTTTTGAGGTCTCTGTGAACTTGCCTATGGTTTCTAGCAGTCATATATTCACAGCCCTGGAACGTCATGTTTTATAGACTTGCTGGAAGGAAATGGGTGCCATTCTTAGCTTTGACATTTTTTTCTTGAAAATGGAGGTTAATGGCAGTGCCTGAGCTAACTTTTTTATTATTATTATTATTATTATGTCCGTTTGGGTTTTCTTTTGAAATCTAGTTGATCTTCTGTTTGAAGAAACTTTCAGTGCTTCTTGCAGAAAAGGCAAACAACATATAAACTGGATTTTTGGGAGAAAATTAATGCTTTCCCTCATCACATCAAGCTTTTAGGTGATCTGCTTGGTTACAATATATTGAGCTCTGTGAAGCCAGGCACTTCGACCTGTAAGCCAGGAATTATGATTCCTGTGACATGTAAACAGGGATTTATGATTTGGTGTGTTGTTCGAATAGGTTCATAGTTGCCCTTAACCATGGTTTGTTTACTCAACTGATTGAGTTGATGAGTAAACCATGATTTAGGGCAATTATGAATCTATTCACTAAACGGATAGCAAGTTCTTTTGCAAAGTCAAGATATATTTCCCTTCCAGACCTTGGATGTGTCAGAAATTCTTTGTTTCTTAAACAAATGTATGTAACATTTAGGGATCTAACACCAACTGATCCATAAAGTTTCAACCCTTTGCCCTGTTCTCAAACTGGAGCCTTGCCATTGCCTTAGATGAGCTGTTTTTTTTTCTTTTGGCTGACTGCTGCAGTATGAGTTGAAAAATATCCCTTTTGGAACAGGATCATGGTGAAGAAGCTTACAAAGCCAATTTTCGCTACACAAAATGAAATTGATTCTGACCTGAAATGTATAGGTTTAAGGGAAAGCATAAGAGATTTGCTCTATCCCATACATTCTGCAGTGAGGTTTCTTCCTTTGTATTCTCTTTCAAGAAAAAGCCCCGTTCTCTTTTCATAAATTGTTTAAATTCCCTTTCTTTCAATATTGTTTGATTCATTGTCCATCTTAACTTCTTTGTTCCTTTCATAGAACTTTTACTGGGTTGTGGTCTGTCCAAATACTCATTTCAATATTTATTTCTTGTATATTGTGCATCAGCTCAGTTGACATCCACATCATATCAATTTTAGACCAGGACATGTGTTTATTTGAGTAGAACATGAATTGGTCTTTCTTAGGGTAGATTCCTCACCAAAAGCATCTCAAATACCTAATTCTTCCACTATTTAAAAAAAGGGTGTTATTTTTTTATTTTTTGCTAGATTTATAGTCCAAGTCTACATCCACTATTGCATTAGAATCTCCTACAATACATATATGTTCATGCTATATTATTTCTTGTGAAGTCTACCATAGTTCCACCTTAGGCCAGAAAACAGCTGGGTGATCTTGAGCCAGTCCCACTCCCTCAGCCCTAAGAAGGAGGCAATGACAAATCACTTCCAGAAAAAAAACTTTGGCCAAAAAAGCTGCAGGAATTAGATTTGGCTACAGAAATACTGAAGCTTTTTAAATATAAACTTATTTACATGTGATATATCATTATCTTTTAGATGAAAAGTAATAGAACATTTAATAAATGCTGGTTTTTGTGTGCAGATTATAAAGATATTATAATTTAAGATATTAAATTATATCTTTAAGATATTATATAGATGGTGTCATTTCTTCAAACTTAGACCGATGAGTTTTATTTACTTATTTATTTTTAAAATTGATTGGCAGTCCATCTTACCTCAGGGTAATTTCTGGATGGCTTACAATCATAAAAAAATACAACTGTACAGAGATAAAAATGTAAACAAAAATAAAATAAAATATAAAAGAAGTTGTTTTATTGTATATTTTGTCATTCCCTTTCCCTTTTAGGTTAGTTTGTATTTTAATGCATGGTGTCAAAAGTTAATAAAGATCTGTAGGAGTGTGTGTGTGAGAGAGAGAGAGAGACAGACAGACAGAGAGACAGACAGAGAGAGACAGAGACTGACTGACTAATTGACTGACTAACTGTGGGAGTAAACATATTCCATAGAAAGCAGACTCTAAAAGTTTATATTATGTAAAACCAGATTCTCTAGGAGAGGGTTGGGAATGACTGGACCAGCTGTTTATGCCCATTCTTGAAACCCTGCATTTAAAAGATCTCCTGAGATCACCTTGGTGGCCCAAGAGTGAGCAGAGGAAGTGACAGAGAGATGACTTGCAAGTCAGCCTAAGAGGAGTTTTGCTAACCAGATTCTCGACAGTTCTGTGGGGCTGCATCCCATCCTCATCCAGCTGGAACTGCCATACTCATTTGGGTGAAATACATAGATGAAGATTCTCAGTCATCCAGATCAAAGTTGAGTCATGGCCAACTGGACCAAAACAAAAAGAATTCCAGTTGCCAGAACAACTTCTGTCTAGATAATATGGGTGAATCAAAAGATAACCTAGCACATCCTGATGACCACCGGTGGGGAAAGATGTCCCACTTTCTTCCCTTCTTTCCCAAGCCCTTTCCTACCACCTGTAAGAAAACAGACTCTTTCTCCCTGGGCGTTTCATTGAAGTGATCACTGAGCTCTCCTCCTCCTCCCGGCGGCCGAGCCAAGGGCCTTTCTAGGTCTGAGTTAAAAGGGCCATAAAAGAACAACTTCAGAACATGACTAAGAGCGTTGCAAGTGCGTCGGGGGGGGGGGGGGTTGCTTAGATCAGAGGTCTCCAACCATAGCAACTTTAAGACTTATGGACTTCAACTCCCAGAATTGCTGGCTAAGGAATTCCAGGAGTTGAAGCCCACAAGTCTTAAAGTTGTGAAGGTTGGAGACCCCTGGCTGCGATCAGTCTGCCAGTCCCCACCCAGGCAGACCGTGGGGGGAAGTGCCCCACGCTGGGTGGGGAAGCAGGCAGGGGGATCAGGGGCCAAAATGCCTCGGATCTTGCGCCTTAGCTCCTGCTCTCCGTGCAATCTTTCCTTCTCAGTGGGCATCTGGAGATGACAGATAAAGAAGCAGATCTGACCAGATCCTTTTTTGTAGCGGAAGGTTGCAGGTCTTTCTAGGTCTAGGAGAGTAGACTGAAGTCCCTTTGAACTCAACTCACATCCTGGAGGGCACTTCTTTACCCTCCTACCATTGGGAAGGAGATGTAGAAGCATAGCCAGCCGCACAAACAGGCTGAAGAACAGTTTTTTTTCGTGGGCTGTCAGACTCCGGAATGCGAAATAACATCATTACTAAGTAGTACGATGGACTTGCAGGGCTAGCGCAACGTGTAACCTGTTCTCACTGGTGCAATAGGACCGAGTGTCTGGTAATATGATTTATTGGGTTAGGGATTTTCTGTCTTCACTGTGAGTTGTATTGCGTTGGGGGGAGGGCGCCCAACCAATCTCATTGTATGTATGTTGTGTACTGACAAATAAATTATGACTTTTATTAATTTTGGCCTGAGCTTACCTGAGTTCCAGTGGGGGAAAGGCTAGCCTTGTCTCTCCCTCCTCCCTCCTCCCTCCTCTAAATGTTTGGGCCTCCACTCGCTGGATTCCTCGCAAGTTATCCTATTAGAAAGCGAAGCGGGAGCGTGCGGGGACCCAAAGCACTTTTAGTGGAGGAGAGACAACCGTTTCAGAATGGGCGGTTTAAGAAGGCTGGGGGGGGGGACGGACGGTGAGGCCAAAGACAAACAATGGGAAGAGATGAGGAGGAGGCAGATTCTCCTCTCTGCCTTGCTGGGCTCCTCTGCTGGGTGGTGGCAACGAAGAGGTCCTCCTTCCCCACCTTCTCCATCAGAGGAGGGTTGGAGGAGGAGAAGGGAAGGCAACCCGACAAAGGGCAGGCACACATACACACACTCTGCCCGATTCAGATTGGATTTTGGTCAATCAAGAATAGCACGGAGAGAATGGCAAGCTGGTCCAAAGGCAGCTAGGATGGCTGCTGAATGCCCTGTTGTTGTTAGTTGTGAAGTTATGTCCAACCTATCACGACCCTATGGACAACATTCCTCCAGGCCTTCCTGTCCTTTACCATCCTCTGGAGTCTATTTAAGCTAACACCTATTGCTTCAGTGACTCCATCCAGCCACCTCATTCTCTGTTGTTCCTTTCTTCTTTTGCCCTCAATCTTTCCCAGCATTGGGCTCTTCTTCAGTGAGTCCTTCCTTCTCATTAGGTGGCCAAAATATTTTCAGGATCTGGCCTTCTAAAGAGCAGTCAGGGTTGATCTCCTCTAGGACTGACCGGTTTGATCGCCTTGCAGTCCAAGGGACTCGCAAGAGTCTCCTCCAGCACCATAGTTCAAAGGCCTCCATTCTTTGGCTCTCAGCCTTCCTTATGGTCCAACTTTCACAGCCATCCATTGCAAATGGGAAAACCATAGCCTTGACTATACACCCTTTTGTTGGCAGGGTGATGTCTCTGCTTTTTAGCGTGCAGTCTAGATTGGCCATAGCGTTAAGTCTGCTTAACCCTGTCCAAATAAATTCCCCTCCTCCACTTTTACGATCCCTTTCTCTTCCTTTTAGCATCCCCTTGTTTCCTTTTCGGGCGTCCTCCTTCTCCTGCCGTTCATTTTACTTTATAGGCCAATCATCCCTGCTGCGTTCAGTGGCATTTTTGCATCTCCCGCCTGAAGGAAGCGGACTTTGCTTAATTCCTCCCTACTTTCTTTCCATTCGGCTATTGCGCCGCCCCATCCCACCCCACCTCTGTTTTTCCGCCCTTCCAGTGACAAAACGGCAACCTCCGAAAGTCCTTTCTGCCCCCCCCCCTCCACAAACACACACGAGAGAGAGGGGGGGTTGTAAATATTCTTTGCGGATAGGAATCTTTCAGAAGACGTCGCTCTTTTCATCCAAAATGCCCTTACCCAAAAGGAGTGGGTGAGGGACCGGCGTCTCCTTTTGCACAGCGAAGGGTGGTAGAACTCAACCACCACCATCACCCCACCAACCCATTGAAAGAACGAAAATGAATTTCGCAAAAAAAGAGACGGAGATTACCTCCAAGTCGAAATAAATTGACGCAAAATTTAATGACGTTTCTCCCCGCCCCCCCAGTCCGAGGATGGTTTGTTCTAATCCCCCACATCGAGCCCTTTAGGATACTTAAGAGGTTTCCCACGCTCGACATCCCGAAATCGAGCTTTCTCCACCAGGATCTCGTCCTCTGGGCTTCCTCCCCGCGATTGAGCCTATAGAATGCCAGCACTTCAAACGTCCCATACTAGAGCTAGGGTTCACACGGTGCACTTGTCCCTCTTTGCTCTCCCAAGCGTTGCGCTTCGATCCATCCGTACCATTAACTCGGGTGTAGTAGTTGTTTCCCAACGCTTCCCAAACTCTTCGGTAGCGTTCCGACTCGGTTGTATGAAATGACTTTCTCGGGAGCTCACCAGATCTCTGAGCGCGTGGGGAGGGGGGATCCTTTGCCAGGGAGCGGTCGGTGGGTCCGGATAAAGTGAAATCTAAGACAGGCGCCCTGGAGGGAGGGGGCTCTTTGGGTGTCCCAAAGCTGGAGATAATACGGTTTGCAGGGTCTTTGGTGCTTTCTGAGGTTGGTTGTTTTTTTTTAAGGGGGGCAGATGTTTCGTTGCCCAAACTAGATATTATCATCAGAGCTAAGGTACGATTTTTCCCGGGCAGGCAGCATCAGCCGGCGAGACGAGGGATTGATTGGGTGTTGTTTGCTGTTAGATCGGGAGATCTCCGGGAGAGAGACTTGGGAATCAGTCAAGGGGTCAGGCAGCGGGAAGAGACCAAGGAGACCCTCTAGTCTCGACCGGAATCTGGTTAAAGCATCTTTGATGGCTGTAAATTGAATTATTGGTGCTAGGACCAAACTTTAAGGTAGACAACCAGGAAGGGGAATCTGGACCTTGGTCTGGGTTGAACTCGTCCCTTTTTCATCCCTTCCCTTCCTTGAAGAGGGAAAGGCTGAGTCCGTCGTCAGGAGGATCTAAGGAACGCGAAGGGTGAAAGGGGTACAGAGTAGCCGCTAGCGGAAGCCAAACCGCCCCCCCCCCAAACGCCACAGGTTTCAGGGCCCCGCGGGGACTCAGCGCCCATGGAACGGGCGCGTCAGCCTCGCTCGCGCGTTCCTCTCGCTTCGCTTCCCCCTTCGTTTGCAGCAAAATATTTGTTTGCACCCTTCGCTGGGCCTGAAGTTAATGACTCAAACGTGATAGCGTGGAGTAATCGGGAGAAAAGTCCCCGCGCCGTGTTTATTGTGTGGGTTGAGCTGTTGGAGCGGCGCTCGGCGAAGCTGCAATTAGGGTTAGATGGAGATTAATTAACGTGCGAGCGGCGAGGTGTAAAAGGGGTCTCAACCCTCCACTCGGGATAAGCGGCGGCGAAGGCGGGGGAAGAAGAAGAAGAGAGAGAGAGCTGCGGCGGCTAATTAAACGCTTCGCCCGACGCTCCCAGACTTTGCCGAAGCCCAAAGCCACTGCCGCCGCAGCCTCTTCCCTCGCCCCGCAGGTTCCCGAAGGAGTTCGGTGGCCTCCTGCAAAAGGTCTGAACCGGACAGCGGGGAGAAGGCGGAGAAAGAGGCTCCTGGAAGGTGCCGGCCCCGTTGAGATCCGCCTAGCTAGAGTCTGGGTCTGGGACCTGGAGTAAGCAGGCGGGGGCAGCGGTGAAACTCAATTTTTTCTACTACCGGTTCTGTGGGCGTGGCTTCGTGGGGGGGGTGGCAGGGGAAGAATACTACAAAATCCCCATTCCCTCCACACTCCTGGGGGAAGGATACTGCAAAATCTCCATTCCCGCCCCACTTTGGGGCCAGCCAGAGGTGGCATTTGCCGGTTCTCCAAACTACTCAAAATTTCCGTTACTGGTTCTCCTGAACCTGTCAGGACCTCCTGAATTTCACTTCTGGGGTCTGACTTTTCTTCAGGTCCCGGAGGGGCGTAGGCCTGTTTGTCCTGCCTCCTTGACACCGTCCCAATTTGGGTTTCGGGACGTCCTGCCTGCAGTGCCTAGAGCAGGGGTTCTCAACCGTTTTTTTTCCTCCAGGCCCCACCTAAACATCTCTAAAATCATGATGCCTCCCCCCCCCCCGCCCCTTGTGACATATAATTCTTACTTTGTTCAAAAAGTGAATTCTACTCGCGGAGGAAGCCTAAAAGGCCGTTAACTTGGTTTAAACAAGGTTCAAATTGCCCCTATTAAAAATCAAACTGCCCCCTCCCCAGGCATGGGCCTCACTGGCCTAGAGAGAGAGACTCCCCCACTGAACAAGCCTTTTTCCAAAGGCCAACCATGGGCATCGGCTGCGATTGGTGTCCTCCCCCCCCCCTCTTCGTTGTAGCCCCCAATTCTGCTCTCCGAGAATTAGATTCGGTTTTCGCCGTCCACATTGAGAACACACGCCGCCCTCCACTTTAATGGGTATTGCTTGGGAAGGGCATTCAATGGGAAGGCCTTTTCCCCTTGGGTTGCTCGGAGCCCCGGCGCCTCCCGGTTCCAAATCTTAACTCTCCCGGCAGCTCGAGGGAAGCCTCCCGAAGAAGAAGCCAGTCGATCTCTCCCACCCTATGGACGGTCTTTTTCCCCCCTTCTTTTCCGACCACAACGAGTTGCCTGGAGTTTGAGCTCACAGGCGTATCACGGAAGAATTCTTCGTCTCTGAAGGTCTTTTTCAGGCCCTCGACTGAATTAACTCTCCAACGTTCAGGTCCCCGCTCAGATCCCAGCGAGCAAGAAACATTTGTAGTATGTAGCGCGCTCCTTATGCTGGGGGGAGAATCCGGCATCGATCATCTCCCCTGCACGCTGGATCTCAGGCTCCTTCCAGACCTCTTAAGGAAATGGACTGTAATAGCAGGCAGCCAATTCGTTTGAGCGTGGCTGGGGGTTTGGGGAATTGTGGTCTGCGTTAACTAGCGAATGGCGAAGGCCATCTCAAGCCTCAGGACCGCTCCGAGAATCCTTCTCTCTAAGAGAGAGAGAGAGTTTTCAGAAAGCAACGGAGATCCATGGCCAAGTAGCCGAAGGCCTTTTTGGAAGGTTATGGTGTTTCTTTGCCCACCCCAGATCTTTGGGTCAAGAGGACTTCTAAAAGTCACATCGTTAAGGGGCAGGGTCCTGGGATCTTTCACTTTTAGGAACTGGGGGACCCATCGATCGCCCTGTTAGAGGCCAGGCCCATTTCAAAAACCCTCCGGCGGCATTATTCTTCAGCTCCAGCTCCAAGCCATTCCTCCGGAAGGTTTCCTCGTGCGAGTAAGCCGAATTGCCAGCACACTAAAACTAGCCTAACCCGAGACCCTCGGGACGGTGCGAGCGCTAACCCGAGACAAGCGGCCGTCGCTCAGCTGCTTTAAGGGCAAGGGTGGACGGCTTCTTTCAAAGCCTCCCACCATAAGGGCTAGAAACGTGGCTTTTTTTAAAAAAAGAGAGCAATCGAACGCTCACTTGCATTAGCAGCGCAAATTGTGGGGAGGGGGCGCTGGGGAGGGAAAGGGAGGAGAAGACTGATGTTTTATATCCCGTCGGAGCGAAAGAGAACCAGACAGCTGTTCCTCCCCTCTAACACTTGGGGAAGGGAGCGAACCGCTGAAGCGACTCCCTCTGGAACTATGAAAAGTCCCTCCGCTTTTTTTCAAACTTCAAGCAGATCCTATCCGCCCGAGGCATCCGCCGCTCTTTTGCAAGGTGTCTAAGATCCGGGAACAAAACGGGAAGGGGGAGGGAAAACAGCAGGGTCACCCCTTGCTCTTCTCTCCCCCCCCCCCCCCACAGATGTTGGTGTTGTGGCCGATGCCTCCTCTACAGGGGGCTCGTATGCTGTTCCCCAGGTGAAAGCGAGAGAGACAGCCGCTCGATCCGGATGGTGGACGGCCCTTTAGCCAACTTTTGTTAAAGCGACAAAAAGCGGGGTTCCTCCTAAGTATTTTTTTCTTAATTTTTTTTAAAGCATGGAAAAGCTACAAAGTAAGACGGCGTTCAGGCCTTACTTTGCCTCCTGCGGAAGCCTCTCCCCCCGCCCCCCTTCCTTGCTTTCTTTCCCTCCCTCCCTTCCCAATAATCCGTCTCTGTATTGTTGAAAGAGAAAACCAGGTGCCACGCCGCGCTTTAGAGTCTTGCCTATTGAAGGAGTTTTGGAAGCAGCTCCCAATCGCGGGGGGGGGGGGGCTGAATCCCCGAAAAACGGGGCAGCCTCTCTCCCACCCCCACCCGCTAGGTGGAACGTGGACAATTTCTTCAAACCTCCCTCTTCCCCGCATACAAACCTAATTCAAGTTTCTGGTTCTCTCTGTTTCTTCTGATCCCCCCCCCATCCTTTGATAATGGCAATTTTCCCTATTTGAGGTTGAGAGAGGAAAATAATAATAATAATTTTTTAAAAACACGTCAGGCAGGTAATTACGATTTTTTTTAAAAAGGAAACCAATGTCAAACAACGCGCACAAAAAAAAAGAAACTCAAGAAAGTGGGGAAGGGGAAAGGAGCGAAGGGGCCAGTGGCAATTCAGTCCTGCGTTTGGGGGAAAGGGGCATTTCTCCGTCCCAGTGGGGAAAAAAAAACTCATCCTGCTAGAGAAAGTTGTCGGGCGTGTGTTTGTTTGTTTACTGTTTGCTCGCCGGTTTGACTGGATCCGTTCGTACTTTGGCAAAAGCAGGTGGCCGGTCTATAGAATGGCGAGACTTTGGATGCCAACCTGCGTTTAATTCGTATTTACGCCTCCAGGACCCAATTAAAGGAGCTGCTCTCCAAAAGCGGGGAGGCGGGTCAGCCGGTCCTTAAATTGAGACTGGGTCCCCCCCCCCCCTCCCGACTTCCTTTCTCTCCCTCTCCTTTTGCAAAAGATCTGATGGAAAGACGCGCTGTCCCAATTGAAACGAGGAGCGACAACTCAACTCCCGAACCTCCCCGTTGGTTCCTCTCCTCTCCTTTTCTCAATTTTGGTTAAAATAAATACAGCTCAGCTCGCCTCTCCTGGGCGGCTTTTATTTTATTTTTATTTTTTTTATTTTTCGCTGCGCGATTTGCTTGGCGCCCAACTTGCGAATAACACTTTCCGTCTTAATTTGCCACATGCAAAACGACTCTTCGGCGTTTGCAAGTCGCTCTCCACCCCCCCACCCCCACCCCTCCCAACCCACACACCTCCCCTTCCCCCCCTTCCCCAGCCACCCACCCCTTCTTCCCTTTGGAAAGGCTCTCGCAGAAGAAATCCAGGGTGTGCCTTAAATTGGAAAGGAGGAGGGGGGGGAGTTCCTTTATCCTGCTCACCCCTCCCATCCGTCCAGACCTGGGCTGAACGTTTGGCTGAGAAAAAGAAACCCTCGTCCGCTTTCTGCCTCCCTCTCGCTTCCCGCCCGCCTGCACGGTGGCCAAAATCCCCGTGTCACTCGGCTTGAAGTGACTTCATGCGATGTCAGCTTGAAATGCCAGAGACGTCCAGGAAGATGCTTGCTATCCAGGTCTGACCGGGCGGCTAACACTGCGGGGCTCGGATGCGTCGGGCAAAGGTAATTCACCCCCCAGGCCAGACTCACACACACACCCTCCTCCTTCTCCCCTTTCCCTCCACCCCACCGCCTCTCGGGGTCACGCCACCACTCTTAAGCGAAAGAGGCCGCCGGGTGGGCAGCCTTGCCGCCCTGCCTATTCTCCCCCCCTCCCCACAAAATATCCCAAGCCGGGCCGTCTCGGATCCCGCACACGGAAAGGCTCGCGGAGTTTGCCGGCGACTCCCCCCCCCCCCCGGCGCGCGTTCTGCTGAATGAATGAGCAGCGGTCTGGTCCTCCTTGCGCGCAGCCGGTTCATTTGAATGTAAATGGGAGGAGGGGATGCGGGGATGCGGGGTGGGGGGAGAGAAACGAGCGAGGGAAAGAAAGAAAGAAAGAAAGAAAAGAGGCGCTTGTTAAAATGGATGTATCTGCAAGACTGAGCTGAGGACCGAGGCGAATTGAGCTTGACTTCTCCGCTTCTTTTTCTTTTTCTCCTTCTTCCTGTCTTCTTCTCCGTCTTCTTTCGCTCTGTCCATTTTTATGGGCGACCTCCGGCTGCGGATCCCCACCTTTGCCGTCCTCCTTCCCCTTCCTTCCCGCTCTCCGCGTAGAGATGGCCTCGTCGGCTTCGCTGGAGACGGTCATGCCTTCCGCCTGCATCCGGACCGGAGCCGCCAACCCGGCCAAGAGCCTGGCCTTCTCCATCGAGCGGATCATGGCCAAGGGCTCGGAGCCCCATCACAAACCCGCCGCCGCCGCCTTCGAGGCCAGGCCAAGCGACTCTCCCGCCAAGAAGCTGCTAAGCCTCTGCTCGCCTCTGCCGGGCGTCATCCCGGTCCAGCCGCTGCCGGCCTACGAGATGCCCTCCAAGGCGCTGCTCAATTACTCGGAGCTCTGGAAGGGCAGCTTGCGGCACTGCGGGGCCGCGGCGCTGGGAGGCTCGACGGGCGCCTTCTGCAAGAGCAACTGTGGCGCTTGCTGCAAAGGGGAGCTCCCGCCTCCGCCGCCCCTGGGTCAAGCCGCCTTGCCGGGGGCCGGCCGGGTGATCAAGCCCCAGGTCATCCACCAGACTCTGGCCCTGCCGGCCAACGGATCTAGCCTCTACTACTTCAACTGCCTGGACTCTTCCGCCTATCACCCGTCGGAGATCCTCCAGGGCCAACTCTTCGCCTCTGGCCTTCTGCATTCCCCCAGCCCGGCCGCAGCCGCCGCCGCGGCTGCCGCAGCCGCCTTATCCGCCCATCAAAAACTCTTCCTGCTGGAAAATGCCAAGTTGGCCGCTTTGGCCCCGCCAGAGAAGTTCCCCAACCCCCAGTACCCGCATAAAGAGCGTCTCCCGGGCCAGCTGGACCAAGTGATGAAGGAGAACTCCAGCCTGGCCGTCGAGAGGCCCAGCGGGAAAGCCCACCACCACGCCAAGCTGGGCGGAGGGTCAAGCGCAGGAAGCGGTGGAGGCGGCACCTCGGCCGACGGGAAGCCCAAAAACTTCACCTGCGAAGTGTGCGGCAAGGTACGGGGGCGCTATTCCCCGGCTTTTTGGGAACTCAGAACCACCCTTAGGCTTCTCCCATCACTTCTAGGTGACCCACAATCGCTTCCTAATTATTACGCGTTTGTGCTGAAGACTGAATTTTTTTTTGGGGGGGGGGGAGTTCAGCGCACTCTCCTATATTGATCTGCCGGGCCATCCTGTGCAAAACGGGGTCTCTCTCTCTCTCTCTCTCTCTCTCTCTCTCTCTCTCTCTCTCTCTCACACACACACACACACACACACACACACACACACACAGGCTGTTGTCCCTCTCTCTCTCTCTCTCTCTCTCTCTCTCTCTCTCTCTCTCACACACACACACACACACACACACACACACACACACACACACACACACAGGCTGTTGTCCTGGCCACCTCGCAATCTTCGGCGGGCCAGATAACTCATAGCTGGGTCGCCTAAGATTGGCAGCCATAACTCCGCAACAGCATGCGTGGTTCCGCTTTTGCAAAGGTTGAGAGGCGGCCCCGAGGTTAAGGGGAAGAAGAGAGCATGCTCCGGGGGCATTAAAAGCGAAACACCAGGCCCAGCCTTTGACCCTCTCCTTCGAGTTGGCCGGCCGGTTTAGAAAGGCTTAAACGTGGCGAGAGCTCCGTACTCCGGCCTAAAAAGTTCCCTGCCTTGTCTTTCTTTGTAGGTGTTCAACGCCCATTATAATCTCACCCGGCACATGCCTGTTCACACCGGAGCCAGGCCCTTCGTGTGCAAAGTTTGTGGGAAAGGTTTCCGCCAGGCCAGCACGCTCTGTAGGCATAAAATCATCCACACGCAGGTACGCTGGGTCTTCAAAGAGATACCCGCCCGATGGGTGTGTATTTCCGTTTTTTCTTTAAAAATAGAGAGAGGAAAAGGAAGGGAAAGTGTCTTAAACTCACTTAAGGGAAAGTGGGTTAAATGCCACGCGATGGTCTCCGGTGGCAAAAATAATAATAATACCCCGAGTAATTTTAAGAACGGCCTCTAACTGTCCTTTCCACCAACAGGAAAAGCCTCACAAGTGTAACCAATGCGGGAAAGCCTTCAACAGGAGTTCCACGCTAAACACTCACATTAGGATCCACGCCGGCTACAAACCGTTCGTCTGCGAATTTTGCGGCAAAGGATTTCATCAAAAAGGTATTTGGACCGGGCGATGTTCTTGTATTCGTTTAAATCGCAGAAGAGCTCGTGGGAAGGGTGGGAAGAAACGTTAAGAATCAAGGCGATTCTTATTTTTTTCGAGAGGAAAGCTAGCTTTGCCTTTGCGCCTTATTTATTTTTTTTCTTAACGGGGAAGAAAAAAAAACAAATCTGTTTTTGGAGAACGCCAAGTTGCAAACGAAAGATCTGCGTGTGTATGTATGTGGGGAAGAATAGAAGAAGGTTGGGGGGGGGGGGGAATTTCCCACCGATTTTTTAAAGCGTCTGAACAAAAATTCGGCTTTCAGTGGCGAGGAAGATTCTTCATATAGAACGTCGCGAACGTTCGGGATAGAATCTTGGGGTCTCGGGCATTCCAAAATGTAGCGGTGGAATTGACCCGACTTGGAGGTTACCAGAAGGTGACCCCCTCAAGCGTCCCGGGGGAGGGGATGTGGAGAAAGGAGGGGAGCATATCCTGGGTTGCTACGAAAGACTAGTTAAGCCCTGTCACTTGTCATTAAAACGGGAAAGTAAATTCAGTCCTCTTGGGGCACGATCCCGCCAGAAGGAAAGCACTTCGAAATACGAGAATAATTCATTTGATGTCAGTGGGAGAGTAAAGCCCGTGTTTCCACGCACCGGAATAAACCAAGGAAAGGAGAAAGTGTTGGAGCTGGGCTGAATCCCATTTTTTGCCTGAAATTGAACCGGGCAGAGAGGAACTTTTTTCCCCGAAGGGAAGAAGGTCGCCAGGGTCTTTTTGTACTTTTTGTTTTTCCATTCGTCGTTCCCAAACTCTCTTAAACGAGAAGAGGGGTTTTTTTTTGGGGGGGGGAGAATAAACTTCCGAAAGAGCACGGCAGGGTTTCTCCCTAACTTGCTAGGAATTCCTCTGGCTTTCAAGCGACACAATTTGTGAAGTTCGAGGTGTCTTTCCCCCCCCACTCGCACTCCCACCACTCCCGGCCGACCCCCCCCCCCCCAAATCCAGGTTCTCCCATTTGCTCTGGGTCAGGACGCTGACCCGGCCTCTAATTTTTTAATTCGTTAGCGGCATCGCGGCGTGGCCTTGACAGAGATTGAGTTTGACAACTTCTTGACTGTCCCTTGCAGGACACTTTCTAATGAAGCCGCGCAAAAGAGGCCGGAGCCCTACAAGGCCGGGGGAAAACCGTGCCCAAGAAAGCGGGGCGGTGGTGGGAGTGGGGGAAGCTGCTGCTACTGCTGCAGCCGCCGGCATCAGACGCCGGGCCCGCAGCAGGTCCCTTTCGTCAACAGAGCCACGGACATTTCTGAGATAACTTGGGTTTGTGCTTTTTTGAACTTGGCTCATTTGAACTTGGGCTTCGGCTGGTTCGCTCTGGGGTGCGGCCGAGTTCCTTGGGTCAGGGTCTTGCGCTGAGACTGGTTAACCAGTGTTGTACTAACCACTAAGCAGGCTAAGCACGTGCTTAGGGCACCAGGCCTAAGGGGGCACCACAAAGTTGAGAAAGAAAAAAAACCCCCAAAAGCTTGGCTTGTTTTGTGCAGTATATGCAAAGGAGGGGGGGGGCACCAAGATTTGACAGTGCTTGGGGCACCAGTGAGCCTTAATCCACCACTGCGGCTAACTCAAGAACCAAGTCAAACACCTCCTCTTCGGGAATTGCCGTTTTTTACATTCTTTTGCCTCTCCTTTGCTGACCCCCCTCCCTCTCTCTCCCTCCCTCCCTCCCCATCTCTCTCTCTTTCTCCTTCCCTCCCTATCTCTCTTTCTTTCTCTCTCTCTTTCTCTCTCCCTCCCTCTCCATCTTTCTTTCGTTCTCTCTCTTTCTCTCTCCCTCCTTCTCCATCTTTCTCTTTCCCTCCCTCTCCATCTATCTCTCTATTTCTCTCTCCCTCCCTCTCCCTCCCTCTCTCTTTCTCCCTCCCTCTCTCTTTCTCCCTCCCTCCCTATCTCTCTTTCTTTCTTTCTCTCTTTCTCCCTCCTCCCTCTCCATCTCTCTCTTTCTCCCTCCTCCCTCTCCATCTCTCTTTCTCTTTCCCTCCCTCTCCATCTTTCTTTCGTTCTCTCTCTTTCTCTCTCCCTCCTTCTCCATCTCTCTCTTTCTCTTTCCCTCCCTCTCCATCTCTCTCTCTCTTTCTCCCTCCCTCCCTATCTCTCTTTCTTTCTCTCTTTCTCCCTCCCTCCCTCTCCATCTCTCTCTTTCTCTTACCCTCCCTCTCCATCTCTCTCCCTCCCTCCCTCTCCATCTCTCTCCCTTCCTCTCCATCTCTCTCGCTTTCTCTTTCCCTCCCTCTCCATCTCTTTCTCTCTCCCTCCCTTTCCACCTCTCTCTCTTTCTCTTTCTTTCTCTCTCTCTCCCTTCCTCTCCGTCTTTCTCTTCCTCTCTCTCCCCCCCTCTCCCTCTTTCCCTTCTTGCTTCTCCCCCGTCAGGGAACTACAAAAACCACAAGCTGACCCACAGCGGCGAGAAGCAGTACAAGTGCAGCGTCTGCAGCAAAGCCTTCCATCAGATTTACAACCTAACCTTCCACATGCACACGCACAACGACAAGAAGCCATTCACGTGCCTCACCTGCGGCAAAGGCTTCTGCCGGAACTTTGATTTAAAGAAACATGTGCGGAAGCTGCACGACCCGGCCGCCGCCGCCGCCGTGCCTTCCTCCAAAGAGCTCTCCAGGACCGGACCAAGCTAAAAGTAGCAGAGCGCAGCACCCCGCGCTCGGCAAAGGCCGACGGAGCGGAGGACTTGTTCGGCCAGCCAAGACTTGGAGCCACCGTAAGGCCGGGAAAGGACAGAGACAAAACCCGAGAGAAGGACCCGGGTTTTTGGTATGCGTGTCAAAAACATTTTTTTTTTAAAAAAGGGATACACACATACATGCAGACATATATGTATATATGTGTGTATGTATATACATATCCTTGCGAAAAGGAAGGAGGGTGGGAGGAAGAATTTAATACTCTGTTGCTGCTACGGATTCCAGGAGTGTTTCCAAAACTGTAAAGACAAAAATACACCGGCCGATCAAATATGTATATAGAGGACTGTAAATTTAAATTTTAATGTCCACTCGATTAATTAAGGAATATATCATCTACCAGGCAATAAACATCGCTTTATGTGAGTCGTATTTCCAGGTCCCCTCCTAAAGCTACGGTATTTTAATTTTAATTTTAAAGAAATAATACAATTCTGGTCCAATTTATTAGTAGTAACGGGTGAAGTAGTGAAGTCCACAGTTCAACCCTTAGCGGCGTATATTCTTTTCGGTTAATAGTTATAGCAGAACAATCCGAAGCTTCCCACCTCCAAGGCCTTGTGGGAGGGGGGGATCTTCCCTTTTGTGTGTACGGGCCTTTCTCGTCTCCCCCCCCCTCCCTTTTCAGTAGAAGTTGTTGTCCCAAGAAGTGCTTCAGCTAAACAGGAGAGGAGTTTCCGAAGCAATCGCGCGAATGCCGAGTTCGGGTGTAAATCCAGACCGATTCAGAGCAAAAGGCCGAAGAGGGGCGACCGTGCCAGGCCGGATCACCGGGGGGGGGGGGTGCCCCAGCAGAGGGTGGGTCTAGGAGAAGCCTCCTCCCTCTCCATCTCCATGGGGGTCTTTGGAGGAGGAGGGGGGGCTTCTTCCAGCCCTTGCTCCAGTGAGTCCCCAAACACACACACACACACACACACACATACACACACTTCCCGGCTGTTCTATTGTGAATGGGCCGATTTCGGATCGCATCTTAAAGAAGCCGAAGAAGGGGCGGGTGGGGGAATTGGTGAACCGAGAAGGAGAGGCTGGCGAGAAGCGAGGAACCAAAGAACCGCTTGCTCTCGCCTCTCAAAAGCGCCCGGTTGGGCCTTCTCTCCTTGCCTCGGGCAGCCCTAGCAAGTAGTAGCCAGGGCAGAGCTGGGGGAGAGGAAAGGAGGGCATCCCAACGGCGGCCAGCTCACACACTCCCCCCCCCTCCCAGCGATTCCAATAAACCAACCTTTTCGCATGGGGAGGCACTTTGGCAGAGGGAAAGAGAGAGAGAAAGAGAGAGAAAGAGAGAGATTTCGCAGTCCTTCCAGCCTTGCCTTATTCCCCCCCCACCTTTAAGTGGGAGAAATGAGAATAGCCCGATTGAATTACGCATTTATTTGTTCCAGTACAGAGGAAGTCAAACATTCTGGCTTCCAGCAGATCACCGACGGCAACCCCTCCAGGCGTCTGCCACTAACACCCACCACCACCACTTCCTTCTTGGGTGGGTAGGTGGGTGGGTTGCGGGGAGGACTGTGTTTTTGTTTTTGTTTTTCTCGTCGCCGGGTTAGAAAAGAAACAGCTTCTCAGCTCGGTGGCATCTTTCCATCCGTGGTTGGGGAGGGAAGAGACCCAGAGGGAGAAAGAGAGAGAGAGAAGAGAGAGGAGGGAAGCGATGGGAGACGATTATTCTTTAAAGTGGATATTCATCTCAAAATTAGAAGCTATAATATGCCACCTTCTGGTCTCCCTCAATTAACTTCTTCCCTTCCCCCCCCCTCCTCTCTAAAAAGCGATTTCCCCTAAATATAGTGATGGTTGTTATCATCACCTTCACCACCACCACCACCATCACCCTCGCTTGCCGCCGTTCTTCTAATCCCCGGACGCCAAGGAAACGATCTCATGCTTGCTTTCCGAGTAATGACCCAAATTAAGAGGGGGAAACACAGACCCTCCAAACCTATTATATTAATCATGTAATCATCCACAGCAGGCTCCAGAAATGTTCATTAAAAAAGGAGGAAAAAAAAATCAAGGGGTTGGATTAAGGGGAGGAGGAGGAGGATGCTTGGCTGCTTCGGGTTCTGCCAAACCTCCCTAATGCGCGGATGTTTATTCCGGCCACAAGACCAGGCAGCGGCGCCCACGCAGTTCCCGTCGCTCCAGCCCAGCGGCCAAGGGAAAGCGGGAATTAAGCCGCTTTTTTAAGGTGCCTGGGGACAACGACGTCCTCCTCGGGACTCTTCGGCTTCCCCTCCGCTTTAATGGAGCGCTTTAAATGCTGAGAAGCATTTCGAGCCTCAATGCTGAGGCTTCCGAGCTATAGCACCGGGCAAGGCCGCGTTCGTCGGCGGCTCTGCGTTAAGTCACAACAACATCAGTTTGGGGAGTCTTTTCGGCTGCCAGGCCTCTGGTGCAAAACTAGCCAGATAGACAAAAAGTCCAAGTTAAAAAGTACAAGTGAAAAAAGGAAGGCGGAGGATGACAAAGCCCCAAAGAAAAATCACATCCAACCCGTTTGTTTTTTTAAAAGTTTGATTAGAGAAAAGAAACCCACAGGTTTTGAACGAAAATGCCCACCCGCATAATGATGTGGAGGTATCTTAGCCCTAACTTTATCTCCATCCCTTCCTTCCTTCCTTCCTTCCTTCCCTCCTTCCTCCCTTCCTTCCCTCCCTCGCCTTTGATTTATGTTCTCCATTTCAAGATTTAAAAAAGTATCTCACCCCTATCTTTATCTCCATCTCTTTCTTTCTTTTGTTCTTCCTTCCTTCCTTCCTTCCTTCCTTCCTTCCTTCTTTCCCAGGCCTTTGATTTATGTTCTTCATTTCAAGATTAAAAAAGTATCTCACCCCTATCTTTATCTCCATCTTTCTTCCTTCCTTCCTTCCTTCCTTCCTTCCTTCCTTCCTTCCTTCCTTCCTTCCCAGGCCTTTGATTTATGTTCTTCATTTCAAGATTTAAAAAGTATCTCACTCCTATCTTTATCTCCATCTTCCTTCCTTCCTTCCTTCCTTCCTTCCTTCCTTCCTTCTTTCCTTCCCAGGCCTTTGATTTATGTTCTCCATTTCAAAATTAAAAAAGTATCTCAGCCCTATCTTTATCTCCATCTCTCTCTCTCTCTCTCTCTCTCTCTTCCTTCCTTTCTTCCCCCCTTCTCAGGACTTTGATTTATGTTCTCCATTTCAAGATTTAAAAAAGTACCTCAGCCCTATCTTTATCGCCATCTCTTTCTTTCTTTCCTTCTTTCTTTCTTTCTTTCTTTCTTCCTTACTTCTTTCCTTCCTTTCTTCCTTCCTTCCTTCCCAGGTCTTTGATTTATGTTCTCGATTTCAAGATTTTTAAAAAACAAGCACTACCGCGCAAAGCCTCTGGTCCTGCAGTGTTGTTTTCTCCTCCTGCTCTTACTTCATTATTTCACTTTTACTACGGCTTGGAGTTCCCATCCATACTTCATTTCCACAAGGAAATCTTCCCAGCCTCTTCGTGGTTATCTTATTCGCCTTCATTTCTCACTCATTTCTCATTTACTGGCTATCATCATTTACAGGCAATCAAAATGTTCAGAACTCCACCCCCAGCTCTTCAATGCCACCAGAGAATGAAGAAACCACTGCTTGTTCCAAATTGTTCCTGATTCCACTCCCCCCCCCGCCCCCGCTGGTGGTGAAAGTAACAGCCATCTTCACCTTTTGTTTGCTAGCTAAGGTATATACGGTACTCCAACTATGCCAACTGCTTTGTGTGCAGTGCAACTTTCCGAGTTGTGTTTACAATGGTGGAAATGATACTTTGCACGGTTCCACAGGGATGTGCATTGATGTTGCCCTGAATCAAATATTTCCAATTTAGGGATGGATTTGGATGGATGGATGGATGTGGGTGTGTGGATGGATGGATAATTTGCTCATTTTGATGGTTTGTATATTAGATAACTGATCAGAATTCAGTCTGGTCAAGAAAGCAAAATGACAAGATTTTCCTCCTCAGACATTTGCTTTTGCATGCTCTTCTTGGGAGAGACAAGAAAATCTAGCAGAGAGTCACTTGGTAGCAAAATGGGTGGCATATAAATTTAATAAATGAATAAATTTGAAGTCAGAATGCATAAATAAAAATTTAAACTGGATTTGCTGTTTTGATTCCCTGTACTCAGGCTCCTTTACAGGTTGCTTCCATATACTCCATAATATATTCCACATTTTATGTAATCTCGCTAGAAAATGGGTTTGATGTAGCAACAGCTCTGAATGTATAGGAAAAAAAACAATAACGTCAACAATGATAGATTAAGGGTAGAAAATAAAAATCTCCATCTTGAAAATGTTGAAGAATGGCCAGTTTAGAGCTAAATGGCATGATTAAAATCCAGCAATAATAACTCAAAGAAAAATATGTACTGGGATATAGTGGGCATCCCAGTCTGATTCATAAGGTTCCATTGCTTTGCCTCTGGCTCCACTTGATGGACCTCACCATTCTATCCATCAAAAATGTGTTGTCCATCTTTCAGAAAGCTACAAGCTGTCCTCCTTTTTCTCCAGATGCTTTTCTCCAGATCAAGATCATTTGGGGCAGCATCTAATAATCGTATTCTTTATCTGGTCAACTATTCTACATGTTCGCCTTGATCAAGTGGTCAACAGGGATACATTTGAGAGATACTTTAAGAATTTGTGATGTCATGAGATGCAGTCAAATATAACAGACTGCCACAAGAAGCAGGGCAGAAAGAGAAAACATTAGTCACAAGGCATCACATACTTCTTAATGATAATATTTATTGTTGGAATTTGTTTATTCGGTTTAGATGCTGCCTCTCTCACCATCCAAAGTGACCCTGGCTGTTTTAAGGGACATTAACCTCTCTGGAAAGAAAGAAAGAAAACCCTGTTCAAAGCATCCTTTGATCTCTTCATAAGAATGGCTTTAGAACCTTGAGACTCATTCCTTCTATGGGTTCAAAATCTCTGGTATTCCGTTGTTACCCTACCTGCCCTCCAAGTAAATGAGTAAAAGGAAAAGGGGGAAAACCCCACTAAAGTTTTATTTGATAGATTATGCTTTTGGAATTGTGTTGAAAGATATAGCCACCCCAAATATTGTTTTTATTAGCTCTCTTGCTATTATGAATATATTTACTCTAAAGTAAGTTGTATTTGATCTAATAGGACTTGTTCTTTCTCAGTGTACAAAGAGCTGTTCTCCAACTGTTCCTTACAGCAGATGGTATCATAAGAATCAGTAACTTCTTATTAGTCATAACCAGAATGCAGGTTACTATATCTTTCCAAAGGTACTAATTTTAAATAGAGAAAGAGCATTCCTGTCGTCCCCCCCTCCTCGCCGCACTCATCCAGAAAATTGGAAATTACACTCTCAGGCAAAATAATTATTGGTAAGTTTTCAGCTAGTTCATCTTGGAGTATAGCTTCTATACATTTCTCTTTTGATTCCTGGAGAATGTTCAGTTTTTTTTATATTGGAATGAAGTCCCTGTGACCCTCTTAATGTTAGTGGATGATAGATATTCTTCATCCTTAATAAAGCTGGCTGGGCTGCTAAGAATTGTCCTTTACCTACGGTATCTCGGTTACAAAACCCCAGATGACCAGTAGATGGCAGTAATTAGTTGGGATATTCTTTTGTTTCATTGATACCCTCCAGTGGTTATCTAGGTTTTTGCAATATACCCTTAGTTGGACAACATGTGGAGAGCCATGCACACCTTATCACCTGTTTTGTACAAGGGTAATTTTCACAGTTCGTATTAAGTTGGGGCCATACCAGGGTAGCCTTCTGAAAAATAATGATCAGTGCTGCTAAACAGCTATTTTTTTTAAAAAGATGCAGCAGTCCAAGTTTCACAGCTCTAGCTTTACCTTTAAATTTGGAAAGATTTTGATTTTGCAGCAAAACCTTCCCCAACAAATGTGTTAGTTGATGCGTTATATATCAATAAGTGCGTATACATATCTGGAAATATTTTTATGGGTAAAATACTTTTAGAAAACATCTTCCTGTGTGTATTTTTCACTCTGTAAAAGGAACTCTCGTGATCCCCCCCGGATTATTTTAAGGGATAAAGTGCCAGTTTCTAGCCAGTCCTCGGTATAAAAATATGGATTTTTATCAGAACAACAAGCTTAGCTCAATGGCAACATTCCCATTCAGTGCAATAAAGCCAGGGTGTTGCATCTGGAAAGTTGGCTGGCAATTTGGAAGCTTCCATTGGGAAACCTTTCAGAGTTCCAAGAGGTGCTACTACAGCATTTTCTGCCTTGTAAAGGTCTGGGGGAAAAAAAAGGATAACTCATTCTGTATTTTTTAACACTAGATCCTTGTCTCCGTTACACCTGGTAAGGTGATATTTCACATGGGGCTGTAACTGCAGGAACTCAAACGGAATGCCGACACTTCAATCATAATACGAGAGATCGGGCAAAAGTGCCTATCTTATCACATGGAGCAACAACTGTGGGGGAAATGGGGGCGTTTTAATCATGCATAGACTAGTGTGAGCACAATAGAGTTTCACATAGGGGAGACATCTCCAAAATGGCCTAGACATCCTCTTAGATATTCTTCGAAGCTAGGGATGGGCAAGGTTGCTTTTTTCTCCTTTATCTGGTCCATGGTTGACACTGGTTGGAATCTGAAATGTAGATAAAAGAGCCTGAGTTGAAAGCTTGGGTAGAGCCAACCCCAAAATATGCAAATTTGGCAAAGGGGATTGAAAGCCATGCAAAACTAGGTATTTTTTTAAACAGTTCTCCATCTATTCTCAGATCCTTTCTTTTGCTCCCAGGTTGGTGTTCCAGTTGACTTCTTTAGAAGGTCCTTTGAATATTAATTTAGAAATTAAGTAGAAAACTGGCATCCAAAAAGCAAAAAGACAGATTTCCAACAATGCCCTGGTCCCTGTTTCTAAATCCCACTAGATCGGTTGAGATCATCTCGGCAGAGGAATTGGTGTATTTTGTGATTGTCCATACTCACTTGGCCAATCATTTTATGAGCAAGGAAGTCTTCCCTAGCCACCGTTCTAGGAGTGCATCCATCATATGTTCCCAAAACTGGAATTGGGCTCCCAGCTCCAAAAATCTACTTCTTTGTAAACCAAAGTGAGGTTTTCATCTGATTCTCAGGTTATTGCTTTTATGTTCTTCCGTTAGATTTCTCCATGGAAATGCCCAAATACTTCACATTGAATATACAAAACTGCCTTTTACCAAATTTGATCTCTGGTTTAGTTGCCCAGCTCTCCATTGTCAGGAACATAAGCAATCCCCTGGCCAACTGAAGAAACATGTTATGCTATTTCAGCTGAGCTGTATCAATGGAAGTTATTTTTTTTTGCAATCCACGTGAGTTGGGTAGGTTTGGTATTCTGCAAGTGACATCTTAAGGGAGCTTAGAAGATAGTATTAATGCATTGCCTTAGATTTTCTTGTTTATTATGCTCTTCCTGTTGCTTTCAGAAGTCCTCTAGCTTCTTCTGGCTTGATTACATGTTATCTCAAATAACTGGACCTTAAGAAATCCAGATGAATGAGTTGCTGTGTATGTCAATAGTATAGCCATAGGCCCCAGTGCAAAGAGAGGAGCCAAAGTAAACAGGGATAATCCATCCCTTGTTCTGTTTTCTGTATCACTCTATAAGACCACATTTAGCAAATGGCTAATAGTGTGATGCAGAGGTAACTATTTCCAATTTTCTCCAATAGAAATCTACATCCACTTATATATTCTCCCAGGCTGATGGATGAGCAAATCACCAATAAAATTCTAAACAAACAATTTAAAATGGGAGTAGGATAAAATACAATAGTTATAGGATAAACTACAGTAATTTAATATATAAATATGTAAAATAGAATAAAATGACTAAATTATATTTCTGTATCACCCCTGCAATCTACTCCAATCAGACCCACATATGCCAATCTCAGTCGGACCATTTTAGTCAGAAATTATGCTGTATTAAATATTGTTTTCAGATTCTGGCCACACATGAGGTGTGTTGGTTTAATATAGTCCTCCCACTGGGCCATACGTTTAATATGTGGATCAAGGTACTTATTTCTTGCCCCCTTATACAAACAGCAATCAAATAATATATGAGTCAGTCAGATCTTTTACCTCTTCAGCTCCACAGAGCTCAGCTTAAAATCTATCGAAAATTGAAAAGATAACACTATTGAGGAAAATACCTTACATGCTTATTCTGAAATACGTTCTTTTCATTCACCATGGTTAATATCTGCGGGGCAACCTGTATGGTATTAGGGAAGGAATCATTAACAGTAGCCTGTAAAGAAAACTCCAAAACTTTCTGAGGTTTTATCTTGGACTACAAACAGAAGACGTTCTTAGCTACTAAACCAACTATAGAATAACAGAGTTAGAAGGTACCTTGAAGGTCTTCTAGTCCAGTCCCCTGCTTAGGCAGGAAACCCTACACCACTTCCGACAAATGGATACCCAACATCTTCTTAAAAATTTAAACTAAAAATAAAGTAAAAGTAAAATTTAAAATTTAAAGTGTTTTTAAAGTAAAACTAGACTCCTCGCTGAAAGCACTATGAATGAAACTAAGGCTTAGGGACTGTGCACACAAAATGTAACAGCAAAAGTTGGGAAGGAGACTCTGAAAAATCAAGAGTAATTGAAAAAGAAACCAACCGAAGACAAGATTAGATGGGATCCTTGACAACAACATGGGGAATCTAGAAAGGATCTCAAGAAACAGTTATTGATGGACAATACTTGGAGAACTATTGTTCACGGGATCACCAAGAGTCAAAAGCAACTGGAAGGAACACCAGCAAAACGTTCACAAACTGTACACTAATGATTTATTCCAGAAAAATTATCCATAAACCTACACTGCAGCAGTGTAAAGTTAACAGTATTGGGCAATCAAAAAAAATTGGAACTGGAGCACACTGATCATCATTATCCAGAACCTTCAGAAATAGGCACTGAAGTTATAAGTGGAGGACGTGGCTGTAAACACACTCTTGCTTAAAGAATATTATTAGTTACAGGTTGCTATTTTTGCAGTTCTTTTCTTTTTTCCCCACTGCCTGTGCTGTTTCACATATTTTCCCCTACATGTATGCAAATTGTCTCCTTTATACAGACAACGGGCCCTTTAAAATAGATTGGGGAGGGGGGGGGAAGGCATACAAAAGCTGAATTCACAACCCACTTCACTTGTGAAAGACCCAGCAGCTACACTCACACAACTTTTATTAGGTTGTTCTTTGGTTTGTTTATTGTGGCTTAATGTACATATGCAGCCCATTTGCTTAGTTTATCTTTTCATGGCTTGTGAAAAGCAGAACATTGGTTAATTCAGTAACTAATTGAAGTGTGTTGTGCTAACCCATACATAG
Organism: Thamnophis sirtalis; assembly: GCF_051295495.1. NCBI lineage: Eukaryota > Metazoa > Chordata > Lepidosauria > Squamata > Natricidae > Thamnophis > Thamnophis sirtalis. The sequence continues at coordinate 42,175,255 of NW_028261383.1, read as the reverse complement.
AACGGTTCACCAAAGATCACCCTAAACACTACAGACAAAGGAAATATTTAATGTTGTTGTTATTTTATTTATTTAATTAATTAATTTTATTTGTATCCCGCCTATATTATTTTTACAAATAACTCAAGGTTATGATCAAGTCAATAATGAAGAGAAGGTTATGATTAAGATGTAACTTTCTATGCGCTACACCAGGGTAATTTTGAATTGTATGCAGTTTTCATTTAAATGTATAAAGGACTGTTTTGAACCAGGTTTACTCAAAGTAGTGAACAAATTACAATGGGTTATTATAGTTGGTCACACAGTCAGTCAGATGTTTAGACTGGATTTGCATCATCATCATCATCAACATCATCATCATCATTATTATTATTTAGATAAAAATATGAAATCACAGCTGCCAATTCTTTAATTGGTTTTGGCCTTTATTTGCATCAAGTTCTTCCCAAGAAACTAGGATGCCTTGCTGTATCGGCAGGGTATATGTGGAGATCCAAGTCGTGTGGACTTTGGTAATTGACAGATGGAAATGTTGTCAATGCACATATTTTCTAAGTGCCATCCAGGATTTTTTTTTGGTATGGCACACAGTGTGCCGATAAACGCTGGGACTACCATGCCTGGTTTATGCCATAATCTTTCAATTTTGATTTTCAGAATTTGATACTTTTGTGATCTTCCCTAATTTTTTGTCCTCTTTGCTACTATCGCCTGATATTGCCACATCAGTTATTCACACTTTGTTCTTTTCAGCCAGTTAAACCTGGTGCGTTATGAGCCAAGATTTGATAGAATAGAATAAAATAGAATAGAATAGAATAGAACAGAATTCTTTATTGTCCAAGTGTGATTGGACACACGAGGAATTTGTCTTTGGTGCATATGCTCTCAGTATACATAAAGAAAAATAAAATAGAATACATTAATCAAGAAAAGTAAGATACAACACTTGATAGTCATAAGTTACTAATAAGCAATCAAATCATACTAGGAAACAAATAAAACAATATAAATTGTAAAGATACAAGCATCATGGTTAGAGTCACAAGTGAGAAGAGATAGGTACTAGGAAGGAAGAGAAGAATAATAGTAAGACAGTCTTAGTAGGTGATATGACAGTGTTGTGGGAATTAGTTGATCAGTTTAAATCCAAAGATCTCACAATATTTTCAGCTGCTCACTTATTATTGTTGAACATTATTCTATGCCAAATATATTATTGACCCAGCCCTTGCATTCATGTAACATGTAACTTAGCATGTATGTACTTATAACATCTTCTAGAGCTGCATCTATTAAGCAATACAGCAAATAAAATAAGCCCGTTCCTGCTATTCAAAAAAAATTTGCACACAAGGAATATAACTGCAAATTGTTTGGGAAAAGTTTCTGAAATAGAAGAGTCATCGTACAGAAGGTATTTGCCTCAAGTACCTACCAAGATTTATTTATTTGTTTAGAAATGTTAGCATGAGTGCCCATCTTACATAAGAATTCTAGGCAGCTCATAACCATGAACAAGAATAATGTAATACAATTTCTACAAATCAGCAGCAACAACAAAAGAAACCAAGAAAACCCATCCAACAGAATTAAAAGAAGAATAGTAACCAAACTCAATCACATCTATATTAGATTCCCCTAACTTCCTGCTCCGCATCACACAGAAAAGCCAAGTCTTCAAAGCTAGCAGGAGGAAGGGAAGGCACCATGACAGAGAAGATCCCAGAAGATGATGTTGTTTAATATTGGTGCCTACAATATATTTAAACCTTTGGATCTGGTGGGATGGGCAGAAACTCTCACAGATAGGTGATGATCCTGCAAGTAGGTGACCTTAAAGACAATGGAGATTGGCTGGGAATTCAGCAAAGCAACATCTAAACTCGGTGCTACTGTAGTTTATTACAGTTGTGTATGTGCTCTTGAGTCGCACCACTAACATAACTCCGGACCAGCATTCTTCGTCCTGGGATTCTCCAGAGTGTTGAGATTAGTTTCTGATCCTGTCAGCTGAAAATGTTGTGGATTGTAGACTCAATACATGCACTGAATACTGATACCTCTTTTTATCCCCCCTCCCCCGACCCCCCTATGTGAACTGGAAGAATCTCAGTTGGAGGTCCCCTCTTTATAATGGCTACATTTGGAACCCTCTCTGGATTTCAACAGGGCATACCCAGATTTGTTATTCCAAGAACAGCGTCTCCCAATGACACGAGGTTGCACATTCCAACCCAAGGAAAAGGGAAATCTCTGAAATTCTAACCAGGATGGAATTTGGTTGCAGATCCTGTGAATTTTCTAAAAAAAAACCCCAATAAAAAAGAGATGGAGTGATAAAACAACATAACCAAGGTTCTGCAATTTTTTATGAAAGGACACAACTCTAAGCTAGAGGGAGAAACAAGAAGGAACTTATTAAGCAGTAGTCTTTTATCAGTTGGGTTTATACATACAATATGTGTCTGCATTGGGAGAGAGTCGTAAAAAAAGTGAAAAACGGTAGCCAGAGTATGTCCTTTTCTTTGTGCAATAAAAAAGGCAGGATTTTTATTACATGACTCTGACCACCATCTTGGATTTTTGATCACCTCCTTGGGAACACCCTTACCAGGATTGAGGGGGGGGGGACACACCAGAGATGGGGGACACAGCAACTGTTCTTCTCCATGTATACATTTTGTGATTGATTTCTTGCCTCTCAGCCTTTCCCAGCAACAAACTGGGTCCTTCCGTCGATTCATTATCTCCTCCAGTGCAACTCGTAAATATTAAAAAATGCTTCCATCAAAGGGGGGGGGGGGGAGAGGCGGATAGCAATTCTGTTACACATAGACACAGACACACAGGCACAAAAGGCTCCAATTATCTTTTCCCTCTCAAGATGTTTCTTCTGTCCATGACTGCTCACACTTCAGCAATCTTGCCAGCAAGCTTCAAATAATGTAATTTCCCCCCTCCCCCCCAAAAAAATAAGGAGAAGAAGGGGGTGGGGAAATTCTCTTCCAAAGCCGTAGTCATGAACATGAACAGCTTGAACAGGCCCAGTGCCTAAGGGGGGGTTAGAGGTTCCTTTATGTAAAGAATGACACTTAAAACTTGCCAGCATTTGCAGGCGTGTGGATTTTTTTTTTTGAAAAAAAAAGAGGGGGAGAGGAGGGTTGGAATCCTAAAATAATAAATAAAATCCCTTTGGGTGTAATATCCATTTGCCTGGCTGAGCCTTTTCCGAGCCTCCCCTCCCAAGCCGCCAAATGTTCCCATCTCTCTTTCCTTTGCGGAGGGAGCAAGGGACCAGTAGGTGGGAGGAGGGGGGAGGATGCGTGCGTGCCTGGGTGGGAGGGAGGCTTATCCCAGGTGCACCATCCTAAGGGAGTCCAGAGGAGATGCTTCTTAAGATGCTGGGCTGGGAAGCAGGGAACCTTCGAGGCAGCGCGCGTTGCCCTTTTCCTGCACTTCACTCTCCAAACGTCTGAGCAACCGGTTTGCTGCTAGAAACATGTTAATTGCCAACAGAGCTCATTAAGGCATGCACATGCAAAACACAGCAAGGGAGATTAAATGGACAAAAGCGCAATAATGAACTGTCAACAACTGAGCCCATCTACAAGACCAGGAGCACTCAAGAATGAGGCATTTAGAGGCAACAAAGGATTGTCTGGGACAGGAAGAAAGGACGACCTAGACTTTTGTTGAGTCAACACAATTGATTACAAATGAGAGATTAACAGGATAGCTTCAGAGTTTTTTTGAAGGAGGCAGAAGAGAAAAGTCCAATTAAGTCCACCGAATGTTAACTACATCGCTTTCCACAGCCAGCCCTGGAGAAATTCTCATTAAACCATCCCTGGCGATCCCCTTTTTGGAAAGTAATTTGTCTCCCTGATGGAGCAGAGAAAGGGAGAGAAAGAAGCGCGAGTTCTTGGCACAATGAGCTTAGGAGACACACTGCAAAGAGCCAAAAGGGGAGTTAATGAGCATCTGACAAGCCGCTTGGATCTAGGCTTGGCAGAAGAGTGATGAAAAGATGGAATTGGCCAACAACTTTTCTTTAGATCAAACATAAAAAGGCCAATCTGAAACAGGCCTGCTCAAAGCTGGTGGGGAAAAAAGAAAAGAAAGGCCCCCGCTGCGGGGATGGAGTGGAGCCCTCAACTGCCCCGATCAGAATGGGAAATGCCTTGGCATCTCATCCACCTCCCCTCCCACCCCGCCCCACTGTTGCCGAATATCCAATCCTTACGCTCCTCCACTGCTCCTCCACTCCTCCGGGCAAGCTACACTGCAAAGCTTCCCAATTAGGCGATGAATGGGGATTTACAAACCCACTACATTTGGGGAGGGGAGAGATAATAAAATTCATACATGGGTGTTTCAAACTGTTCTTAAGTGTTGGAGATTAGAAGGAGGCCTCTGGGAGGGGCAAGCGCCCCCTCCCATCGTTTATGGCTGCTGGGTTCTCTTAAGCATGGCAGGGTCAAGGGGCAGGACTAACTGGGAGGTCGCCTTAATCTAGGTTAATCTTGGGCTGGGTAAGCTGGATTAAGGAACGGGTCCTTATTTCAAGAGCTCCAGGACAGATAAGCCAAAATGGCCATCTTCCCCTGCCTGGATCTGATGTTTGTTCTATCATTTCCTAGAGAACAGACCGGCAGATATTCAAGCATCCAGTCTTTGGTACGGGGGCGGTGAAGTTAAATCTCCCAAATAATAATAGAACAACTCAGCAATCATACAACGCTTTGTTGACGTGGGTGAAAACACTTTTCAGCTCTCAGTTGCAGCCAGAGCAGTTTTAGCTGGTTGCTTTGATCAAGAAATAGTCCTGCCCCATTGGGGTGGGGGGGATGTACTCCAGACATTACTGGGGCTCATCTTTAAGCTCGCCTTATTTTCCCATCACTGCTTCTATCTTTTTTCCTTTCCATAAAATATTTGCTAAATGGAGAAGGGTAACGATAGCAGTAGCAAAGCTTCAATTTGGAAGCAACCCAAAAGGTAACAGGATCCATCTCTGGCTTCAGACAGCATTGGCTGCAATTCAGGGAAGAGCTTCTATCAAATTTGTGAAGTGTAAGGTTTTCCCAGGAAAACGTGGAATGTTTGTGTGTAGTGTTTGTTTATTCCTCAGTGAAATACATATTTTACATGTACATAAACATGCATGCTCACGTATGTGTACAGGACTGGTGGGGGGACATGAATTCATTATGTACGTTTGGTGAATCTCTAGCTTATAGGTGAATAATTGTGTCCTTCTCTGTCAACGTGTGACAAAGAACACCGAGATGTTGATAATGTATACATGAGATTGTGCTCGTTGAGCAATCAATATGACTAGTTGCAGACTGAGCATATAAGGGCTAATTGTGTTCCCTGTTTGTAAACTGTGTTGGGCAATGTATAAAATCTCTCCTGTGAACACCAGACACGTAACTGAAAATTGTAGAAATCGTAGTCAATCAGTCAATCAATCAACCAATAACCACCAACCCCTTTGTTCTGATAGCAGGTTTGAGCTGGCAAAGTGGGGCTACACAAAATGAGAAATCAGGCTAGCATGAGGTACACCAATCCCCAAAGTGGTCAATGAAAGGCAGGAGAATGGGGACTTATTAAATTAGAAGAAGTATTTTGTTAAAATATTCATGACTGGGAGAGACATGGGAACAAGATCAGCAAATGAATAGGCATAGCAACTAAGTCAGCCAACCGGAGCTTAAACAGATCTGAGTCTGTGCAGAGAATTGAAACAGAAACTTAAGAAGAAAGCAGTCTGCTGCTCTGAGAAGTAAACAAGCAGTCTGTCTGGGCTTGTCTGCTGAAATGAAACTAACTGTTTGTGTTTGCCTGTAACTCTCTTGCCTTGTGTTTATTTGGAAGAATCACCTGTTGGTATTGTACAGCTGGACTGCAAAGAAATCAAATCAGTCAAGTCTAAAGAGAATTGACTTTGACTGTTCTTTGGCAGGATAGATACTGAAGATGTAGGATATGAGACTGGACTATGTTATTTGGATTATCCCTTAACTGAAAGACATTGATGACTGACTGTCTTATCTGTGTATGACTTGGACTGTTTGATGGACTCTGACACCTCTATTTCCATGAAAGTAAAAGCCTATTTAAACTGCAGTGTCTCTGTATGCTGGTTTGTGTGTTCTCCAACGCAACTCTAACAACGCTTCTCTGAATGTACTCGCTCTCCCAATGGGGAGCTTTCCTAACACTGTTGTAAACATACATTAGTCCAGGATATATTTAGGAAGACTCCAGAAAAGAATCTAGACCTGTGATTGTGAACCTATGGCAGGTGTGCCAGTGGTGGCACGCAAAGACCTCCCAGTGGGCATGCGCGTCATTGCCAGCTGCTTTTCTGGTTTCCGGTACATGCATGCATGCGCGTGCCAGCCACCTGGTCTTTGATTTTTTGGGACTCCGACATGCACAAAGTCCATCTGGCCAGTATACTGTAAACCAGAAGACTGGGTGGCTGGTGTGCGCATGCGCATAGGTCAGCTGGTCTTCAGGTTTCCAGGGGTCCGCTGCAAGCATGCACATTCCAGTTTGGGCACTTAGTGCCAAAAAGGTTCACCCTCACTGATCTAGGCAGTTGATGGAATCTGAGACAATTTTGAGGTGAGTATATACACATAAATAAATATTGAAATATTTTCTTAATGAACTTCAATGCAACAGATTTCACATACAGCTAGCCACATTTCCTCTGTGATTTAAGTAATTTGCATGCTCAGTTCATTACACAAATAACATACATGCCATAATTTCAGTCAATTTATTAGTTTTGGGTGATGACTTCAACATGCTAATAATGTAAATCAACACAAATGAGGTAATTGGTATAATTTTGAGATGAAACCATCATGCTAATTATGTAAATCCCTGTGATGCTTTTTGCAAGCAATGTTATTTCCCTGTGACACTCTAAGGAAGTGAAAGATGGACTTTAAAGAAGTAGGAGAGGAAGAGTGTTAATGCTTTTGAACTTTTGTTTTGAAGAAAACTCCTGAGAATATCATGGACCAACGAACAAATGTATCAACAGACAAATCAACCCAGAATTCCCATTTGAAGCACAAATGGCTATGCTCAAATTATTCCATTCTGGACAGATTATGAAAAGGCCTAGCTCTTTGGAGAAAACTCTAATGGACAGAAAGATGGAATGAAAGAGAAGAAAAGGACAATCAATAATGAAGTAGATGGATTCAATTACACTAGCAATGAATGTCCCATTGGAAGACCTGAAAGATCTGATTAGAGACAGATTGTCCTGGAGAAAATCTATACATGTAGTCATTAAGAGTTGACATAGACGTGATGGCATTTAATCAGTCAATAATTAGTTATTAAAATGAAATTCCAATGGATGTGGAAAGAAAAAGAAAGAGAAATAAATACAAAGGCATGTTTACAGGAATAGACTAGACTAGACTAGAATAGCATAACATAGCATAGCATAGCAGAGTTGGGGGGGGGGACCTTTGAGGTCTTCTAGTCCAACCTCCTGCTTAGACAGGAAACCCTTTGCCATTTCAGACAAATGGTTATCCAATCTCTTCTTAAAAACTTCCAGTGTTGGAGCATTTACAACTTCTGGAGACAAGTTGTTCCACTGATTTATTGTTCTAACTGTCAGAAAATGTCTCCTTAGTTCTAGGCTGCTTCTCTCCTTGATTAGTTTCCACCCATTGCTTCTTGTTCTGCCCTCAGGTGCTTTGGAGAATAGCTTGACTCCTTCTTCTTTGGGGCAGCCCCTGAGATATCAGAATACTGCTATCATGTCTTCTCTAGTCCTTCTTTCTATTAAACTAGACATACCCAATTCCAGCAACTGTTCTTCATATATTTTAGCCTCCAGTCCTCTAATCATCTTTGTTGATCTTATCTGCACTCTTTCTAGAGTCTCAACATCTTTTCTACATCGTGGCGACCAAAACTGGATGTAGTCAGTAAGCTATGATAACTATAAAATGACCATAAAATGTCAGTTTTGAACAGAGGGTCTTTGCTGTCTGTCAACAGAGAATGGTAAATAATTGCATTGGAACTTTGAGGAGAAGCAAGATGTAAGGCAAAAGGAAGACGATGAGAGAGGACTGGTGTTTTTCTCATCAAGGTATAAGATGAGACATCAGAACAGCCATGACATTATTTCCATGGGGTCTATTGTTGTCCTTCCATGATGATGAGGAAGATTGTGCACTGAAGTAAGAAGCCATATTAATGCCATAAAGGATGCGAAATATCTTAAGGCATCGGTTAATCTAATCAATCCAGTAGGGAAAACAGTAATGTCTTCCTATCAGTCCAATAAACAAAGAAGATTTCATCTTCACATTCTTATAGTAGAAAACTTACATGTAACAACTGAATCACAACCCAGCAGCCACTATTTCATCTCCTATCGTGACCATAACGTAATAAGTACTATTAAGAGGTCAGGAGTGCTTTTTGCAATGGAAGACTTGGTAATTGAAGAATGCCTACTGGTTCTCTGGAGAATGATCCCAAATTGACATGTATTTATATTGGTACTGAAAAATAGAATAATTCTTTGGACGTACTTAACCATTCAATCATTCATTCTATTTTCTTTTATTGGTTTCCTACAATTTCCTTAATCAAGCAATGGTGGATTAGATTGGTAATACATTTATCCCTGAAAGTAATATATTTATCGGTTTTGAAGTATGTATTTCTGTTGTGGAAATTGGTCCTTGGATTAATTGAATGTGAGAAGATGGTGAGCCTCAGTTCTTTACCAATCAATCCTTTCTCCTGGAAATAATAAAATCTATGCTGGAGCAAATTTTCTTTTCCCAGACAGAAAGACTGGGTAGAATGGAATGAAAAAAGGAGGAAGAAGAAAATAAAAGAAGGGGAGAATTTTAAAAAAACAACAACCTTCAAAGATCTATCTATCTATCTATCTATCTATCTATCTATCTATCTATCTATCTATCTATCTATCTATCTATCTATCTATCTACCTACCTACCTACCTACCTACCTACCTACCTACCTACCTACCTACCCACCCATCCATCCCCAGTCAGCTGCTTAAATCATTAATAGGTAGATGATAATTGCTCATAACTGAACTGAATAAACAGTATGATCTGTTAGGTCCATTAATTTCTACTTTAATGGACCAATTTTCAGATTCTGAGGTAAAATGCTGTATTAGCTTTCACAGAATAATGGAACAACATTTAATATAATTGGAAGAAACTTTGGTGGTCTTCTAGTCCAACCCCTTGCCCAAGCATGATGGTGAATCTTTTCTTATGGCGTGCCAAAAATGTTTGTCCACACCAATTCCATCCCTTCTGCACACCTGCACATGCGCACGTTAGACCCTATGCGTACCATAGGTTTGTCATCACCGCCCTATAACATTCTGGATGAATGACTGTCCAATCACTTCTTTAAAACCTCCAGTGATAGAGCATCCACAAATTCTGGAGGCTAGCCATTCCACTGGTTAGTTGTTCTCACTGATAGGAAATATCCTTAATTTTAGGGGGATCTTTCTTTGACAAGCTTCCATCCATTACTTCTTGTCCTGCCTTCAAGTGCTTTGGAGAATGGGTGCTTTGCCACTCAAGTTCCATTGCAAATATTAGACATTTTACTGGGGACACCATATTGCAAGGCAGAATGTGGTAAGCAAGAAGTAGCTCCTTTTCATTACCCTACTTCACAAGAACTTTTTTTAGACCCTGGAGATCCTAATAACCATTCAATAAATGCCCCTGAACCAACAAATTCTTAGAAGGTTATGGTAGTTCAACTCCACAAATGTTAGTGAGGATTATATAACACAATCCAATCTATGTTTAGGCACAACTTCCTTGTGATCAGCCTGATTGATGACCTTAGAGGAAAAAGATGGAGATCCTATTTATTTTAGTTGACTAGTTGGTGGCTTCTGCTGCCATCCTTAGCCAAAACTGAACCCAGGGTGAGGAAGGCACAAGGATATTATAGTTATGTTTCTATGAGCAGGGTTGGATTCAGAAAGCAGAGCTAGGGCTTCTACATGATTCCATATAGCTTAGGTCCTTCAAGGCGCCATCACTTTGATCATACTTTTTAATATTTCCATGAAGTTACTGGATGAGATCATGGAATAGGTGGATGGAACAGCACAACATTACTATAATAGTGATGCATCTCAAAAGGTATCTTCCCAAGTTTATTAGACTGTAAAGATGAGGGGAAGAGAGAGAGAGAGAGAGAGAAGTAGTTTTCCCATTTTCCAGATTTTGTTAATGTAGCCTTACAATAAAAATAGAACTAGTATTTCTAGATGTGCGTCTTGTCTGGTCTACCTCACAAGGCTGACAATTGATTACTGCTACATTTTGTATGCAGAGCTGCCCTTGATGATGAACTGCACAATATGGATTCTGGATCACTAGTTGATATGGCCAAATGGGATCATACTATATCAGTATTTTTCTAATTTCCTATTGATTTCCAGATCAACTTCAAAGTGCTGATTTTTTAAAAACTGCAGAGCAATATATTGATTTCCATATATTGTCTGCTTGCAACTTAAGAACTGTTCAGGATGATAAATTCATTTTATATACAAGAACCTGTTTCTGTCTATAGACATATTAGAATGAACTTTACTTCCTTCTCAGGATTAAATTAAAATTCCTTGTGTCCGCCTGACTATTTAACAGAGTCTGTTAAATGTTTAATGCTTTTTAAATAGCCTAACACAGTACAGTATCTGTATTTTGGTGTTCCTGGTGCTACAGATTGTTTTATCCAGCCAGTCAAGTTCTTGATTCTAAGCATAATTCCTGTACTTTAGCTTAGATCAAGGACTGGCTGTTATACAGTCTTATCAAAAGAATAAGCAAAAGTTGGTTCACAGATAGATTTTTTGAGAATAATTTTGAGAATAAAATGTGCCTTCTGTAGGCCCTTAGCCTCAGTTAGGAAGACGACATGCTGGGTTCCTAACACAACGAAGAGACACATTTGAAAACAATTTTTAAAAGCATCAGGGGTAGCCAAGTAACTTTTTAAGATGGTGGATGGTGTGGGAGCTTTAAGAGCGGGTTGTGAAGCTTATAAAATGGCTGCCATAATGAGCACCCATACTCTTTACCACTTCTTCCTCCTTTTAAAAGTGGGGCCTCTGTTCAGTTTACCTTGTTTTTACCTTTTTTTTCCCTGCAGTAGTGAACACATTTTCAAATATGGAAAGCAGCTGAGCCACCACCATTTTTGGGGAGTTAATGTTAAGGTGACCAGACGTCCCGATTTCAGTGTGACAATCACGCTTTATAACAATTTGTCCCGTTTCCCGCCACATTTTTAAAAAGTCCCAATTTTCTGGCTTCATGTTGAAAGCCCAGTGGATTTGCTTAAGAAATCCTAACCGGGGCAAGACACCCTGTCTAATCCCTCTCTCTGTCTCAGTACTTTCATTGAAGATATTAAAACGTTAAAGCAACAAAACGGACACCCCCCCGCGCCGCTTTTACCTCATTTTATAAGAAAAAAATGATCTAGTACCATAGAGCTGCAGGAAATGGCTAGAGAGGGAAGCGACTGTTACTTCCTGGATTTTCCAGAGGGGAGGGGCACGGAGGTTGGAGGACTGCTCCAAAATGGTGGCAAAGTTTCTTTGAAAAATATTTGCCTGACTAATTTCACCATTTCAATTTGCTCAGTTCTTTGTATTAACATCTATATCATTTTGGATTGACTTGGAGTTTCTGCCTGCTGGTAAGTGTGCTGGCTTTTTTCTTTTATTTTTTTTAATGCATTTTAAAATAATGTAGGTTTTTAAAAATGTGCAGCTGCTGTTTTTTTATTCAAAACAATGTGTGTAACACTATGATGTGCCATGGAAAAATCATTAAAAAAAACCTGAAAGAACAAAAGGTTTTTTTTAGGGTATTTTCCTGATCAAAACTATAATTGTTTCTGCATGACACCCTTAATCACAAATAGCCAACTACATTTCATTCTAAATAGTTTTATTTCCTTTATTGTATGTGATTACTCAAGTCCAAAAACTGAGTTAATTGGATAAACTCAGCTCCACAATTTACTAAATATACAGTTACAGGAATTTCATGTATAGTATGCTGTCTCTTAGGGTTTATTGAACATAGGAGAATAATATGAGAGGGATTTGATGTAAAATAAGCTCTTTTAATGAATTCAAAATCAACGCAGCAGACAAGACATGAAAGTGAACATAATACACACTTTAACAATATTTTTTTTCTTTTAGCCATCAAATACTGCAGCAAGTGTGTCAGTAATAATAGCAAGACAGGCATAGGATTTTCCAGCCAGGTTAATTTTACTTTTTTATGGTTTTGATGTTGTATTTAATTTTATCTGTATTAGAAACTTATGAAGGCTGTGCAACATTTTGAGGTGATATAGAGTATGTAAAGGCATGAATACAGTAGAACCTCTGGTCACAACCATAATTCGTTTCATAACTTTGGTCGCAAACTGATTTGGTCATGAATCAAACCTAATTTTGGAAATTTGGCGCTTGCAAAAAAAATGGTGCAGAAGGGGAAATCAGCAACGGGGGGGGGGGGGGGGGAATGTGAATATTTTGGTCAGAAGCGTTCGTGACCAGAGGTTCTACTGTATAACATCTTCACTTAAGACTTAAGATTCACTTAAGATATAACATCTTCACTTAAGATTCACTTAAGAACTGTGGCAAGAAAGGTGGTATAGTGACCAAAGTTACAATGGCATTGAAAAAAGTGACTGATGACCATTTTTCACACTTAGCAACCATTTTCACACTTAGTGACCGTTGCAGCATCCTCATGGTCACGCGATCAAAATTTTGATGTTTGGCAACAGATTCATATTTATGATGGTTTCAGAGTCCTGGGGTCATATAATCACCTTTTGACAAAGTCAAATGGGGAAACCAGATTCACTTATGCTACTAACTTATCAGCTGCAGTTATTCACTTAAGAACTGTGGCAAGAAAGGTGGTACAATGGGCTTAGTGACCAAAGTTACAATGGCATTGAAAAAAGTGACTGATGACCATTTTTCACACTTAGCGACCATTTTCACACTTAGCGACCGTTGCAGCATCCTCATGGTCACGTGATCAAAATTTTGATGTTTGGCAACAGTTACAATTTATATTTGTAAATTGTAGTTATGTTGAAATAAAAAAAATATTACAATACTATTTTTGCGTTGTATGAAAATTTTTGTTGCTCCGTATAAAAATTTTAATTAAGCCCCCCCCCCCCCCCCCGGTCAAAGGTGTCCCTCTTTACCAATCTGAAAATCTGGTCACCTTATTTAATGTGGGACTGTTGTGAATCTCTGAGGGATAAAAATAAAGCTTCAAGCTAGGCGAATACTTTGCAGCATGTCAGTTTCCTCCTTCTCACCTGCTTTTCAGACAAATAGAAAAAAAAGCAACAGAGTGGATTTGGGTACTGATATTTATTATTAATACATTAGTATTAAGTCCTCCTTCTTCATCCTCTATATATCCGTTGTGATGAGTAGAATACAGGTAGTCCTTGACTTATAACTGAGCCCACAATTTCTGGGGCTAAGCAAAACAATTGTTAAATGAGTTTTGCCACATTTTATGACTTTTCTCGCCAGAGTTTTTGAGTGAGCTCAACTAGGTTTTAGGACTCCTTCACTGCAATTAGTAACATGGTTGTAAACTGAATCTGGCTTCCCCATTGACTTGGCTTGTCAGAAGGTCACAAAAGGTGATCACATGATCCTGGATACAATGATTGATCCTGCAATCATTGTAAATAAGAACCAGTTGCCAAGTGTCCAAATTTTGATTGTGCTGCACTGGCCATGTGAAAAATAGCAATAACACTTAGACTTACATACCGTTTCACAGTGCTTTACAGCCCTCTCTAAGCAGTTTACAGAGTCAGCATATTTCCCCCAACAATCTGGGTCCTCATTTTACTGATCTCGGAAGGATGGAAGACTGACTCAACCTTGAGCTGGTCAGAATTGAACTGCCGAATTGTGGGCTGTCCTGCATTCTAACCACTGTGCCACCACTGCTCAAAATGGTCATAAGTCACTTTTTTCAGTGCTGTTGTGGCCTCCCAGTGGCCAGCGGAGCTGGCAGCAGATTCAGACAATGAGGAGGTTGGGGAGGAACATGGACCAGTCCTTGAGTCTGGGGAAGACTCTGATGAATGCTCTGTGTTGGAGGCAGAGATGGGGCCAGGGCCGTCTGACAGTTATCAGTTGCCTTCAGAGTCAGATATCAGTGAGGAAGACGAACAGCTGGAGCCTGTTCCCAGTGTGTGCATACACAGAGTTGCCAGATGAAGGGAACAGCTAAGGAACAAGGGTCGACTTGGGCGTAAGGCCACAGATTGACGGTGAATGGACCCTCCCATAGGGAATAAAAGAGGAGCGAAAGAGGAGGGGTGTTTGCAGGAGACAATTAGTTCATTCCTGTATTCTTGCCAAGTATTGCGGCATCTGAAAGATATCAGCCTGGCCACTCTCCAAGCCTAATAAAGGTCGGTAATTGTGAACTATCTTGAAAGACTCTGTGCTTGGACTTTTCTGGAGAGGAATTCACTGTAAATTAAAGAAAAGGGGTTTATCGGGACAAGGACTTGGCTTCGTGCTGCTGGGAAAGCCTAGGTCAGAGCAAGTGCTATTGCAACTACAAATGGTCACTAAACAAATGATCATAAGCTGAAGGCTGCTTGTAAGTTATTTGAGTAGAAATCAGAGATGGAGAACCACCAATTCTATGGGCCAACTATACAGGAAGAAGAATGCCCAAGACCTTTTGATACAATATTCCTCAAATGCTCTTTTGAATTGCCAAGATGATTCTTCCTCGCTTCCTTCCCTTTGATTTGTTTCTGGCATTTGCCAAGCAGTTCTGCAGAAATTGAAGCCTTTTAGGTCTGCAGCAGCCTCTTCCTTCTGATTCATTCTGTTAACAAACCAAGGATGTCATTACCTTGGATGGTGCCATCTCAGAACACATCCAGACAACAGGCAAAGCGGAGGCTGACTCAGGCAAAATAGCCAAATTGCACCCAAGGAACGGCTCGGTAGCCAGAAAACGGAGCGTGTGAGGGGGAAAGGAAGCATCTGGAAACCGGCACACAGTTAGGGCAATGCTTATGCTTCAGACATGCTCTAAATTCAGTTCATAGACAACACAGAAGAATCACGACAGACTTCATTTCAGTCAGGCACCAAACCAGTTGGAGGAGATTAGGTCTCCTTGGTTTTTTTCTCTTCTAGTTTTTGTTCTTCAAGGAAGCCTAAATCCTAGTTGAGCTCTTGTTTCCTTTGGATTATTAAGTGATTAAGAATACACAATGCCTCTTGAGATGCTTCGCTTTCTCTCTTATTAACTGGAAGAGTGTTTCAGGTTAACGTCGGCTAAAACCTGAGGGAAAAGGTTGAACTGTGAAGCTAAGTATGGGTGAAAAAGCAAAAGCAAAAACAAAAAAAACAGGCTATTTTTAGAGGGGAAGACATAATCAATGGCCCCCAGATATCTGAAAATCAAAACATCCTGAGTGTTAACTGAATAGATGAGTCTTTTCCCACCTCTACCAAACTACAGCAGCATACAGATATTATGACAATTTGTTCCCCTTCATGACCTCATGGCATTGCCTTGAGCCTCGGCAATCTTTGAAGCAGCCTTAAGTCATCCTTCCCTGTTTTGGAGTAAGAGTACAATTTTCTCACGATGCTGGCTTAGAATCATAGAGCAGCTTCAACGTGTTTTAAATCTGGTACATTTTTCCTCTGTGACCTTGAAGAAAAATCAGGGAACTACAATGTTCCCCAAAAGAGGGACAACAGGAGTGATACATTCTATAACAGGGTTGTCAAACACAAGGCCCATGGGCAGGATCCGGCCCACAGAGTGCTTAGATCTGGCCCATGGGCCCACCCTGGAAACAGCTCTGTTTTCACTGGTACAAGGCTGCAGGAGGCTGTCGCAGCCGAAAACGGAGCTCGGGAACTCATTTTCGCTGGCAGAACACTCGGGCTGCCACAAGCGCACCTGACATGACTGACATTGACCTGGCCCCACCCAAGGTCAAGCACAACCCTGATGAGATCCTCAATGAAATCGTGTTGGACACCCCTGTTCTATACCTATATGATTTAAGGATGGGTGACTGGTGATACAATTCATCCATTTTTTGCTATACACATAGTCCTCAACCACAATTGAGCCCCAAATTTCTGCTGCTAAACGAGACAGTTTTGCCCCATTTTATGACCTTTCTTGCCAGTTGTTAAGTGAATCACTGTAGTTGTCAAGTTAGTAACACGATTAAGTGAATCTGGCTTCCCCATTGACTTCACTTGTCAGGTCACCAGAGGTGATCACAGCACCCTAGGACGCTACAATCGTCATAAATACGAGTCAGTTGCCAAGCATCTGGATTTTGATCACATGACCATGAGGATGCTGCAATGGTCATAAGTGTGAAAAATGATTGTAAGTCACTTTTTTCAGCATCATTGTAACTTTGGACAGTAAATGAATGATCGTAAACCGAGGATTACCAGTATATGTTGCTGCTTTATAAGTTTATGTCATGCTCATGTTCAAAATAGATGCGCATATTTGGTAAATACTTGCATTCGGAATACACAATTCATTGGATTCCTCCTTCATTTGATTGAGAGGATTCTGTAATGGTGGCAATGATATTAGTGGGGTAACTAACTCTATTCTTTAACTCCTTGGGAAGAGTGTACTTTCCTTCTTGTCTTTCATTCATAACTGATGGCTGTGATGGAATGCTTGGTACGGAGAACGCTCTTGAACAGAAGTGATGCACACCTTTTATTATTATTCATGCAACACACTCCAGGTTGTTTTCATACTGCTAAATAGTTGTTTAATCAACATGAACTGCAGAAAAAAAATCTGACTAAAGTGAGAAGGAAGCAAATTTGTTACTGGCTGGAGAAATACTGTTCCTAGACTCCCAAGGCTAACTAACCAGAAGAGAATATTGTAGGCAAATTGAGTTTATTTTGGCTCCTGAGCTATAGGAAGTAGCTAAATTCATACATGTGCAAAAGTCCAAATGTGTCTGGTTTGATTCGTAGCTTGCTAAAGCATGGGCTGGCATGCAAATGAACCAAGCTTTGCCTTGGATCTCCTAATGAATGTGCTGAATTTCAGTGATGATACTCCAAATTAACTGATTTTTATTATTAACAAAGAATAGAAACAAAGCTTCTAATCTTTGCAGCCATAAGAGAAGGCATATGTAAGCCTAAGCCTGTTTTTTTTCTATAAGCCATAGTTTATTATTATAGCCAAATGCATTTATAAGACTAGTGAGAACATTAAAAAGTAAATCAGATTAATTTTTAAATGTTTACATGCATATATATTCATGAAATCCCAACATAAGAATGGTGCCGACTGTAGAATATGAAGAGGTGTGCATAGAATGTGTTTGCAGTAAAAGATAAGCTATTTAAGTGCACATATATACTACAAATAACTATACCAGTTTTTGTTTCTCATGGCTTCCTATTTTCCTTTCCTTTTCACTTTTACCCATTATTCATAGCCAGTTTTGCTTTGTGATTGAAGTGTTGGCTTAGTAACCAGGAGACTGTGAGTTCTAGTTCGGCCTTAAGTCTGAAAACCAACTGGGTGACCTTGGGTTAGACACTCCAGAATGAGACAACTCACCATAGCCAACTCACCACAGCCAACTTCCCATGGAAAAATTTGCTGCAGGACAATTTAATAATTACATTTAACTATTTAAAATAAATAAAACATTATTTTAATTTTTGTCATTCACATTTCATTCTGTCCCTCCTTTTGCACCCTTTCTTTAATGATTCTATTCCATTTTTAAAAAAATTAGTGTAACTCTTGTTCTGCAGTGTTGTCCCATGGCGCCCCCAACACAAGTGACATCAAGCTGGACACGGCCACCCTGGCCACTCCACCCCCCCCATGGTCAAACACAACCCTGTTACAGCCCTCAATGAAATCGAGTTTGACACCCCCGCTTTAGAAAAGTGCAAGTTTTGTAGGTGGATTCAAAATTCAATCCTTAGGACCCACAGGAAGGGAAAATATTTGCCTGAAAGCTTGTAGCACTGCTAAACACTCAGCATTGAAAGTATTGGCAAGATGGATCAATAATCTAGATCCGTAAAGGTAGCATGTTGTGTTCCTATGTACTGGAGCAAGCTGACATAGGAACATACTGCACTGTCTCCAAGATCATGCAAGTAGGGATGTATGTAACTCTCAAGACACACAGTAGATCAGCTCTTCCTCCTTTCTTTTCATTCAACTGGGTGGCAAAGAACCAAATCTTACAGAAGAAAACATTACCAACTTGTCTTCGTGACAGAACATTGAGTAGGTATAAAATCGCAATGGTCTCTATGCCAGCTTTTTTTTTTTAAATCTTCCCTGCTTCTAAGATAAAAGCTTAATTTGATATTTTTGTAGTTATATAACAGTAATATTTTGTGACATTTTGTATTGTGACACTATAGATGAAATTGTCATCGGACTGACACCCTTTACTGTTTATTACTTAATTAGAACTGTTAACAACACTGCAGAGAAGCGTGCTAATCTGCCATCACATATTATGAAAACAACGTTATTGTTACAAACACCAACACCCACTCAACAGGATAGTTCTAAGATGGCAGTTTCTGTTAAAAAAGAGAGAGAGAGGGAGAGAAAGAAAGAGAAAAAACCTGATTTGTTTAATGGACACTTTAGCAGCGAAGAAAAAGAAGTTGATAGCAACTTCTAGCAATTATCTTTCAAAATGAAAATATTTGGTGTAGTATCAGTTTAATGGGGATTTTTTTGGTTAACACGTGTTGGAATTGAAATTCACATGGGAAACAGTAACCACCATAAATGTTGAGCCCTTGAAATTTCTGAAGGTTAAACTTGTCCTCCTCAAAGTCTTTTGAAGAAAAGTGGCAATAGTCCACCTGCTCCCTCTGCTGGTTATTAACATGTTACTTGCCTGTCTTGACAATTTACTCCTTATTTTGGCCCCACAGCTCTCTCTCTTCAAGGAAACTGTATCTGCTTGTTACTATCTCATGCTTAGCTGCTCATACGCCTCCTTTTGTCTTTGTCAGACAATGAGCTAAAGGAAAATTCCCACTTGACCAAAATACAAGGACCAAATCAAACACATTGATTAGAAACAGAGTCATCCATGTTATGGTAAAGTATTAAATCCTCTAGTAAATGCTTACCTTATCTCTGAATTAATATACTTTTAACACAATAAAATAGAGGTTCAAATATATTTATTTCTTGGAAATAGGTTCCAAATCTTCCAAAAGTCTGGTATCTGGCTCCCAGTATAGTGATTGGGGATGTATCAGCAATGCTAAAATGCTCATGTTACTACTAATGGTAAAAGGATAGGAATATACTGATTATGGGCCAGCAAGTCATTTGCAATTCTTAGCAGCAACACAAGAATTTCTCCACAATGATCTTCCTTAACCTGATCTTTTAGGTGTTCCAACACTGTAGTCACCGCCACTGTAATTGAGTCCAACCATTTTGCTCCTAGTTGTCATCTTCGTCACTTCACTTCCTCCATTCCTAGCGTAAGAGCCTTCTCCAAAAGAAATAGATCATTGAATAATAGGCCCAAAATAGAATAGTATGAACCTGGTAATGTGTGCCTCAAGTGAGAACTCTAGATTGCTTTGTTTGCTGATCCATTGGTTTATTTTCTTGACTGTCTATGGTATTCTCCGGAGTCTTCTTCAACACCAAAGTTTCAAAATATCAATGCGCTGCTTAATTACTTAATTCTGTTATTGGTAGTGTTTACTGGTACAGATGAAGCTCCTAGCCCTAAATAAAAAGGAATCTTATATTTTCCTTAAATTTTAGCTCTAGGGTGCTCCATGCTTCTCACCTACCAGGTATTATTTTTAAGATGCTCACCTGACAACCAGAAATTTGTGTCCCTAACATCAGAAAACAGAAAGAATAAATACATAGTAACTTGTTAAGTACATTCCCTTGCTGTCAGCTATAGAAAAGTGTATAAAATGAAGGGCTTGTGTGAATAATTTAAAGATACATTTGCTCTAAATACTTGTTTTGACAAAATAACTCCACAATCTGATATGAGAGCCTGTCGTATGATTTAGAGTTAATTCCAAACCTGAAGTTGGATAATTCTAACAAGCCTACAAAATCAAATTGTAAGTGGGATTCAACCTGAAATATTCTAAAAGAGCACTCTAATCTTTAGTCATAGAATTTGTATTTCCATCCAAATCTGACACAGAATAACCTAGAGCAGGGCTGTCAAACTCATGGCCTGCGGGCTGGTTGCGTCACGTGCTGGCCACGCCTATGCCCCGTTTGAAGGGGAAAAAGTCCCAATATACACACGTTTGACACTCCTGACTTAGAGGATGTGCAAATTCAATGGGTCCTATTTGAGTCTTCATCACATGATTTTCTACCAAAAGTAGAAAGTTCTTAAGCCTATGCTACATTTCAATGATCTATACATGTCATTAAAAATTCTTTTATGGGACAGTAAGCCAAACTAGTACTTTCTACACTTTTATTGGGGAACAAGGCGTCTCTCCATAGCAAAAGTGAAGGACAAGTAACAGATTACATTATTTTTCATCTTAACTGAATAACTGAAAAGAGGAGTGCAGCTCTTGCATTGTATTGTTCATATTTGAGATCAGTCACTTCCATGTAGCTAATAGGCCTTTGGGGAAAGTCTTCAATGCAGATTTAGAATTGAGTATCTTATCCAACAAATATTTAAAAGAATTAGTTAACAATCCACCAATCTGAAGCTTGACTAAATCCCCCCATGGACATGGTTCTGTTTTTGTTTCCCATTTGTTTTGGTATTAATCTTATGTGCTGTATTGTTGATGTGATTTTTTTTTAAAACCAATTGGGGCTTGTGTTCTTCCTAAAAAAAATGGCTCCCACTTAGGAATGGATTCTTCTACTTTGGCCCAGTAAAGAGTCTAGGAAAAAAACAACAACACAACATGCAATTTAATCGCTTCACAATAACCTATTATTTACCAGCACAACAGCAAAAGGATCTGAACATATGAAACATTTCTACAGCTTGCTTTATGTTTGAAGTAATTCAGAAAAGGCCAAACTACTTAGTTGCTAAATCTTAAATCCCTCAATTATACAGTATAATGAAGATTGGAAGGATCTCACTACCTAGAGTAAATATGTGATAATTGGATGTGCCCTCTTGTGGTGAATAATGTATTAGAAAGGTAATCCTTCAATATCATAATTGTTTCTTTGAGACTGATAGCTTTTTTTTCTGAACCACAGTATTATTCCCAAACATTTTCATTTTTTAAAAATCACCTTGTCCAAAACATTATTCGGAGGCTAAAAATGCTTTGACATTTACATAAGCACAGACATGAATTCTATTGGTTTAAAGAATGTTTATGTTCTTTAAATCTACAATGTCAAGGGAATAGTACAAACTCAGAAATCTGTTCAAGGTTCCGTAAGATTTGCTGGCATGGAAAACCGTGGCATTCTGGGATCCACTGTTAAAAGGTAGATCTTGACATTAAAGAATAGGTCCCCTTGTCCACTAACATTATACTTGCCCTAATATCCCCTGAATTAAGTTATTATTATCTTTTTACCTCACTTTTTTTCTTCTTTCATTCTCAGAGGGCAATAAAATAGTTATATAAAAATCTCAAAACCAGAGCATTGGTGCTGGTGGAAGAGATCTTGCTTGATTCATATTTCTGCTTAAAAAATATTTATAGTAGTCGTCCAAACAAATATTAATTTTCCCCAACAAACAATAGCCTAATGTTTTAAACTAATAAATATTTCTTCCTTGAAGAATTACCTAAACCATCAGCCTTCATCCTTCCTCTCCCTCAAAAACTCATTTTGAATAAAAATATGTTTTCCTGCATTCCCATTTTTAAACTGTCTTCACTTGTCATTCATTCTTATTCCATTTTCTTCCTGTCCATCATTGTTGCTCTCATACTTCTTGCGCAAAACCCATCCAATGTTTGCAGTTGTGAAAATGCTGATTCATCCTCAAATATTGCCTTTACCTTTTGAAGTATTTAGAGCTGGGGGGGGGGGAGAGATGATGTCCCTCTTTTCTTTAGAGTTCTGAATTTCAGAGGAAGCCTGGAACTGAGCTGTCTCTTTTTATTTATATTTTACTTGTTAGATTTTTAAAATCTCACCTTTATTATTTTTATATATAACACAAGGCAGAAAAGATATCTGATACTTTGTCATGCCCCTGTTGGAGTCTGAATCTGTGATAGAAGATGGGCTGGAACAAGAACTGACAGAGATGGAGAGGCCAGCTCTGTTGGCCTTGGAGGAAACTGAGGAAGGGCAGAGTCAGTTCAGGCAAGGCTTTTCTGAATTAGTAAGGCCTGCAGAGAGGGAAAGCTCAGGAGAAGAGAAAGGACTACCCACTCCTGATCTGAGAGCAAGGAGGGAAGAGAGATGGCAAGATCAACACACATTGAGCTATGAGGGAGAATGCCCCGCCCCCTTTCTCAAGGCACACCTGGGGACTGAAATGTAAGGAGGTGCTGAAGGAAGGGGCATTTGTCAGGAACAAGGACTGAATCTGTGGAGCCTCGTGTGTGCTTGTCGAAGCCTGGAGATTGCTATACTCTGTCTTATGGGATTTACCAGTTTGCCTGCTTCGCTGAACTTCTTGCTCTAGTAACTGTTTGGCTAACCTGGCTTATTGGACTGCTGGCCCTGGTTGCTGTTTGATTAACCTGGCTTACTGGACTACTTGCAGCCAGAGGCTTCCGAAGGTGTGTGTGAGAGTTTTGCTCCAGGACTTGTAGTAAATGTGAGAACATTTGGGGGCACAGTTGGAGCAATAAAGGGGAGTTAGACCTGTTCTCTGGTTGTGTTGCTTTTGTGCCATCTCTCGGGTCATGACATACTCCTTCCGCCTCCTATTTTCCCCACAACAGGAACCCCATGAAGTGGGTGGGACTGAGAGAATGTGGGAACATTTGGGGGGACAGTTGGAGCAATAAAAGGGAGTTAGACCTGTTCTCTAGTTGTGTTGCTTTTGTGCCATCTCTCGGGTCATAACATACTCCTTCCGCCTATTTTCCCCACAACAGGAACCCCATGAAGTGGGTGGGGCTGAGAGAAAGTGACTGGCCCAGAGTCACCAAGGTGGCTTTCATGCCCAAGATGGGACTAGAATTCACATTTTCCTGCTTTCTAGGCCAGCACTTTAGACCAAACCGGCTATGCTTATTTTATAGATGTTTAAGATATTTCTGAAGCACAATATGGTATAACTGAGTTTTAGCGCTGTTTCTAAACTTGGAAATGTGGGAGAGGGCAGAGAATTGTACCACTTACATAATATGTGTGCTTTGGGGGTCAATTTTGAGGACCTTCAAAATGTAACACAGTGCAACTCAGAGGTCAAAGCTGAAACAAATACTATGACCATTTTTCTGTAGTACTAGTAGTCTTCAAGTTACGACCACAGTGAAGCCCAAAATTTATATTGCTAAGTGAAACATTTGGTAAGTGAGTTGTCTCATTTTACGACTTTTCTTGCCCCAGTTGTTAAGTGAGTCATTGCATTTGTTAAGTTAGTCACATGGTTGTTAAATGAATCTGGCTTCCCCATTGACTTTGCTTGCCAGAAGGTCGCAAAAGCTGATCACTGCAACCGTCATAAATATGAGGCAGTTGTCAAGTCTGCATTTTGATCATGTGACCATGGGAGTGCTGCAACACTCGTAAGTTTGAAAAATGGTCATGTCACATTTTTCAGTGCTGTCGTAACTTTGAACAGTCACTGAATAAACTGTTGTAAGTCAAGGATTTACCATACAAGTTTTTTTAAGAATGGCTTTATATATCTTGATGAAAACAATCTCAATATAGGTAGTCCTTCACTTATAACCATTCATTTAGTGACTATTTGAAGGTACAGTGGTCCTAGAAAGAGTGACTTACAACTGGTCCTCATCCTTATGCCTGTCACAGCATTCTGAAAGCATGGTCAGGTGGTCAAAACTGAGGCACTTGGAAACTGGCATGAAGTTATGATGGTAGTGTCCCAGTGTTGTGGCCGCCAGTGGCCAGAGGAGCTGGCAGGAGAGTTGGACAATGAGGAGGTTGGGGGAGGAGCATGGGCCAGTCCTGGAGCCTGGGAAAGACTCAGATGAGGGCTCTGCGTCAGAGACAGAGACGGGGCCGAGGCCATCTGACAGTGATCAGGTGCCTATGGAGCTAGACAGCAGTGAGGCAGAGGAACAGCTAGAGCCTGTTCCCAGTGTGTGCATGCGCAGAGCTGCCAGAAGAAAAGAACAATCCAGAAATCAGGGACGACTTGGGAGTAAAGTCACGGTGGAAGGTGATTGGCCCCTCCCATAGGAAATAAAAGAGGAATGAAATGAGAGTGGGCTTCAGGAATGTGAAGATCTGTCCCTGAATCTCAGAGACTCTGTGCCTAGTCTTTCCTTGCACAGCACCTCATTTGGAAAATATTTACATGGCAGCTTTCCAAGATAGATAAGGTCAGTGGTCATAATTACTCCTTTGAAACACTGTTTGCCAGGCCCTGCTGAATGTGAATGAGATAAATTCACATTCGTTTAATAAAAGGGATTTTGTTGGGATCAGGACTCTGCCATGTGCTTTTAGGGGTTGTAGGTCTCTAGATTAGAACATCCAGGGTCAAATGATCACCATTTGTGATCTTCCCAGTCAGTTCCGACAGGCAAAGTCAATGGGGGACACTAGATTCTATCAATGACCCTATGATTCACTTAACAGCTGCAGTAATCTGCTTAACAACCATGGCAAAAAAGGCTGTAAAAATCAAGTGCGATTCGCTTAACCATCACCTTGCTTAGCAACAGCAATTCTGGTCCCACCTGTGGTCATCTGAATAATTTTACCTGTAATAAAACAAGGGGGATGGAAAAACCTTGGAAAGCTTTCAGTTCTCACAATGGAATGAACATGGCACTGAAATGACAGAAACTGATATTGAACTGAAATGAGGAGACTGTCTTTATTTTGATAAAATGGGCCTTGAAAGTATACTGAAGGCACAATAATCACATTTTTTTTTTAAAAAGATTAATTTCATTTAAGCAGCACGATGAAGAAAAGAGCTGAAATATCAGCATTAAAGACAAGAATGGTTTTGGACTTACTTCAAGGTTAACAATTTCAGGGTGGAGAAGCAAGTGCTCTCTGGATTGTAGATTTTTTGCTGCTGCCTCAATATCCTGTAACATACAGAGAATCTTTTGAAAAGACAGACGCTTCCAGAAATGACATTCACAGTTCATTTTCTTTTTAGTAACTATGAAAGTAAAGTCATATTCTCGCCATTCAAGTTGCAAT
Organism: Thamnophis sirtalis; assembly: GCF_051295495.1. Taxonomy (NCBI): domain Eukaryota; kingdom Metazoa; phylum Chordata; class Lepidosauria; order Squamata; family Natricidae; genus Thamnophis; species Thamnophis sirtalis. The sequence goes on along the minus strand of NW_028261383.1, from coordinate 42,149,774 downwards.
TAATATCGGTCACGTCAGCAAATATAGACAGAGAGACGGATCTAGGTTCTAAGTTGCTTACAATCTAAAGAGAGAAAGAAAAGGGGGGGAAATCCTCCCCCCGTTTATCAGTATGGCATTTATTAGGTCAGTTTCCAGTAAGTTTCTAAGCCTTTAAACCCATATGATTTAAGACTAGTATATTTATTAAATTCTCGAATACAGCTCATCTGCCTGGAATCCACCCTGTATATTGGACATTAATATGATCGAGCGGGTCCAGAGATATTTCATGAGAAGAGTCCTCCACTCCTCTGCTCACAATAGAATCCCTTACGCCACCAGGCTCGAAATTTTGGGCTTGGACAACCTGGAACTGTGCTGCCTGCAGTCGGTCCTAAGCATAGTACACAAAATTGTCTGCTACAACATCCTACCTGTCAACGGGTACTTCAGCATGAAGATGACAAATTGAAGTTCTCCAAGGCTAAGAGGCTCGGGGTCTCTATAGCCATACTTAAAATGAAATGCAGAAGCTCAGGCAAGGATGAAGCTGTGCAACAGATGATAGCATACCAGTAGCAAGCTCAATAAAAATAAAATAAATAAATATATTAATTTGTGAATCATAGTGGATGTAGCTAAATCTTCCGCTAAACTGCCCACCAGGTTCTCAGGGGAAACTCTAAACTCCCTCTGAAACCCATCAGGGTCAGAAGTTGCCAGTAGTGGGCCAATCTATTAGACCCAATCTTTAGCAGGAAGGTTGCGCTAGTGATCTGAAAGGCAATCCAAGGGATGCTGGCTAGGGAATTCTGGGAGATGAAGTCCGATGGTAATGTCCTCTAAAACCAGATCAACACACAAAACACAAGCTAGAGCTAATCTGCAACCTCTGGCATATGCCAGGCCTTCAGTGACTTGGAACAGATTAATGTTTGCTATGGAGGCTATAAACTCTTCAACTCAACATAGTCATCATTGTCTTTTAACAATCCCATAATCCCTTGCAGGGTGGAGTCTTGGCAAGTCAATGGAGCTAGCAGAGCGTTTACTGGCAAGATGCCCTTTCTGTCGCCAATGCAGAGTTTTGTTCAGCAGATATATTCTCATTGTGCCCAGAGAGAGAAATATCTACCTCTACCTAGGATCGAACTCCCAGCCTCTTCTGATTGTGAAGCAAGAGCTCCACCTCTAGGCCACCGCACCACTCCAAACAGCATCTCAACAGCATGAAGATGACAAATTGAAATTCTCCAAGGCTAAGAGGCTCAGGGTCCCTATAACCATACTGAAAATGAAACGAAGAAGCTCAGGCAAGGATAAAGCTGTGCACGAGATGATCAGTAACAAGCTCAACTATTCCTTAAATGAATTAATGAATATAAATTACAGTCGTCCCAATTTGATCAGTTAGGAAAGAAAGACCATTGTCAGCGAAATTATACCTTATTAAAGCCAAGTGGTTACAATGTAGCAAAGCCAAATCTATAGTTTCAAGTTCAAAACTTCTGGTTAATGTTCCCTCTTCCCACCTTCCCACTTTTTTCTGGAAACAGTCCCATGCTCAGCGGGCAAATTGGTGGTCCGTTGCATGGTATGGACCTTGAAACTGCTGGCACCCAGGATGGTATAAAGTTTAGTTTTGATTCCTCTCATACTAGCCCCCTCCTTCTTATCCCACCAAGTAACTCCCTACCCCCATTGCCTATGGCAGACTAGCATCTTGCAAAGCAAAGCAATTTTACAGCAGGATGGAAGTCCTGACAATAATAAACAAAATAAGCTATTCCAGGGTGCCTAAACTATTGGAATCAGCAGACCCATAGGAAATATTTAGAGCACATTAAATATTTTCTCACAAAACGCTTCTTATTTTGGCCATTACTCCCCGCAAACCACCTGTAAGTAAACATTTATTTTAAACACATAAGACACAAAGCACTTGGGTTTGCCAAGGAATTTCTCTCTCTCTCTTTCTCATACACACACACACACACACACACACACACACACAAAGAAAGCACAGGGTTGCAGTCCCCTTTCATTTTCACTTTCCAAAAATGCTGCTGAGATATATGTAGCAAAAAATTTTTTTTGAGGGGAAATAACTATTAGGCTTTAGACTGGCCCTCTTAATTATTTCTTGAATTTACATGACACTAACCCCATAAAGATGCAGAAAAGCTTACAAACAAAATTAAAATGCCCACACTTTTAAAAAAAGGATCATTTTTTAAAAAGAATAAAAATTTGGCATTCCTCTCTAATCCCTGCTTCAAGCTAGGTTTGCAGGTACTTTACAATCTGAAACCATTCAAGTGCCTGAAAAAGCACTTGCAATGTTTGTTGTCAAATTCTTGTTATCTTGTATCCTGTGTTTATGCTTTTGTTAAGAATTTCTTTTGTTTTGAATTCTTCTATAGGATAATTAAGAAATGAAGCCTCTGCAAATGAGGGAGCATATAAACCAATTAAATAAACAAACCGCCTCAGAAGAGTGGAAGTATAAATGCTAAGAAATAAAATATATACAGGAAATAAATGAGAGCAAATTCAGCTATAATTATGTAATTTTGAACTCCCTGCAGTTTAATGCAGCTTCAGAAATACATCATTAAGTGCACAAGTGGCAATTTTTTGCTCTAATTCAATCGTGGATTTGCTCATCTAAAAAAGTTGAAACAAACTTTTTAAAAATAGGTTAGGAAATATTTTAAACTTTTACCCATAGTTTTCATGAATCTCTTGTGGAAAATCAAAATTTAGCATTGTAGTCAAACAGTGTTCTGGTGGTAGGAAAAAGGAACTTTGGAGATTTCATATAGCTGACCCAAACCTCAACTGTAATAATGCAAAAAATATTTTACATTTTTTTTTACAGAAAAAAACCAAAAATGTAAAAACTTGGAAACATGTAATAATTACATTTCAGACTTCAGTCCTATTCTGTCAACAAAAGAACAGTTGTAAAAGCGCACAGAATCAGAAAAAAAGAATAGAACACTTAAATATAAATAAGTTTATTGGATTTGATGGCTATGCTGATCTAATCAATGGGTGTTTAATAATGGGCTGTTACCAGGAGAATGTCACAATAATTCTCAAAGGGACTTCCTATAATTTCCAAATTGATATTGATACAGATTTTAAAAGTACAAAGCTAGAATGAGTATAACAAATAGAGTAACTGTTTGGAATACAGTTAGAAGGAAAAGCTACCCTAATGTAAAGACTGAGGAATGTGGAATAAATTTACTGAAGGCGGAAAAGGAAAAAAAACACATCTGCTTAGGTGTGCTTCCGTGACCCGACAAAACCGCGAATGTCAAAAGCGCGCCGACAAAACCGCGATGTCAAAAGCGCGCCAACAACAGCGCGCAGACAGAAGCGCGATTTAAGTTAAGGTAAGGTTTAGGGTTAGGTTTAGGGTTATTTTTAGGGTTAGGTTACAGCGCGCTGTTGTTGGCACGCTTCAGCGCTCATTCGTCGGCGCGGTTTTGTCACCGCGGTTTAGTCAGGCGCCCTTTTGTCGTTCGCACATTTGTGGTGGAACCGTGTGCTTCATATGATCTCCTCAGGATTATGTAAATACCTGTTCCGGGGAACAATTGCAACATTACACCAATTGTTCACCCTTGGAAAGATTGTGTTAACGCCATGATATATAGAAAATGGACCATATGAGTCACGGTGGAGCAGCGGTTAGAGTGCAGTACTGCAGGCTACTTCTGGCTACCTGCAATTTGGCAGTTCAAATCTCACCAGGCTCAAGGTTGACACATCCTTCCATCTTTCTAAAGAAATGAGGACCCAGATTGTTGGGGGCAATATGCTGATTCTGTACACGGCTTAGAGAGGATTGTAAAGCACTGTAAAGTGGTATATAAGTCTAAGTGCTATTGTTATTTGCATCACCGCAACAATCTAAATCTGGAATGTTAATACACTACACCAGAGGGGGAATAAGAGTAGTCATAATTATGGAAAAAAAGTTCCATTGTCAAAGAAATCTTAAAGGAACTGATGGAGGACAAACATCCCATGGTAGAGTTGTTTATTATACAGCAGATTTCTCTTCTGGAGCATAAGACAGGATTTAATTGTTAAATCACAGGAATCTAGATTTCAGGGGAATACAAGTAGTTCTCGATTTACAACACTTCATTTATCGACCGTTCAAAGTTACAACAGCACTGAATAAAATGATTTATGACCATTTTTCACACTTACAACCTTTGCATCATCCCCATGGTCAAGTGATCAAAATTCAGATGCTTGGCAACTGGTTCATATTTATGACAGCTGCAGTGTCCCAGGGTCATGTGATCACTGTTTACGATCTTCTGACAAGCAAAGTCAATGGGGAAGCCATTGATTCATTTAACAACTGGGTGACTAACTTAGCAGAGATTCACTTAACAACTGTGGCAAGAAAGGTCGTAAAATGGGGCAAAATTGACTTAACAACTGCTTCACTTAGCAACAGAAATTTTGGGCTCAATTGGGGTTTAAGCCAAGTATCACTACCTGTATTAGGAGACACATCCTGACAGGAGGCCTTATTCAGTCAGTAATGGAACCAATTGCTGTACTCAGAGAAAAAAAAATGGGGGAGTTTCCCTTGCTGGAGGAACTGGACAACACTGGGAATGATATAGTAGCTTCAAATGTCTTGCCACAAGCAGAGGTTGCATTATGTAGCCAACAAAATCCCCCCATCTCAAGGAGTCTACAATACCTAATAAATAGAGTGTCTATTTACTTTTCAGAAAATACCTGAATCTACAAAGGTACTCAAAGGTGAGTACCCTCATTGACTTTACAAGGGAAAATCTTCACAAAGGAAATGTTAGGAATAAGATTTAACCCCATGGGGGAATTTAAATGAACTCATTGCATTCTGATAAATCCCTTTCCTTACTGAGGTACAGTATACTTTCTTCTGGAAATCTGAACCGCAGGCTTTGAATTTGGGATAAGCGACAGGGAAGCCGATTCACAGCTTGGAGTGAAAGCATTCGCTGCGCATACGTGATGAAGCTGATATTCCCTCCTGAAGCCAGCCACCAAAGTAGCAAAGCTACAAGAGAGGCAGCAATCTTGAAGCTCTTCCCTGCCCAAGACAAAGATGACGTGCTAATAATGCATTCATAACATGTGCACAAAGATGAAGAAATGCAGCAAGCTGTTCACCAGACATTCAGAACTTCAATACAAACTCACCTCTATTCGCTTTTCTTAGGAAATCAGCACATGGGCTCCCACTTTCATGTGCTCTGTTCAGAGAGAACGAGACTCAATTTTTGTTAAAAAAAAAAAGAGGAGGGGGGAAGAGAAGCTGCCGCTCCCCGAAGCGGTGACAACCCCGCCTTTTTTTCTGTGGGCTTTCATACACAAACATGGGAGCTTCGAGCGCAGGCCTTTTGGGCAAATTGAGAGAGTGAGGAAAAGGGTGTGGGAGTGGGGTGTGAAGAAGCCAAAACTGAACAGAAATGGAAGAGGGGAATATAGCAGATGGCATCATCAAGAGCAGCGAGTGAGTGTGAAGAGTAAGGCATTTAAAGGAAAAAGAAAAAAAGAAACCAGAAAGAAGGAAATTCCCAAAGGGACTTCCTATAATTTCCAAACCGAGGCAGTGCCAAAGAATACAGATTCTCAGGCAGATTTTTTTTTTCTTTTCAAGAAAATGCAAAAGTGGGATTCTTACAACAAGTAGGGCAACTTGGAAAGAAAAGAAAGAAAAGCTACTCTAATATAAATACAGTTTGAAGGATGTGGAGAAAATTTACTACAGTTGGGAATGAGAGAATGGGACAATCAGAGAGTTTTTCACTATACAGAAGGGGAGGGAGGAGTTGGAGGAATTTAATGTTTCTCCTAATGCTCCTCCTTCCTATGTACAGATAGTCCTCGACTTATGACCACCATTGGGACCAGAATTTCCATTGTTGAGCAAGGTGGTTGTTAACTGAATCATACCTGATTCTATGACTTTTGTGGCCATGGTTATTAAGCAAATCATTGCAGATAGAATAGAATAGAATGGAATGGAGTAGAGTAAAAATTAGAATAGAATAGAATAGAATGGAATAGAATAGATAACTTTATTGTCACTTTGAATGTAATGTATCAGCATACATTAAAATTATGTATGCACCCACATATATTATACGACACAGAGAAACAATACAGTCTAGTTTAAGTGAATTACACAGTCATTAAGCGAACCTGGCTTCCCCCATTTTGCTTATCTAAAGCTGGCTGGGAATGAAAGGTGACTATCAGGAAGGTTTTCAATGTGCAGAGGTTGGGGGGGGGCTGGAGTAGGAGGAGTTTAATGTTTCTCCTTCCCACATAATATAATTATAGGTTCCTGGGATTTCTTTAAGGAGATGGTTTGCAACAATAGGCATTGTGAAGTCCAAAAACAACACGGCCAGGCAGCTGCAGTACAAAATAAAGGTTCTGCTGCAGCCTGGGCAGAAAAAGTTATTGTAGTACATTCTTCTGCCACAATTCATTCCTAGTTTACTAGAGTTTCATCTGATTGATCCTAACATTTTATGTCCACATATTATTCCTTTAGGAACATTCCAGCTCAGATCATTTCAATGACTGCCTGACCCCCCCCCCCCTGCACCCTCTTCAAAATGTTGTTTATAATAAATAGGAAAGAAAAATACTTCAGGGCAAGGGGGGGCACAAAAAACCAAAAAACAAAGAAACAAAAAGGGCTGCCTCACACTGACTTAAGTTGAGAAGGGCACTTTGGCAATGCCTACATACCAGATGTGTCTTTTTGTTGCTCCTCTCCAGTTAGAGTATATTCTGAAGTCTATTGTCATCCAGAATACTGATTTAATGACAGCTAACTGACAAAAATTGTTGCTGGAGGCTGAAAGGCACCTTAAGGGAGGACAATGATGTCACTGAGATTTGATGGCATTTTTGTGTGCTGCTAATAGCTGGAGGTAGCCATGCCGGTTTTCGTTTTCCTTTGAGGTTCGGTGACAAGGTTTGCTTTTGGCAATGCTTTCTAATATGTAATGGTCAATTGGACAAACACCTTTAGCATATTAACTGCAGATTCAGATGGGTGGCGATACCTCTTTGTATTTTAGTCTAAAACATTAGGGATTTATAAAAATATGAAAGACAGCTAGGAGTAGGAGTAAAGAAGGCACCTAAAAGTGGCTTTTGAGATTCCTACTGAAAGTTATTTATTCCTTTAGTCACTCCCTGGATATCTCATTTATTTATTCATTCAATCCAGGTTCAATGTATATTGCCACAACTTGTCTGTCAGTAAGTGCTTTTCTGAGTTCTTCAAAACCCAGGCTTATGCAATTGTGTGACTATCAAGCCATTTTTATTTCTGCCACCCTCTTTTTCATTTTTTTTAGGCATCAAGGTCTTCTTCATGGGCAGTTAACTTTTCCCACTCACTCAGCTCGACCACTTCACAAGGTTGTTGTTGTGAAAATAGGAGGAAAAAAGATTATTAGGTATGCCCATAACCTTTCGTTATTTACAAAAAAATAAAGGCAGGGTAAAAATATCCAGGATATTTTTTAGGAAATATCCAAAGATAATAGTGCATTGTCTAGCTGAAAATTATTTATAGGAAATGCTACATCCTTTCTTTCTGGGAAAATATGCAAATTATACGGAGTCACGCCCAAAAGGTAACAGGAGATATGATATTTAAATAAGGTAAAGGTTCCCCTTGCACATATGTGCTAGTCGTTCCAGACTCTAGGGGGCAGTGCTCATCTCCGTTTCAAAGCCGAAGAGCCAGCGCTGTCCGAAGACATCTCCATGGTCATGTGGCCAGCATGACTAAACGCCGAAGACGCACAGAACGCTGTTACCTTCTCACCAAAGGTGATTCCTATTTTTTTCTACTTGCATTTTTTATATGCTTTCGAACTGCTAGGTTGGCAGAAGCTGGGACAAGTAACAGGAGCTCACTCCGTTACGCGGCACTAGGGATTTTTATTATTATTAGTTTATTAGTTTAAATAAAGAGTGGAGGGTATAAAATGATTACAAAGAATGTGTCAATATTTTTATCACATTCCAATAACCCTTTCTATGAATCTTACAAAGAAAAAGTTGGATTAAATGCTTCATTGTTACTCAAAAACAGAATTCACTGAAGTCAATGCTGCTTGCTCCGAAGTAAGTAAACGCAGCACTGCTGCCAAAATAACTGCGAATTTCAAAGAATCAACTCATTCTAATTTTAATATTACCCTTTGCTTAATAAAACCAAACAAGAAGATTCCTTGGATTGGCATTTCAGCCATTTTTTTCTTCTGTTTTGGAAGCACATTTTAATTACAACCGAGAGAGCAATAACAACTCTTTTTATAGCTTTGAAGCAAAACTGAAATGATTTTACTCCATTTAATTTAAATATAGGCAAATACAATGACACCTCATCACGGCATCGGTGTTTTTCCAAGAAAGCCAAATCAACAACTCTCCACATGGTAACTGTGAAATGTACAATGCCTGTTATTGGGAACAATTTTCTAAAGTTGGCACATAAATCTGAACCTTATTTTCAAGGTTCCAATATAGTGTTCTGTGTAGATCTCATTCCTGTTTTATTTTGTTATCAGAAAGCATCTGCAGTGCTGCCTGCCTGTTAAAACCAGAATAGAACAAATACATCTAAAATCAGTAATGCTGTTCTTTCCTGCCAGACGATTTGTTTTCATGGTCTTCTGCTTCTTTCACGAATTTTTCTGATAGTTCTGGCATTCAGACACATTACTCAGAACACCACAATACAGTGGCAGAAATAGTCTATATTTTTCTCCTATAGGTTCCCCATTCTCTCCAATAAGAGAAGCAATGCAGGGCTTAATTTGAATGTAAGAAGAATTTACACTAAGTTAGATTATGTACATATCAATAAACCAATGGTCTCCATTAGTTAGCTAGCAACAAGGTCATTTCCCCCCTAGCTTTGCTATAAAATAGATTGGCCAATGATGAAGAAAATGATGGTCACCATTTCTTCCTTCTTTGCAATTATTTCTTTTGAAAGATCACACTGAAATTTCTCTTTAAACTGCTCATTCTGGCAAATGTAGCCAAACCCCAGTTCCTGTGAAGAACTCGGAGTCCCACTATGTGCAAATTCTCCTTTCTGATCCAGCCAGAAAAAATCTCAAAAGCACTCTACTGAAATATGCACAAGAAGGTTATAGAAAAGAACCCTCAGCTCCAAAAAGAGCAGAGTGGGTGAGTGGGTGATCTGTCATAACATGTTTGGAACAAATCAATTAAAGGGAAGCAATTTCCCATTTTTTTCTCCAAAGGAAAAAGTAACACATCTCCAGTCTTTAAAGCCATATTGCCCCCAGGGATATCTCTAGAACAATTAAGTAATGATAACTGCCACCATACAAGCAACACCATGGAACCTCCCATACAAAGGCAATATGAAAATTAAGGCATCATTTGAAAAAATAAATAAATAACATTGAGAGAGATAAAGTGCATACATCCATGTTTTAAAACCAGATGGGGGAGAATCAAAGACGTTGCTCTAAAAAGTTAGAGCAAGAACACAGAGTGATTCATGAGTGCATGACAGACTATAAGGCAGTTGACAAGTAAGCATCTTGCTTGAGGAATAAAAAGATTAACCTGTCATAAAAAACGAAAAACCCTTCCTATCCAAAAGGATCAGTGTGTTTATGCTCAACTAAGTCAGTAATCACCCATTTGGAAATGGTTTCCTTAGAGACAGTAGAACTTGCTGACTTTGAGCCAGAAGAAAAAGAAGGGATGATAAGATTTCTTATGACTTGGCTTGCTCCTAGAAAAATGTTGGGTCATAAAATTTACAGAGCTAGCCTTTACTGGCATGAGTGAACAAGTGTGAAAGCGATATAATGAGCCCATCATACTTTCTCTGAAAAACCTGTACAAGCACTTAACTATTGCTTTATATTTGAAGAGTGGGGGTAGAAATATAGGATGATTTGTCTCAATACTGTAGACTAAAATATGATGGCAGTAAGTTTGCTAAGAGTTGCACATTATAATAATTACCAATATGCAAAAAAGGATTTTTAAAAGAAGTTAAGAATGGCATCATACTTCCACTTAGCCGATTTATTCTAGATTCCTAGAAATAAAAACATAGCATTCCAGAACCTGAACATTTGCAGTTCTGTTTCTAATGAATTCTGCTTCTTTTTCAGGAATAGGATTAGCCCTAATGACACAGTGATGAGGATGCAGTACTGCAGGCAAACTCTCCCCACTGCCTGGAATTCGATTCTGATCAGCTACAGGTTGACTCAGCCTTCCAGCCAAGGTGGCGCAGTGGTTAAATGCAGCACTGCAGGCTACTGCTAGATCAGCAGGTCAGCGGTTCAAATCTCACCGGCTCAGGGTTGACTCAGCCTTCCATCCTTCCGAGGTGGGTAAAATGAGGACCCAGATTGTTGGGGGCAATATGCTGACTCTCTGTAAACCGCTTAGAGAGGCCTGAAAGGCCTATGAAGCGGTATATAAGTCTACTGCTATTGCTATTGCTATTGCTGCTATTCCATTTTTGGTTAAATGAGAACCCAGATTGTTAGGGGCAATATGCTGATATTGTAAGCTGCCCATAGAGTCATGTAAAGCTATATGGGGTAATTGCTATTTTTATTGCTATTATTCATTCTGAGGATAGTTTGGTAGTTTTTTGGAAGTTAATTTTCCAAAGGGAAACTTATTGTACTATACTAAACATATACAGGTATATATAGATATATATTTCAGGGCAGGAACATTAAGTTTTATATATACCTGCCTTAGGCTTTTTGATTGCTTTAATAATTATTTAAAAAAATATTAACGCTTGTATAAAACAAAAAACTTTAAAGTTCTCAATATATTGTGGTAGGTAATATTTAATGGCTGGGGTCAAATGTAATAGTTTTGTGGGACTGCAAATCACAAAATGGATAGAGCTCCATTGTATTTATAGGTTTGGTTATGGAGGGAATTTGGAACTTAAAAAAATATGTATACATTCATGATCAATATAATATCATAGCCATGCTATTATTCTTTTAATATGTCAAATTAACAAACATTAACTAGAGTTAACTTATGCCTCCCAAGTAGTTGGTTTTATTCTCCATAGTGGGAAACAAATAGATAGATGTATCAATAGCAATAGATGTATCAAATTGGCTTAATTCCTATCCCATTAATACCACAAATACACTTCTTTGCTTTCTTGTGTGTAAATGAATGAACTTCTGCTTACTGCAAAAGAAAAAAGTTCCCTTCTTTTTTATAAAGAAAAATGTGAAACACTTAATTTTGGTATATAATTACGACTATTGTAAAATCAACCACTGCACTTGGCTTAAGAGAAATAATGACTCTGGGTGGGTCACAACAATCAAATAAATTACAATCAAAGAAATAACACATAAAAAAATTAGGAAACACATATTAAATTTCTGTGGATTTTCTTGGCATGGGAATTGGTTAATAGAATTATTATGCAATACTGGAAGGATATATCTGCATCTGATATGCAGCAAATAATATGTACTATTTATCATTTGAATTAGCCTTTTTTTGACAAATAACTCTCCCCCAACCTTGTTAATTGGTATGTTTAAATTATATGTCTCTTTTAATATTATTGTATGCATTTGTATTTTTCTTCTGTTGACTGGCTTGGCACAATAAAATAAATTAAAGATAAGAAATCCAGATGGAATTAGGTGCAAGGAGCAACAAGGACAAAAGGGCTTCGTCTCAGAAAAGCAAGAGGTTGTTGCATAGTTGAGGAGTGAAACTATATTAAAAAAAAAATCACAAGGAAACTTGTAAGAGTAGAGAGAGGAGGCAGGGTCAAAACCAGAGGCAGCATTGCAGATAAACATGAATGTATGTGGGATCTAAAAGCAAACTGGGGAAAAAAGTGTAAACAATGGGGGATATGTTGTTGGAATAACAGGGACACTTGTTTAAGCTGAATGTTAAATACATGAATTTGGAAGCTAATGAAAGAAGAGAGAGAAAGTTGTTGCTTTAATTAAGGTGCCAACAATGCAGATATTAAATTTAACCGATAGCAATAATAATGCAACAAAGACTTAATTGACATCTTGATTTTTTTTTAAAAAAAATGATGGCAATTCACTAAGAACAGCCAGCACATTGTTTTAGGAACAATACTTTTAGCAGTATGTCAGGTTCTGGTCAATACAAATATACAGCTGAAAGCAGAGGGAAATACTTTATTGCCTCGTTCAATCACTTTACTGGGCAATTTAAGAGATCATTTGTGAAATAGACTTTTTAATGAGCAATTTTTGTGGGATTTGTCTATGATTCAATGAACACACTAAGAAAAGGGCTACTGTTATGATTACCTAGAGCAGCTAAGATGATAGTTCTGGGTTCAGACCAGCATATTCCTTAAACAAGAAAATTAAGGATAACTATCAAAATAATTGGAGAAAGCTTTTCAAGAACAGCCACTATTGCATGTGATGAACCAGAATTCTGATTCAGAGAAAGCCGATTCTCATGGCCCTAGAACCTCTAGTCTTTTTATTTTGATTAGAAATGTATATGCTTAACAAGTTGCAAGATTATGCACCTCCATTTTTGGCTGGATGCAATTAAAAGTGTTAGTCACTATTTCAGAATTCATTGGAAAGCGATATAGTTAATGTTACGTGGCTATTTTGCAGTAAAGTTACCGCTTCCAAGCCACAGAAACTTACTTTTAAAAGGGATACATTTCTTTTATGAGCTGCATCAGCTTCTTGCGTGTGCCATGCCTGCTCAGCGTCTTTGTCTCTTAGATGACTCTCCATCTGCTGAAGCAACACCAATCTCCGAGAGACTCTACAAAAGGGAAACATTATGATAAGTGGGCAGGCATTCCCCCCCCACACACACACACGACAACCAGAAAAACAACAACCTTTTACCCTCACCCAATTTTTCTCTAATTATGTTGAATACAGCGTGGGAGAACAAAAAAAGAAGGGGAAAGCACATAAAGTCCCTTTTGTGCTGTGCTCCCAGGGAGAAAGTAACCATGATGTTGTACAACAAGCAGTCTCTGTGCATAAATGAGACAATCGGCACAGAACACCTCAAACAAGATGGGCCCACAAGGCAAAGTTAGCCATCTAGAGCACTAGTTATGAGTTCACTGCATTCTGTTAATTCTGCAAATTTAAGAGATCCTGTGTTCAGAAGAAAAAACTGTCATGTTTCTCATCCTGGTTGTACATTCCTCTGCCCAATTTTAAAAGAGTCCTGTTTTCCTCCCAATCCAGGTTCCCTGAAAATAGTTTCTTCCCTTCAGACACGACCTTTCCAAACCTTTCCTAAGGAAATGAGGCTCCATTTTATTCTCTGCATAGATTTGAAAAAGGCTTTTGAGAAAAGGTATTCAGTAATTTCAAGAAAACTCCCCTGGGAGAAAGCAATACAGTGCAGTTTGTATAGAAATGGAATTCTGTACATACACTATATACACAAATGAAAATTGTAAACAGAGGGTGTAAAATGTAGGCCGGGCAGTCTTTTAATCTTATAGGAGGACAGCATTTCTTCACAAGGGAGTTAGAAGAATAGCCTCAGAGAGATAAAAAAAACTACAGTAGCATCAAATATACAAGAGAAACAAGGCCCTTATTACTTTTAATAGACTAATGCCAAAGTCAAGGAAAACAAGACTTCCATCAATTTTTTGCTTTGTTGGGTCAGTTCTCTATGCAATGGATATTGGGATATGTTAAACCAATAATAAAGGGGAGAAACTGTTTTCTGCTTATTTTGGCAAAGGTATTATGAACTTGGACTCAATATGTGTATAGTTTTGTACACAAGCTGTTTTTTCATTTTCTTTATTAATTGCTGTGTGGCAAATGATTACAATCTTAGGGAGAAATCTTTGCTTCTGCCCGTTGTATCATCTCCATAAAAATGGTGAAGTCTCAGATTGCACCTAGAGAGTAATGCATGCAGTAAATGCTCTACATCTACATCTATTGCACTATATTCCCTCCACAAAACATATCCATTCAACTGAAGTTAAAGAAACAGTAGCTGTTATTTTCTGTATTATTTCAGTAGATTTATATTACATCATTATTTCATTTTTAAACCTTCACCAATTTAGATGACTGTGTTGCACTAGCTCTATTGCCTCCTTTTTGAGAAGGAAAAATCCTGATTTTGTCATTAAGCTTACTACAGTTTTGGCACTTTTCAAAAGCTTTTTCCCTAAGAATGAATAACTTGTATTTTCAACCACAGAATCAATTGGAGATGGAATATTTGCCCTTAGAAATCTATTCTAATAGTCACGTACAGTCCAATAGTAATATTGTTTATACTATATTTTCATATATACATATATATACACATACATACATACATACATACATACATACATACATATGTAATTAGTGTCACAACCCCTGGTATGCCCAAATAATCTCTGCACCTGTTATCTAACCATAGATTAAAATGATTAGAGTGAGAAATGTATAGAGCGTTATGGTACAACTATGAAAATAATAGTTATAACTGACATACAATAGTATGTATTTAAAAGAGACTTACACTGTATGATTAGGAGAACAATGGTATAATACAATGGTATAATACTATGTATACTTAAAAAGGACTTGATACAGTCAGTACACTGTTTTTGCTGGAAAACTGGAAATGTGATGTACAATAAAGGAAAAGGTATAATACAAATATTTAAAAAAGAGAAAGAAATCTATTCTAATTACTTCCATATATTTAATATTTTTTCCTCTACCAGAATGAAAGGAGTAAACAAGAGGAACTCCAGGTAGACCTAGTACCACAGATTTTACATTAGGCTATAAATAGGGACAGTCTATTTAATCTCCTCACAAATGAACTGGAATCAGCTCTGAGTAGTGAGGAATCACATCTGTGGATGAGATCAAATTGTTAAATACAGAGATGACAAAAAAGATCTCCTCAATCTGAGAGAATGGAACAAAATGGCAAATTGAGGTTCATCCTAGGATATGAAAATGTGTGTACTGGTGCTAGAAATTTAACCTATATGCAGTATATAGTGGTTAAGGTAGGATATTCATTCACAACAACTGATCAGAAAGAGGTTTTGGTTTTATGGTGATGGTTCAGTGACACATTTGCTGCTGTGCAATCCCTGTTAAAACGTAAATGTCAAGGTAGGGTTCATAGGGTGTGAAAGTAAAGTTGCCAATAACATATGTATTTGTATATGCACCTGTACAGATAGTACGCTATGGTATCAGCCACTGAGAAACAATTATAGGGTGCAACTATTTTCTTCAAGTCGGTTTCCTACAGATTGTAAATTATGGAAGCAAGAAACTAGAATAGGCACACTTTGTGCTACAGATCAAAATTCTGCTATTGACTTTTGAACAAGAATATTGAGACCTTTAAAGCAAAGATAGGATGTTGCAGTTACTCTAAATGTTCACTTTTTAAAAGGTGTTTTAGTAATCTGGTTAGAATCTGAAGTGCTAGTTGCAACACAGAGAGAAATGCAATGAAATGAGACATTATACTGAATTTAGAAAAGCCATATTAAATCATTAAGCCGTAGCTGGAATTCAATCAGAAACTTCAAGGTTGAAAAAGAGGACTTCATATTATGTTTTATTTGAAAAGCAGCACTGGTGGACAGCTCCCCCTAGAGGCAAAATAGTTTTTTTTCTGTTATTAAAATTTGTTATTTCTGTAGAATCTGTTTTTCTTGTATTTAGAACAATCACACAGTTGTTCTCAGTTTGATAAATCAGTTCAAAGATTTGGGAATAGTCCTGCAAATTCCTAAGCATTCATAATATATTTCACTGTATTTTTCTAGCATCTAAAAACAAGACATCTTCAGAAACTACTTACATTTCTTCATGCTGCTTAGCAAGCTGAATTTCTTGTGCCAAATAGGATGCCATACTTGATCATATTAATAATTCCAATTACTCTATGAAAAAAAAGGTAAAATATGGATCCTTCAGAAATATACACACGTGCATTTTATGACATTTATTAAGAAATAATCCTAAATATAAATGTTGAATTAGTAATGGGAACATTTTGCTGTAAAAAAGATGAAATCTTTTAACAATATTAACAGCATACAAGTACATCTTAATAATATTTAAGACAAAATATCAATAGTGCATTCACCTGTAAAGATTTCTTCTCCATTCTCACTTACTTTTATTTTGGTACTGGTTTATTTTCTTTCTTAATTCTGCACACATATTTTTTTAGCTTTGGACGGTCAGTTTTTAATTGTCCAATAAAATAAAAAAGCATCAGGCCACCTTTTTTATAGTAATTTTATTAAATATTGTAATTAAGAATTAATACAGCTAAGAAAAGATTGAGAAATAAAGATTACATGCAGAAAAGGAAAAAGGGAAGAGAAAGAAAATATAGTAAAGAAAAAGAAAAGTAATATATAAGTGTGACTTCCCACCTTCATCATAACAAGTACTAACATCTACCCTTATCTTTCCGATATCAGAAAAATGTTCAGATGTCTAAAGATTCAGATTCTTTTTGTTGTTGTTGTTAAATAACTCTTTGCTAATGTAAAAGTTTTTTTAAAGGTAGTTGGGTGGGATTTATCTATTCTGGAGAGCAAACTCTGTGCAGGTTATCTGTAGAACCTGAAAAAGCAACACATGCAGACAACCCTTGATTGAACAAACTCTATTTAATGGGCTTATGATGCAATGGAGCTAGATCAGAGAACATGGATGTCATCCTTGAAATAATAGGAAAGTCAGTTGTTTCTAAAATCTGCAAACAGTAATAATATCCCACACTTGTGTCAACCAACATCATTGCATAATTCTGCAATAGGTATTTTTATGTCATCTGCATTGATTTATCCCCAATAGCTTGTTAAGTGGAGGCTTTATAAAAACAGTATTTTACTATTTTTGGGTTTTATTTTTGGTGCATTAAAGGAGACATGACAACATCAATTGGCTGCATGCCTGGATTAAAGTTAATTTAATTTGCTATGGACATGAGTGTGCCCATCCAAATACCATGCATAGTGTCTCACAATGCCTCACTGCACTTAAGATAGGATGGTGTGGAAGGCATTCAACTCTGAAACACTGTAGTAGGAAGTTTTAAAACATACAGAGGTTGAACAAAGCTTTTTACTGGATCCTATGGTCTGCATTCTAAACTAGGTATAGAACCTGCTTCAATGCTCATTCATTTTCATTTTGAATAGACATTTCCACAGTAACAATTTCTGAACAACCAATTCAGTTTCTCCTCAGGTCTCTTCTATATTCGAGTTCACAGATTATGCTAGCTTAGTTTAATGCAGCTAACCATGTTGTATGAGCTTAGCTACTGTTCCTTGCAAACTAGTTTAGAGCCAATTTATGAACCCAACAAACTGTAGCCAGTTTAATCTACAGTTTAGCATGAAGTTGCCCTGATAAATAAGGACCCTCTATGGAAAGGCTACAAAGTCACTGCCTGAGATGGGTTGTGATGCTATACAAGTGGTCCTCGATTTACAACCTTTTGTTCAGTGACTGTTTGAGAAGTTACAAAGGCATTGAATTAAGTGACGTATGACCGTTTTTCACACTTACAACCACTGCAGCACCCCCATGGCCACATGATCAAAATTCAGAGGTTTGGAAACTGGCCTCTATGACAATTGCAGTGTCTCAGAGCCCTTGATCACCTTATGTGACCTTCTGAGAAATAAAGTTGATGGGGGAAGCCAGATTCACTTAACAACCGTATGACTGACTTAACTGCAGCAATTCACTTGAGTACTGAGGCAAGAAAAATCATAAAATGGGGTAAAACTCACTTAGCAACTGTCTTGCTTTGCAACAAAATTTTGGATTCAGCTGTGATCCCTACAAGTGTGTTTCATTGCCCTGTAATATCCAACTCGCTTTCTGCCAGATCCAGCAAGCTGGGTGAAGTCAGTCATTGTGGTGCATCAGATGCAACTGATAAACTATAGTTTACAGCTAATTTGGCAGTTCAAATCTCACCAGGCTCAAAGTTGACTCAACCTCCCATCCTTCTGAGGTAGGTAAAACGTGGACCCAGATTGTTGGGGGCTCTGTAAAACTGCTTAGAGAGGACTGTGAAGTGGTATGCAAGTAACTTTCCAGACTTATACTTTCAAGTCTAATGTGTAATTTACTCCACATTTTGCCATGCTCTGTAGTTGGATGTCACTAGACACTAAAGACAAGATTCATTAGGTTTACTACACATTTATGAAGTCCATAAAATGTTGCAAGAAACAAATCCAAATAGGAAATGATGCTATGTATTTTTTCCTCATGTCTAATATGTTGTTTTACTTGCTGCTGGCACATCACATGTATCAAATGGATGTTTCGTTTGTTTCTATATCCTGCCGGCTGCCTGAAGTTCGAGTCTCCCCAGGATCAAGGTTGACTCAGCCTTTTATCCTTCGGAAGTGGATAAAATGAGGAGCCTAATTGCTGGGGGCCATACACTGACCGCTTAGAGAGGGCTGTAAAGCACTGTGAAGTGGTATATAAGTCTAAGGGCTATTGCTATCTGCAGCTTGTTAGATTGTTCAACAAACTGCAACTTCGGGAGGACGCCTGATTCCAGTCACTTTTTTGGGACGCAGCTCGTTTGAAAGGCCATTAGGAAGAGCTGTTTAAAGGATACTGCGAGCTTGCATCCCCTTCACATGTTTCTTGCCCGCACGCAACACCCCAAATCTCTTGGCCAGGGGTCCCCAAACTTGGCAACTTTAAGACTGTGGACTGTTGAACTCTGTTCATCATGATCTGGTGCTAAGGAAGGAAAAGTCGCGGATGGCTGGCAAGTTGAGCCAACTTGTTTAGTGTGTTCTGTTAGCCCAGCGTTCCTTTGCACGAAAGAAACTTGGATCGCAGAATACAATTTCCCATTTGCCACCGAGCTCCCGAAAAAACAGCCACGCTGGCTGTTCACCCTACTTTTTTTTTTTTAGTATCTCGTCTCTCCCCTTCCTTCTCCTCCCCCCCCCCGCGCCCCCCTCGAAACACCGCGAATAGAACGGTCGGATATCCGTTCGGGAGCTTCCAACTCCATAAACGGGAAGGGGGGATGGAAATATTTTTGAAAAGGCGCGCGCGGGAGACCCCCCCCCCAGTGAGGAAATCGGGGATTCGTATCCAGCACCGCGGGAAATAGGACCGTACTATTCCGGGACTGATTGGGGAAGGGGGAATAATGGGGAGGGGAACTAGGAGCCAGATGTACATTTCTGCGAACTGCAAATTTAGGCGATGAAACTACCTTTATTATGACCCTGCCGCAGTTAGGGGCGGCTTTTCAATCTCAACGTCCTCCTCATTACCGCCATTAAACAAACGCAACGCTTTTCACTCCAGGCAACTTGTTATCGCGGTACCATAAAGAGGGATTGGAGGCGGGGGATATGAGAGAGAGAGAGAGAGGGAGGGAGACGAGCGGCAGAAACCGAAGCATCGTCGCTTTCTGATTGGCCTACGGTCGGGGAGGGAGGAGTTACAAAAACGGAGGAATCGGTTTCGTAACGGAACGACGTGAGGAGGCGGGGCTTCTCGTTTGATATTTTGAAAAGGAGACCGTTGCCCCCAACAATCCCGGTCCACATTTTATCCAACCTCCGATAGAAGGCGGAGTCAATCTTGAGCCTGTGAGACTCGAACCTCAGGCAGCCAGCAGAATATAAAAGTAAATGAAACATCCATTTGATACAAGTGATGTGCCAGCCACAAGTAAAACAACTGATTAGATAGGAGAAAAGACACATGCCTGTAAAATGCGTGGCATTTTCAATCTGGATTTGTTTCTTGTAACATTTTAAAGATTTTATAAATGTGTAGTAAACCTAATGAATCTTGTTTTTAGTGTCCAGTGTGATCCAACTAGAGAGCATGGAAAAATGTGGAGTACATTACACATTAGACTTGGTTGAATAATATCCAACAAATATATAAATATCCATCCATCCATCCATCCATTTATCTCAAGGATTCCATATCAACCTAGAAGGAACTAATGAATGGCATACTGCAGAGCACCATTCTAGCCTTCTTTATATATTTAAATATGACTTGGATAAGAGGTTATAAATCACAGTTACTAAATTTGCTACAATTCAGAGATGTGGGGGATAGAAACCTTGGAGAACATTGGGAAGATTCAAAAGAATTTTGACAGTCTAGGACAATGAACAGAAACCAGCAAGATGAATTTCAAGAGACAAATGGGTAAGAAAAAAATGAAATGCAGGCATATAGGATTATGAGATGGGAGAGAGAGTATGTGGAAAAAATATCTCCGGCCTTGATGGATCATGGACTGAATATATGCCATCAGTTTGAAAAAAGATGTAAAAAACCAGATGAAATCCTAACCTACCCCAATGTAAAGCTAGAGTGGCAACAATTTACAATTTGGAAATATGGATCAATTTTCAGAAGAGGAAACTTTAATTTTGCAAAATATTTGAGATGGAATTTACTGGAGGTAACTGGGAGAATTGAGAAGAAGATAAGAGTTTTTACAAGAAAAAATGATGGAGATGGAGCACCAAAAATTGAATTGAATTGAATTGAATTTATTATATTTCTATGCCACCCTTTTCCCAGAAGGGACTTAGGGCGGCTCACAACCCAAGTCCGGGTGGTGGTGGTGGATAGGGGATACAAATAGGGAAAAAAGACATAGACAAACAATACCACAATTTTAAAAACAACTCAACAGGCACACCATTCGAGCGGGGACAGGAACTCATCAGCCCCTCATCAGTAATGATATACATATGTACTGGTTTAACAAGGAATTTGGATATAAATTGCAAACTGACTTGGAAAAAAAAGGCTTAGAAATTTTGTTAATTAATCCTTATTTTGAATATGTTATAAAGATGTAATGTTACTGGATATATGAAAGTTGATAACAAAAAATTAAGTTTTATAATTAGTAAGTAATTTAGTAACTTAGATCGCTATGTTAAATAAATGATAATGGCAATAAGGTACATGTGTTGGCTTGATGAGAAGAAATTGGATATAAACTAAAGGATTTTCTGCTAACCAACATTAACTATAACAATAAATAATGGAATGATAATGATAAGGGATATAGTTAATGATTGATATCTGACTTGAAAAAAAAAGGCTTAGAAACTTTGTTAACTAATCTTTATTTAGAATATGTTATAAAGCCTTAAGGTTATTGGATGATTTTTGTAATAACTAATGAAATGCCATCAGGTGGTTGTGATTTTAAATATGGATTATTTTAGGCAAAAGGACGTTAAAACAACTTTAGTCAAATGAGAATTATGCTATGTTGACAGTAAGATTCATAAAGATTTTTTTATATCTGATAATGAATATAAGCAATGACTCTGGAAGAGATGCATGAAAGTTATTTGTAACCAATTGACACACTTTCTACAAGATGTAATGTAAGATGATTCTTTTTTTGTGTTGTTTAATGAAAATAAAAACATTGCAAAAAAAGGATGTCTTGTACTGTAATTCAATCTCTAAAGAAAGATTAAGTGAATTCAAGGAAAAGAAGGAAAAGATAAAGAAATATAGAAAGATAATCTAAAAAAAAATTTGCAACCCTAATGCCTTTGTAATTCATAAGGATAACGGGTTCTGCCAGAGGATATATAGTATTCCTTCTAACTCTGAGCCAAAGATTATTAAGAAAGGAATTATTCAGAGTTTACTATTTTATTCTACTTGACCTTTATAAAGAGTTCATATGCCACTCTATATATCAAGTGCATAATTGAAAATGCTTCACCAGAGTCTCACTAGTGATACATGGGTTTTTTTGTAACATTATACAACTACAATACAGTATTGTTAAGGGATATATCATTAATGTGGATTGTGGGTATAAGAGTAGTGACAGTATAATTGCCTAGTGAGGAAATAGTCTAATGATGTACTAAAACATCTGAGAAAGGACTTTTAAATCTGAATTCTACGGCCCTTTTACCCATTTCCAGTTTTAAATATGCACCAATGTAGGAAGAATGACACCAAGACATTCTTAATTAAGCAAACAGTAACTTTTCTTACAACATGTACTATATTAGCTCTTTTCACATCTCATAGTTCATTTTAAATTTTGGTCCTCATCCATTATGTTGGTAGTATAATTGTGGCTGAAAAAGTTTTATATTTTTATAGAATGAGTGTTATATCCAACACTAAAACTATCACTTACAGAATGATTAGTTATCATTCTCACATAATTTATTTGGCACTCTTCAGGGAATTACTACTATTTGGTATTTATTTACCATGTACAATCTTAGATTTACAATGCTATTTTTAAAAAAATAAGATTATAGGGAAGCTATAAAATTGCTAAATTGGAATTCAGAATATTTTAGGAATGTGCAATTCCAGGTAGAATCAGAGAGGAATACTAAAACTACAAGGTTGCATGAGCCACCAGACATTCCTTCTCTGTTGTAACCCCAGACATATGTCTAGCACCCTGTTATCTGGTAAATGTTGCTAACCAGCATTTGGGATTTACAAGTTGGCATGTAATTATGTTGGAGTCTTCCAGTTTTTATAATCAATTTTATATCAATTTTGTTTTACTATATGCCAACAACATTATAGGAATACTTGCAATACATGAATAAGTGAATTAGACCTGGCAAGGGATGTTAATGGAGTAAAATCCTTCAATGCATCCCAAAGGGAGGAG
Source organism: Thamnophis sirtalis (assembly GCF_051295495.1). Lineage (NCBI taxonomy): Eukaryota > Metazoa > Chordata > Lepidosauria > Squamata > Natricidae > Thamnophis > Thamnophis sirtalis. Next base: position 42,126,998 of record NW_028261383.1, on the reverse strand, counting down.
CAGCTGGATAGCAACTTTGAATAATGCCAAAAATTCTGCCCCTTCCCTCCCATGCCAGGACCCAGGGTAGATAGTGTATTTCACTTAAGATTTGTAAATTTTCAATGATAAAAGTACTGTGGAATGTTAGAGAGGGCAAATAAGTCATCTAGTATTTGGAATAGAGATGTCACTATTGTCTTGCATTCAGATGAACACAAGTGACATCTTCAAGATACTGGTAACAATAATATTAACTTCAGGCTCATATCCATATCTGGTTTTTTTTTGTCAGGGGTACCTAAGTTATTTGCCCTTGCCTCCTTTTGGGTGATACATTGGTGGATAGAAAGTTATGGCTTTTAATTTAGCCTATAATGGTATTTCAGGTGGTCTATCATATTTTTTCATTTTTTTATTACTTACAAGAATATGTTAAATTATATATCAAAATCAAAGTGTCCGAAATAAAGAATGATGGATGGCATTTACTTGTGTCAATTTCAACGTGTTTCATGGCAAATACTTTGTAGATTCCTTGAATTCTTGGAGGAAAAGCAGGAGATGAATATATAATAAAGATAACACATTTTTAATTGAATATGTAAAATATGTATATATATATTTTTTTTAAAGAAAAATAATGGCAAAAAATGGACTACATTTGTTGTTAAGCAATGAATTTTAAATTGGAAATGGTCATTGTTATACAGTAAATATTTGTCTATACTGTATTTTTCCAGTTTTAGAGTCATTGTTTAATTTTAACACTAGATGGCAGTTGAACACAACTGAATATTTAATCCAGCTAGTTGAACACAAGTCAGTTTTTAAAAAAATACAGTAACAGAACAGTAAAATGCTCTCATTTAATTTGCTATTAATTGTATTCTTTGAAAGATGTCATGGCCTGATATTTTTAGATTGTAGAAATAAATACAGGTAGCCGTTGATTTAAAACTACAATTGAGGCCAAAATGTTACTAAGCAATACATTTGTTAAAATGAATTATGCCCCATTTTATGACTTTTTGCCAATGCTGTTGAGCAAGCCACTACAAGTTGTTAAGTTCAGCCTTTAAGCAAAACTGACTTCCCCATTGACTGCTTGTTAGAAGCTCCCTAGGAAGGTTGCACGATATAATTTCAGGACCCCAAGACTCTGCAACCATCATAAATATATGTCAATTGCCAAGCACCAAAAGTTTGATCATGTTACTGTGGGGATGCTGCAATGGTCATAAATGTGAGAATTAGACATATGTTCTCAGTGCCATTGTAATTTTGGACATTCTATCAATGGTTATAAGTTGAGGACTACCTGTATAGGAAAATCAAATGAAATATTTAAGTACCAATAAAGGAGGATATTTGTAGTTCAGAGTTGAAATGAAGGGCCCCTGGTGCTCTCTGAGCTTGCTTGTTTTCTTGCAGATGTTTCATTACCCAAACTAGGTAACACCATAAGTACTAGTGAAATATTTAAGCATATAACACGTAACATTATTTTGATATCTAGTATGGAACCTATCACTTTTTATAGTGATCATGAATTCACTTTTTATTTTTGCTAATATTTAAAAGCATATTTTATACCATTGACCAAGTGCCATTTGATGTAGCTTAAGGATGCTGAAGTTTTGTATAGTTAGTTATGAATTGGTCTCCTGGAAATGAAGACCAAGGCACTCATTTTTCAAAAGAGCTTGTTGATGGGCAGCTGTAGGAATTGGAGGCTATTGTAAAGTTGCTTTTCAGGATGAACTTCATGGCAATCACTTTAGAAGCAGCAGCTGTAGGCAGCATGATTAGTACTCCTGCTGATAGGACAATCAGCTTCTGCTGCCAATTGTCTTGAGACTACAACACTAAGACATCTGATATTCTTGGTCTATGGTAAGATTGTTTCAATTGATCAGGTGAAGGGCAAGAACAGGAAGGGAATCCTGGGCTGTGCATAAATTCCTCTGTATTTCTCCAGATCTTCTCCATGTCCTGCATTTTTAAGATTTTGAACCTGGCAAGATACATGTATCTGAACAGCTTTGAGAGGTAGATAAAAATGCAGTAAAAAAGTATATTGAGGAGCCGAGGTGGCGCAGTGGTTAAATGCAGCACTGCAGGCTACTTCAGCTGACTGCAGTTCAGCAGTTCGGCTGTTCAAATCTCACTAGCTCAGGGTTGACTCAGCCTTCCATCCTTCCGAGGTGGGTAAAATGAGAACCCGGATTGTTGTTGGGGGCAATATGCTGACTCTGTAAACCGCTTAGAGAGGGCTGAAAGCCCTATGAAGCGGTATATAAGTCTAACTGCTATTGCTATATGCGAATCCTATTTATCATGTGTGTGGGGGGGGGGGGAGTTTAAATTGTCCAGTTATTTTGATCAAACTGCAGTTTTGGATTATGTTAAGTTTCAAGAATTGTGGTTTATGAAATATCTGAGCTACAATATAATCTTGGTTTGAACTATTTGTAGTAGTCAGGAAAAAACACACTTGCACTTTCTGCATTTGTGTATAATGCAAAGCTAGCTTGTATAGAATTGTAATAGAAGACATTAACTTATACAAGGAGGAAATAAAATGCATGACTGAGACTTGTACTTAATAGTTTTCTTTTAACGACCCTATACTTGTACTTATCAATCCTAGTTAATGTTATCTAAACTTGACTATAGGATATGAAGGAGACCATAATTTAAGGCAGAATGCTATCCCACTGTTAATATCTATTTAAAGAGTATTGGAAAAGCTTATAATCAATAAAAGCTAATCTAGTTAATATTTCATACTAAAGATCATCCCTTACTAATACATTTGTTTTATATTAATTTAAATGTTTTATTGTAATCAGATATATTATGTGCATATAATAGTAATAACCCTATAGAGTTATGGGAATTTCAGCATACTTAAATCTATGGAATTTGAACAGGTATAAATGCAGACTGACTTCCTGCCAAATTATTCTAAGTGCCACTTAATTTAATTGAACATGAGCATATTGTGTACTTATGTCTTTTGCTTTCAGTAGTATATGTACATACTAAATATTGTTTTATTAACAAATAGCAGGTTTATAAATAGCAAAATAAAGCTACAAAGATTAAAAAATTAAAAAGCCCAATTAAAAGTAAAATCAAGGCAAAACATGGCAACGTTCAACATTAAGAGAACATTTTGCTGATGTATCTGAACTAGAGAGAGTTTTACATCTTTTAGCTTTATCTTTTAACGTTGCATGGCTAATGTATATAAATGGAATATATATACACCCCCTTGGCCTAACAAGGGGGTGGGGGGACGCTAAAATTTCTGAGCTTGTGTAAATTTGAGAATATTTCATGAGTGCTCTTTAAATGCAGGTACGGGAGGTTTGCCTATTCATGAAATAGATGCCATGGTTTTTTTTATTAAATTATAAAAGCAGAGATTGGCTCAAACTGCATTTGTTTTAGCATCTTATATAAATCTTTGAATTATCTTTCTGGTCTTTGTTGTAGATCCACTGATTGAACTAATTTGTAAAATAATCTCAATGGTCCTAATGTGTAAAGGAGGCAAATATTTTCTTTAAGTTTAATTTCTTGATTGTGTATAGATTGTCCTGTGGGTATATGCTATATGATTTTCCAAGTACAATAACAGTTTATTCCTATTTTATTTATTAATAACTGGATTTGTTTCATTTTGTGGGAGATAGTGTGATTATAAAATAGTGTATAATAATTGTTTCAGATAGCATTTTGCAGTGCTGGGATCAGTTTAAACTCATTGTATGGTCTTATCTTTACTTTCTTTTTCAACTTCTTTATTATATCTAATTTATTTATAATCCAATCCAGAACTAATAGTCCAGCATTGCAGATATTTCCTTTCCTTCAAGTTGCCACATCAAAATAATGACCATTCAGATGAGTGACCAGTCTTTTAACTTCTGTTTTTCCCTGAACTATTTCCATCTTAGCCTATCAAAAAATCTCTGCAACTGAAGTAGGCATGTGTTTCGCCTTTCCAAATTTTGTCTTCCTTATCACCCATCCTATATATATTTAAGTCTAAGGATAGGGACTGACTTGTTTATTAATTTACTCCAAAAATATTTACAAGAAACAGATTGGAGGAGCAAAACATTGCATTAATAAATTGACCTAAAGACACATTGTTCTGGACTTATTAATCTGAATTTGCCTGTCTTCTGCTGCTCGTTTGGTGGATGAGCAGTATTTCTCAACCATAGATGTTGACCATTCTTTATTGTATTCTTTTTGGTATTGGCTTTATTGTATTCTTGTAACTGCCACGCTCACCCATAATTTTCCTTGGATACAGTCTTCCATTTTGCCAATATATCTGTGTAACAATATACTGTAACATCCATTCTGCTTTCAAGTGCTGTAATTTTATCTGAAGGCATAAGGTGTGATGGTTGTTTGCCTCTTTCTGTTACTGATGTTTTTGATATATTATCAACAGAAATAGATATGTTTGACAACATCAAAAATTAATATTTCATATGTTCTGAAAATAAAGACTGCAAAATATTACAAAGCCAATTGTAAAATTATGCAATTATGTCATTTTCCAAGGAATTGGCACAAATTTGTTAAGTTTTGAGCTAAAAAATATTTTCAATGTTCTTCCTCAACAAATATAAGAATTTGTATTTCAAGTTGTGCTTAGTTTCATTTCTAGAAATACTGTGTGCATATCTATGTTTCTAGAACTATATATCTAAAAAAATAGTGAAAGTATTAATACATTCTGAAATATAAGCTTTTTGTTTCATTTTATTAGGGTGATGTAATAGTGACCATTGAACTTGATATACATCTAGGTTGCAATTAATGCAAGTTTGAATAATATAATTGATTTAGTGGGAACTTAAATTGATAGGAGGTCAAGTTTAATGCAGCCCAAAATTCCTTTAATTCCCTAGCACATATATATTTGAGCCTAGCACATATGCAGTTGCTGTTTGTGTATAAAAATAAAACAAAAAGATTAAATCAGAGCACTACAAGCTCAACAAGACTAATTATTATCTTAGAACAAAAAAATGTATATAAACAAAATAAATGTGACCATAGCAGCACTAAAATGGGACAAGATGCCTGAATTTACAAGACACAATATTGTAAAACATGAAAGCAAAATACTTTTTTACAGTGAGCTGGAACTAATTTGCTTTCACTAATTAAGACCAAGCTGTATAAGGAGATGGAGTGTGGTATACTGGTTAAGGTGCTGCACTAGAAACAAGAAGACCTAGATTTTAGACCTAACGTGGGGTAGAAGCAAGCTGGCTTATGAGCCAGACATAATGTCAGACCACCATTGTGGTCATGTTAATGTAGATTTCTAGATAGTTAGTGGAGGAAGATATAATGTATATAATTATTTTTCTAAGAAAAATACAGAAAGCAAATCAGAATGCATATTTTTTTTTGCTTTGTTCTACAGAGCACAATCAAAGCAGTAAAGGGCAAGTCTAGAATAGTAATTTACTTCCACTTACTGTGATGAACTGGTAAATTTTGTTCCTTAGATGGTCTCAGGAAAAGTGACACTTTTAATGTCAACTATACTAATTAATTCCATCAGAATGGCTTCACGCTTGAAGGTTCCTTTGTAAACATTTTGAAGAAGTATAGTATAGTGATTTTATGAATCTGTCCATCATCTGATAAACCAAAATGTTTTCCATAAGATACAAAACATGATGTAATACCTAATAACTAATTTTAATTCCTTTAAGGTATTTGTAGAATCAATACTGGATAAATGAGAAGTACAGAGATTAAAAAGTATGACAATAAATGAGCAGTTTGTGACATATATTGCTGATGGTTGTTTAGATCTTTAATATTGCTCAGACAGATATAGAGACAGAACTGAACCTTGGATTTTGGGAAGGAGATGGATGAACTTTAGCTAGTTTTATTTAATGTCTTATGGTTGCTGGATATTCCTTTATTTATGGTTTGATAGACTTGATTTTTCATGATCTTTTAAATTTAGATTCCACCTTCCCTACATCTTCATTGCTGTTCTTTTGCTGGAAATGATTTGGCACACATGCCATTTGGGTTATTTTTTTTTTAATTTTTACATTATTATTGATTTTAGTTGCAACATTTAAGACTTTCTTGGAATTTTACTATACTTTAAAATCTTTTTCCAAAGAGCGATAAATATAATATTCTCTTTGAAAATCTATCAATGTGTTGTGATTATATTTTATGAGAAATCCTTTTCAAAACGTGAACATTGTCTTTTTATATAGCAGAATGCAAAATTTACTAATTAAGGCTTAATAAAATAAATTTACAAAACTGTCAACTGTATTTGTGGGATGATTTGAGTTGTACAATTCCTGAAAATAGTCCCATCCTTTGAAGTAAAATTTAAGGAATTTGGTTGTGTGACTACATAATTTTTAAACATGCATCTTAATTTTTGAGAAAAAAGAACTATCCAAAAATGTAGTTAAAAGGATGGGTAATCTGTAAAAATATATTTTATTCCATTCAGAACTTCAGCTACTTTACTGAGGGTATCAGAGAAGGATACCACTGAGTTGTCCCAAAGGGGCTTTTTCAAGTGGCAACTGGACTTTCTTGTTTTTCAGCTGAAGAAGCTTCTTGGATAAGAAGCAAAATGTCTTCAAAGAAAAAACAGGAAGTCCAGTTGCCTCTTAAAAAAGGCAACAACCATGGAACAACCATGGAACCTGGATGACTGAGAATCTCCATAGACATATACCTAAGGTGACCAGAATTTCAGATTGGTAAAGAGGGACACCATTGACCGGGGGGCGGGGGGGTTGATTAAAAATTTTATATTTTGTCAAAAGGTCACCCCAGGACACTGAAAACAGCATAAATACGAATCTGTTGCCAAACAAAATTTTGATCACGTGACCATGAGGATGCTGCAATGATCGCTAAGTGTGAAAAATGGTCACAACGGCCACTAAGTGTGAAAAATGGTCATCAGTCACTTTTTTCAATGCCATTGTAACTTTGGTCACTAAAGTGATGATGTTTGTTGCATATCAATAGAATAAAAAAGTTGTTACACTCCTACTTGGCAGTTTCAATATACAGCCTCAATTGTTCTAATGTAGGGTCAGTTGTTGCTACTTTTCAATAGATAGATGACAGGTAGGTAGGTAGGTAGGTAGGTAGATAGGTTTATTCTGAAGATAAAAGTTTATGTACACCAGGAACTTTTGAATGAAAGCTGGGAGAGGAAATTGGACAAATGAACAGAATAGTATAGTACTCTAAAGGAATAAATGTGCTCTGGCTAATAAATGCACAGAGCAAAGATTTATAAAAATAGAAATGTCAGTATGAAATTACAAGCTATTACCTTATGTATTAATTAAATATATATCCTGCTCCCCCCCCCCAACTCAAGGTGGCCTGAATGGTGCCATCTCCTCCAATTTTTTATCACCTTCTGAGTTAAGCTAAGTGAAGATAGAGGAATAACCAAAGTCATCTACTGTATTGAGTTTCTGTGGTTGAGAATAGAGCAGAGCCTGACTTCCCACATCTGACACCTGCTAGAGGCTGTGAGAGTTTTCTTTCTGAGCAAGAAAATTTTGTGACCAACCATGTCACAAAATCTATTAATGAAAGGATAAATCCCTATTTGCAAAGTAGCCAGAATATTCTCCCAAAATTTAAAAGATTCCTCTTCTGGAATTACAAACAATGTCTAAAAGCGGTCTACCAGAGAGGGAGTATGATCATTAAGGTGGAAGAGTAGAAATACAATAGAGAAATTCATCTTCAAATTTTCTTTTGCTCTGCTGGGGGATTGGGGCAAGTCATTTTCTGTTAGCTCTACCTACTTCATGAAAGTATTTTGGAAAAATGGGAGAAAGGAGGTGATGCTTTGAGTTCCTAAATGGAAAAAAGGAATATATATCTAAAAAATAAATGTTAAGTCAGATTTTTCCCTGCAAAGTATTCATGAAATAGACCAGGTTGAAAAAAAAATTCCAACAAAATTACCCCTAATCAGTTATGGAATAATTAAGGCTTACTCTGAAGTAGTTAAATATATAATAATTATGCTAACTAATAATATAAGCATGGCGTGCTTAATGTTTTCCATCCCAGCCAGCTCACTGATTGGCTGGAGTCCAGGCCAATCAGTGAGCGGCAGGCTGGGCTGGCTTAGACTTTTAGTGTAGAACGGAACGAGCTAGCAGCTGATGGGCGGGGGGAGCGAGCGAGCTGCGAGCACCAAAATAAAGCGGTGTTTTTGGAGAACAGCCCAGGACGCGGGAAAAATTATGGAAAGGCGTGCCTGTCCCACCAGATGCGGGACGTCTGGTCACCTTACATATACCACTGGGTACATTCCATATATTTTGTGAACTGAATTGTAGGTAGCTTGTTTCACTTTGTAATGAGTGTAACAGGGAAGTGTACAAATCAATGGGGTGATTTTAAAACAGTGTTCAGCAATTGGATATCTCAGAAGATAATTGAAAATTTCTCAGAGAGAAGATAAGAATGAATTATCTCTCCTGGAAGAAAACTTGCCAATTGCTGCAGGTCATTTTAAAAAACATACAGTGTTCTGGCTGTACCCTAATATTCTTTACAAGATTTCTCTCTGCTCTTAGGGGAGTTTTTTTTGGAGGGGGGAAGCTCTTTTGTAGTGTTCCTTTTGTTTTGAATGCTTGAATCATAACTGAGCTTTTGTGGTTTTATGGTTATATGATATTATGATTATGCAATATTATGATTCATATAGGCAGACTCTACTAATCCAATTGATTAGGAATAGATAATAATTGCCATGTAGCTCTGTTCCATTTTGACAACCCCCAAAGCTATAACTAAACTGTGGCAGCAAATTGTAATTTTGTGTGATATGATCTTTAAGTTTAAAAATATTGAATAAAACAGCTGTGTTGAATCACTGGTAAGTTTAAAGCATATATTTAGCCTTACTAAAGAGGCTGAAAAATTCACTGCCCACTTCAATGTCATTGCTGTGTCACTGATTACTACTCCTTTGATTTTTGGAGGCTGAAAAATCACTATGAATGTCCAGAAAATCGAGTTTTTTTTCACTAAACATGCTACTTTATACATGGTACATACCATCATAATTGTGTAATAGATCATATGTGTAGTGAAGCAGCATATTAACTTAAAAAAACCCTTTCACTCTTAGTAGAAAGTTGGTGCAAAATATGTATAATTATCTTTTTAATTCCAGTTCTCCTCGCTAAGTTTGCTTGACTGGTGACACTATCACAATAGAATTCACTTCATCAGTATTAGGGTAACACATTTATTTTATTGGATCACAGTTAAAGAAACAAGTATTAAAAAGCCTTCACTGCTAATTTGAGGACAATAAAGACTAGGATTTCAGCTACTAAATTTGAGATTAGAAGTCAAGAAACCAAACAGAGAGTAACTTTCAATATTTGTGAAGTCTGTATTGATGCTTAAATGGTGGCATTTAAAGTAGAATATCTACTTTTGAATGCCTTAGTATCAACTCAATTAATACATAAATTGAAGAAAGCCCATTTTAAATTATTAGACTATTAAACTATTTTTTTTATTTGTAACCTCATTTCATTAACAAGAGTTTGGCGTCCAATGTGATTATTCTGTAGAGATTTGGTCAGATTTAGCACCACCGAAATCATAATCGTCATTTTGAAAGAAGGAGTGCAGATTTAAGCTGTGATAGCGGAATTAACAATTATTCCTATACCTGTAAAATTTTATTTAAAACATGAAAAAAGAGATATTGACTTCTTTAAAAATGAGTTTGATTTGCCTATTCTGACACATCAATGATGTTGTATGTTACATAACATGAAATTTATACTTAAGAGGAGGTTAATCCAACAAAAATGTTGCTTTTTAGGGAAAGTTTAGTAATGGTTGGTGGTGACAGTTGCTTTACTATTGGAGATGTAGCAAAAGAATGGGAAGAACTATTACTCATATAATTTGGTCCTTTGCTATTAGTGCCTTGGGCTAAAATCTGCAAGATTAATATAATCCTGTATCATTGGTATGTACTTAACATGTTCTTGAATATATCCCTAATATTTGGAATTTGTCAAGATGCCATAAATTGTAGATTTTCCTAATATAAGGTCTGATTAAAAATTATGATACATCACTGGAAAGATTGTTTTTTTTTTCATTTACAAAGTTGCAAATATAGTCAATTTTTTGAGTGGTTTTTATTTTTTTGCAAGTGTGAGAAGCCCCCCCTTCCTAGAAAATGAAATATTTTGGGAAATATTAAAAAGACAGAATATTATATTTCCCTAAAGGAAAATGGAGAAACATGTTTTTAGAAGCAGGAAACAGCTCCCAAGTCTTTCTTAATAGCCCACAGCAGATGCCAGCTTATTGAAAGAGGAAGACAAGTATCTAGATAGTTCTATTCATAAGCAAAGCAAATACTGCAGGCAGAAATCCATTCAAAACAGGATATTTCGATGTTCCTTGACAGAATGGTAGGATTAGAACACAGTCCTTCACCCAAAATCCAACACAGGATGAAAGCCATTAGCCATAATAGGAATTGCCCAATGCCCTTTCAGAACCCAAGCTCATTCATTGTACCACCCCAGAGAAGTCCAAACTTCAAAGTCTCAGAAACCCAGAAGCTCAGATAAACAATAAGTCAAAGGTTGATTAGATTAGCTCAGACAAGCACCTAGGATTTGCATTTCTTTTGCCTAAAGAGCCAGCTATGACCCCCTTAGGAATCTTGACAACAGCCAATAAAATATTAAAAGACATGTTCTTGCATAGGAACAGGAAACTCAAATACAAAGCCCAAAGAAGGTATAAAACCCACCCATTCTCAACTTCATTTTGTCAGCTGCCCAGAATCACATGTGGTTGGTGGTTCTGCTTCATCAGTAAATGGACTTTCTTTCCAATCAGTCTCCATGTTTCCTGTGTCTTTCTCCCAGCTTGGAACTGAATCAGATGGATTTTTCTTCCCACAGTACTATAACTTCCTTTTTAAAATCAAAACTATTGATTTGAAGTCATGTTTTTATGTTTAATATTTTATTACATGTTTTCTTTTAATTTATTTGGTATAAAATACAAGTTAAAAATTCAGAAGGAAAAATGAATTCTTGAATAAAATGTAATAACAGGACTTGACATTTCCCTTTTTAAATATAGTAATGGATTTCAATCAAGGGCCATTGATTTGAGAAAAAATTAAAGATAATAAAGGTTGAAAAATATATGACTGTAACTTTGTATTTATACATCACATTTCTGCACTGCCCATCTTGCCTAAATGACCCTGGGCGGCTTAAAATTAAAAGGGACCAGATTAATTTCTGCTGATTTTGGCATGACAGCATTGTTATACATTATTTTTGTAAGAAATGGTTTATGACATTAACATTTCGTTGCACAAAAATGTCACATTGTTTATGGCAATTTGATAATACAATTAAGAGAATCTGCAATCTTTAAAGGTTAAGCTTCATAGCCACTATTGGTGGAAACTATTGCAAATTGTTGTTCTCTGATACTAATTAATAACTTCAGGGGTGACAGGTAGTTAAATCTATCTGGATATGAAGCTAAGCAGAATTTGCTCTTGTTAGCATGTAGATGGTGGACTACCAAAAATACCATATACTCTAGAAAGTTGGAAAATAACTCAAAAACTACCGCTAGTATACTTCAAAAACCTGCACAGATGTCACTGGGAAATGAGCTCAATTCAAAGCAGATGTTTACCTAATTAAGTATATCACTTTTTTCTAATTCCATATAAAATACTAGTGGCAGGTCATTTACTCAGATTTTTAATGGTTCAATTCTTTGGGATTTGTTTTTCACAAATGTATTTTGAGGTTATCAAGTATTCTTGTAGTTCTCAATAAATACATAGAAAAATCTACAACCTATCATCAATGATATTGCTGATGTAAAGAGTTTCTATGGATTAATATTCCACCCTATCTTGAAATACATCACAGGGAACTAGCTGGATCTTTCTTTTTCCTTTATTTAAATAAGGATTCATAACTGTACTTAGGAATATTGGATTTACATGGAGCATAATGTCTTGCATTTACTACTGGATCTGAGCTCATCAACTGTAACAATATAGATTAGCAGATACAACTATTGAATTATTTTAACAGTCTTCATCAATATATAGTATTCTGTAGCATTAAATTTTATTTTACCTAGTCTTATATACTACTACTTTTAAAATAATCATTGTTTATCAACACAATTTAGTCATTATTACACGGAATATTAATTCATTATTGGCACTCTATGCTGCTATTATTGTACATTTTCTTCAATGTTTATTATTGGTTTTATATTATTCTAAGAAGACTGAAAGGACTATGGGGGAAAGGGATAATGATATGAGGTCACTTAAATGAACTCAAAATTATTAGTTTATAGTTTATACATTTCTTATAGCAAATTATTATTTATTATATACAAAGTGCTACTTTTTTAGTGTTAACAATATGTTTATAGAATTGTGGCAATGTGTATAAAAATAAGACCAATAGATTAATGAATTCATGCATTTAAAAAGTGCATTTTACTTTTTTTTGTGTACTCCAGATCTTGGACAAGTTATATCTGCTTTCCGAAGTTTGTTCTGTAATTTAATTTAGCACTTATCTTGAGTTGTGCTATAGATATGTGTTTGAGATCAGAATGATGATTGCAGTAGTCGCCCTAAAGAACTTGACAGCTAAAGACATATTAATGATATTTTTGGTCAAGTTGTTGAAAATTAGGATAGACTACAGAAAGATAATTTAATAAAGGTTGGCAAAGAATCCTCCCATCTGACGAGATGTTTGCATCCCTTTTGATCTTTTCTGTTTCAACCAATTGTTGGCCTCAGCAGGTAGCAGCGCAGGGATGAACTTATCTGATCTTGAACAGCTAGGTGAATGCTTAAAGGGTGAACTTCCAGGGAATTCCCCAAAGGGCAGACTAGACCTGGTAGGTGAAAACAGTCCTGAAGGCAAATGTGTGGTAGTGGTGGGTTTCAAAAATTGTTGGAATCTACTCTGTGGGTGTGGCCTCCTTTGTGGGAATGGCTTGCCACCCATGTGACCAGATGGGAATGGCTTGCCGCCCATATGACCAGATATGAAATTATGAATTAGTACTTAGGTTGGTCCAAGTAGCTATTCAGAAACTCTGGCATTGAAGCATGCAAGTCTTAAAGCTGTCAAGTTACAAGATCCTTGCCAGTGGTGGGTTTCAAAATTTTTTGGAACCTCTTCTGTAGGTGTGGCCTGCTTTCCGGGTCCACTGGTGGAACTTCTTCTAACCGGTTTGGTAGATTTGACGAATCGGTTCTACCGAATAGGTGCAAACTGGTAGGAACCCACCTCTGATGTGTGGTTCCATGAAGTGACCAGGCTATAATATGATTCCAATGAGACCTTCACTCTTTGTTTCAACTTTTCACTGCCAAGCCCTTCCCAGTTTGTCTCTGGGTCAATGGCTAGCACAGGATTTTGGAATCTTTATAATGGGATGTTTTCCAACTTTTGAAGAAGAAAGAATAGAGACCAGCTTGAAAGTGAGAGAAGGAATGGGAGGGCCAAATGTTTTTTTGCCTCCCTGAGAACAGAGGACTGTTTCTTATCAATTAACATTACAGAATGTTTTCCATTCCTGTTCTAGTCTAGTTTGAATGTGCACTGCAGGAGCGAACCATTTAAATAGATTTATCTTTCAAGAAAACTGAACGTTTCAGTTTCAGTCAATAAGATGTCCTTTGTGAGGAATGACTAAAATAACAGATGGAATCTGACTTTCTAGCAGGCCTGGAAAAGGCAGCTTCCTCATTCTAAGTTATGAAGGATATTTTTTAATTTGTATGTGCTATATATACATAATTTATTTTCAAATGTTTCAAAAAACACAGCAAACTACCTAACAGTTGATTCATGGTGGCTTCACTTGTATCTATGCCCAAGAGACTAATTCTATATGTTGACCTTTTTGTTACATTGGAGTCAGCATCTGTGCACCTATATTGAAATGATCAATCAACTATTATAAATACATCAAAAACCATACTTTATTTTATGTATAGCAATACAATTTACATATTAAATAACACTATAATAGAATGATTTAATATACTTTTAAACATAACAAAATGGAAATTCTTCAAGTTACAAAAAAGAAAACAAAAACAAAAATTAAGAACTCCCCTAAAACCAAATACCACATTTCCCCAATGGGTCAAAGAGATAAACTTATCCAGTGACTGGTTAAGTCTAATTCCTATTGCACACACTGACAATGGAAATTAAAGAAAATCCAGCATCAACAATCACTGTTCCAAAGAAATAACCTGTGTTGAATTGTTTTTGGAATGTGATGGCATTTCACTACTTTAGTACACATAAAAGATGTTGTCACATATCCACCACAAAAGGAAAGAAATGAAGTTGAAACTAGAAAAAAATTAGCTTTATATGAAAATATAAAATTCTATGATTATATACCATTGATACAAAGTTCCCAGAAGATGCTTATTCAAGCAACAAAATATTTACAGTTGTAATGAGTTCTGTTATTTAAAAATGAATGAAATGAAAAGGATGGCTAGAGATGAACACTTAGTTCTTTAGAAACAATGGCTGCTTGCTAGTTTCAAAGGTTTAACAACAACAAAAAAGTCACCACCCCAAATGTTGGAGAGTTGTGACATTTTATAAAATTGATTATCTCCTCTTCTGGAGACATGTTTATTCTTAAAACTCAAGACATTTTTTTTCTTGAAATTAATTATCCTCTGTAGAAAAGGGTTCTGTTTCAAATATCTAACAAAAATACTAAAAACAGTCAAATAGCTAAAACTATAATGTCTGAGGCCTAGTACTTTCACTGTGGTTTGTCTTTCTTTGTCCCCCCCGTTTGTATGCCTGCCCTACATAGATGGGTGTAGCTGGTATTGTTTATAATGGCAACCAAAAGAGAAAACTCAAACGATGCACGAGCCAGAGTAGAGAATTACACCTGTAACAAAAAAAGAAATGCATTTCCAGTTGATACAAAATTCACTGTCGTGAGCATTGATAATGGGAATGGGTAGGAGAAGAAAATAAATTTTGAAAGCATGGCTGCTAATTCATTCATTTCATAACATTTCCTGTTCCCCCTCCCTCCTATAATTGGACTATTATTTTTGTTAGGGATTTGTATTAAGCTTCTTTGGTAAAACTAATAGCTCTATTTTAAAAAAGAATAGCACTTTATAAGAAAACAGGCATTTATAGCAAATCATTGTGCTGTGCCATGAAAAAGGAAAGGGAGAATAGTTTGGTACTTTCCAATCAGTCTTCTTCAGCTTAAAGAAGTAGTTTCGAAGCATTAGGAAACAAGTTTTGCTCTTCTCACTATAATCCCAATTAGAATAGATTTGAATACGTTCTCTTCCTTGTATATAGGCATGAATATACATCTTAAGAGTGATTGCGTTTATATTCTGAGCTGATTAAGAATAAAAAAGCATTATGAATGAATGATGAATTAATACAAAGGGTTACTAACATTAGCTGGATTCAACAATACAAAATAAAACATATTTGAGATAAAGACTGTACACTGCGAATGAGCTTCAGATATTTCAATATACTGGAATTTAGTAGAGCACTCAAGACCTTGGAGTGAGCATCCAAATGCATAAAATGGTCATGTGTTAGAGACTATCCATGTTGTAAGTATGTTTTCTTAATTCCAGATGACTTTTTAAAAGCCCAGGGATCCAGGCTTTACAAGTTAATCAGCATTTACAACTCTTTTTTTTTTAACCCACAAATGAATAGAACTTGAGTTTAGCAGGAAGGATGAGTAGCAATATTTCATAAGAATAGTGAGGCTACTTATTTGTTCATTTACATTTACAGCTTTTATCAATTAGCAGTTCTACAATAATCTTTTCATAAACAGGTACAAGACCTATCCTGAAGAGCAAGGCAGAGTATAATTGTAACATGAACAGTAAAGGATTAAATCCTGTTAAGCATTTATATGGGAGCAGCCACAACATCCAGGAGAAGTTAGTTGTGCTTAAAGTAAATTGAATCTAATGGGAGTCAAATTTTGATCAACCTGCTCCATTGACTCCAGTTATTAATTATGCGAATGCAATTAATGTGTATGTTTATGTCACATAAATACCTAATAAGAAGCATGCATAACTGGTACTCAAGAAAGATGAGACGGTAGCAGTTGTTTCTGCTATATGCTCTGCCATAATTCTGGGAGGAAAAAATTGCTTTCCCAAACTCCCATTTTAATGGTTGTTCTGACATTTGCAGAATAACTTTCTGTATCCCTTCATGATTCTGAGCCTGCTCAGGCTTTGCTGCTGCTATTTGCATAACAAAAATATAAATGTTAATTAAATTAGGCACTCGCTGTTTTTCTTCTACCACTGCTCTAGTTCTTTGCTTTGGAGCTTATGTTACTGTCTTTTAAAACAAAATGAGAAATGTAACCCCAGTAGTGCACTTTTTCATATCACAGTGAAATTATTTTGTGGAGTTCATTCTTACTTTTAATCTTGAACAGCACCTCTTTCCCCTGAATTTTCTCTATTATTGTTAATCTCTTTGCCTGCAACATTAAGCTTAATGATAAAGAAAATGAATGAATATTAAGTGGAAGGTTATTACATGTTAAATGGAATTACACACCTGTGGACTAGATTCTACATGAGCATTGAAAACCCAGTTCAAATTATATTTATTTTGGACTTCTGGGGATGCAATAGCAGACTGACGACAGCTCCATGGAAAGTAGAGCTGACAGCCATGGCAGAAAGAGAAGCGGGTGAAAGGATTGGCTCCTCAGAATTCCTCTCTGGACCAAGGAGAGGCCAGGATTGCTCACAAGTGCTCCGTACAGTGACTCATTCTGAGAACAGCATAAGTCAGCAGCTTTAGGTGTATTTTAGTACTGGGGGAAAGTCAATTTGCTTTTGCCATGGTTCAGTGCTTTCAAATGGACACTGGATTTGCAGGACTACAAGACCTCCAAGGTGCCTTCCAACTTGTTATTCTGTTACCGTGTTTCCCTGAAAATAAGGCAGGGTCTTATTTTTTTTGGCCCCTGGAAAAAAATCACTTGGCCTTATTTTTGGGGTGGTCTTATTATTTTGAGGTGCAGGAGGCCCCTTAACCTTGGCCCATAGCCCCTGGATCAGTTGATCCAGAGAGGGCTGGAGGTTCTGTTTCTGGCATACACTTGCCAGCCCTAGCGTTGATGGGCCTGCTGCTCTTTTTGTGGCTGCCACTAAGAGAAGAGGCATGGTAACTAGGGTTTGTGGTAGCAGCCTCTGCGAGGCTGTTCCACGTGGATGGCAGGTAAATGGGGGGCATGTGGGGCATGTTTCCCCCCTTCCCCCAGGAAATGGCAGGAACCGGCTGCACATGCGTTTATATATTTTAGGGGAGGGCTTATTTTTGGGGTGAAGGATTTATTTTACCACATGTGCTCAAAAGCCCAATTGGGCTTATTATCCAGGGAGGGCTTATTTTGGGGAAAACGGTACTTCCTCTCTTAAATGCTTTAACTTTATTTATTAATGGTTTTTGATGTTAAGAGCTTTCACAAGGCAAATTCCATTAAACTGGGTAGGTTTCTTTATCTTCATGAATGACATTATGTGGAAGATTAAGGACTTTTTTTTTTTTTTTGAACAAACAGCAAAAGTATGATTACTGTATGAGTTGATTTTGTTTGGAATATTATAGGATTAAAATATTGGATGGACTTGAAATAATTTCCTGTGGATTGTTTAAAAGTTTATAAAAAGTATACGAAGTGTTTGAAGCTAAGTCTAAGAAATCCTAGTGTGGGGAAATGTTATTGATTAGGGAAACAAAACAAAACACATGATAAGAGGAGACTTTGGTAGCTGACTAGAGGGAACCAGAGACAACTAAATATTACAATGAAAGGAGAAAAGAATTATTAAAATAATGGCACAAAATTATTTGAATGTAGGATTCAAGGATAGTTGGGAACAATGCACTCATAAATTACTCTTAAGATTGCTATTATAAAAATGGATTTTAAGGGGGCTATAGAAGAGGAACAGATTTTATTGGACAAAGTAGAGGCTGAGTGCTGATTTGAGTGTGGATCTGAAAGAGGATTTATAAATGTTAGAGTGCAAGAATAATGTGGAAAAAGATTCCATACTGAATTTACAAATGAAACTGGCTGATATCTTTAATTAAATGGGACATATAATTAAATCTGAAGAGTGATAACTTTCTGAATAACTTTCAGATTTCTTGGGTATCTTTCTTATCTTGGATTGACAAAAGAGACAAGTTATACTAATGAAGGAGTTTCTGAGGAGATAAAAGAAGGAACGATAAGAAATCAGTTGGAGGGACATCATTTGAAGGGATTAAAAAAATCAAGATTTTTTTTAAAAAAATGGAAGAAATGTAAAATTTATTGGATCAAGTTTAAAATATATACATTGTTTCAGGTTAATGGGTTTTTTTTTGACTAGCTCCAAATGACAAAGCTTTAAAGATTTGTTTATAGATAACAGGTAAGAGATGAGAAAAGATTTCTTTTGTTACATTTTTAGAGAAAATGATAAGTTACCATGTTAAAAGAATGTAAAATTGACTTATTTGATTAAAAAGGTAAATGAGTCCCTACGGATTTTACTCCGCTAGTCGTTGCCAACTATTGGGGACAGTACTCATCTTCATTTCAAGGCTCTTAAGCCAGTGCTGTCCAAAGACATTTTCACAGTCATATGGATAGCATGACATCATGGAGTACTGTTAATTATTCCATTAAGGTTAAAATATATATTTTATTTATCCATGGTAACTCTTAATTGACTTTTGCTGATTGGAAATGGCAAGATTTGCTAATTTGTCTTTTCATAAGAGATGAGATAGGGAAGAGGAGAGCTTTTGTTGAAATATCAGAGAAGGCAATAAATTACTGAAGCTGCCTGTACTTGTATGGAGGGAAGCAAGAATCATTTCTTTATGTATGCTTTTTATTTTTTACTCTATTTTTTCTTTTCTCTGCACTTTTTATTTTTTATGTTCTTACTTTGCATTATTTTTATATTTGTAAATTTTAATAAAAATGTTATAAAAAAGCAAATGGCATTGATTTTGAAAACCATCTTGCTTTAATAGATACAGATCTAATTTAAGCTTACAATCCTCATTCAGATTTACTGTTAGGAAATAGTGGCTTAAGTGTAATGAAGCTGTCTTATGAGCACATTCATTCCTTTCCATCAAAGTCAAAAGTTCAACTGAAAATAGAAAAAACAAATCAAAAACAAGGTTTTTTTTTAACCTGTGGAACTAATACTTTTTTTGACATAATTTGGGTGGGAATCAATTGAAATTGTGATTATGTTTAACAGTTGTACTTTTCTGAACAATGTTCATTAATGGTAGTTGCGCTGCAGACCTTGATGTGCGGTGTGCCTCTTAGTCCTAATAGATGCAATACAAATTTTATTTAATTTATTTATTTATAAAATTTACTGGCTGCCCATCTTACCATAGGGTAACACTGGGGGCCTTACAGTTACATTCAGTTAAAACAAAAAAGTTAAAATCAAATCTTAAAACCAAAGACACAGGGGGAAGGCAGTGGTGGAGTGGTGGGGGAGGAGGTGGGATCTGTTATTATTCAATCAACCATCTCCATTGCTCTGATTCCCCACTGGGTCCCCAAGCTGACTGGCACACCCATGTCTTTAGGCCCTTATAAAAATAGGGTTGGGGCATAAAATGACATAAAAAATATTAGAAAGTTCAATTTATGAAAATGCAGTAGAACTGAGACTCTGCAGTTTTGCAATTGAAAAGATTGTAGCCATCAAATGGCTTTTAGTGTGATATGTGTATGGTTCTTATATGTGTATGGTTATGAAATTCATTTACCTCAGTATCAAAGAAAGGTTCACAATGGAATTTAGCAAATTTTGGGCATTTTTTTTAACCCCACATTAATAATTTGAACAGCAAATTTAAATGGACAGCAGTACCTGTCACTTATTTTTATGATTGCACTTACATGCCATATTAGTGTAGGTCCCACTTTGCTGGATATTTTCCTTGCTTTATTAAATCTTCCTGTTTTTAAAGTACATTTAAGAAATATATTTCAACAATGTATTTTAAGAAATAGTTTTGGTTTTATACATATAGCATTTAAATTTGATTGATGGAGAGAATATTACTCTCTCTCTCTCTCTCTCTCTGTGTATGACTGTTGCCACAACTTAATTAAGAATTAAGGTCATCCAGTTCCTTGAGAGTTAGTTGTGAAATGTTTAAAAAATGGTGGTGGTTGACACAAAACTAATTTGTTCATTATTAAGAATCTTTAAAAGGGGGATTGTCTGCTTTCAATGGATATAAGGTCGCAAAACTCTATTTTATCAATGAGGGGTGGGCATTTATATCTGCTAAGAATGTGTGCATTTTATTTTGAAGAGTAAACATTCTAGTTATATTTATTTACGTTAACTCACATTTTTCAAAGAAAGTAGTAGTTTTATTCTGCAAACATGTATTGATGATATACATCAATATTGCAATAACAAGAAGAGCAAGGACCACATAGAAGACCCTACTATTGCATAATAGATCCTATGTTATAATTTTTGCAGCAATGGTTGGAGCTGTTTAATGCAATTAATACTAGACTGACTATGTTTTGGAACATGAAAATTACAGAATTTTCAGTATGCTTTAGAACAGTGGTAGTCAACCTGGTCCCGACCGCCCACTAGTGGGCGTTCCAGCTTTCATGGTGGGCGGTAGGCGTTTGCTGTAACGCTGCTTTATAAATTTTATAAAGTAAAGTTACTTCCCTACTTTATAAATCACCACTGTGGAACCGGTGGGCGGTCAGAAAATTTTACTACTAACAGAGATACAAAAGTGGGCGGTAGGTATAAAAAGGTTGACTACTTTAGGTTCCTGCTTTAGAGGAACTATTCAAAGTATGTTTTTTTTAAAGGAAGAAATGAAGGTATAGGATATACAATGATCTTGTTCTTACTGAGTTAATAAATGTTTGGAATATACCATTTTAGAATTGGAATTCATACAATAGGGAAAACAATTATATGCCAGCCAAATACCTAGGAAAATGCTAAGTTATAACTGATTCTATGATTCCTTCTATGGGCTAGGTAGGAACTCTTGCCTTAAATGAAGGAATATCTGACAACCCATTTCTGGCTTACAGTCCAGTTTTTATCTACTTTTATCAATTACAGTAAATTTTTCTTTTGATTAATTCTGGATTCCTTTTCCATAAGTACAGCCACTTCTACCCTGACAGCTCAAGAGAGAACATTTAAATGAGGCAACTTCACTTTGGTTTGTTACAGTCTGCCATTTTCATACCTTGTTACTTTCATATGCTGGCACATTATTTTATCTAGTTTGAATTGGAAACAGAGATAAATAAACCTCACTCATTCAGAGAACACACAAACTGCTTTTTGATTGAGCTAATCCAGATAGCCATTGGGTGGAATCAAATGGCTTTCCTGAAAACATCTACTTGTCTGTTCTCTGATGCTTGAGGAGCTCTCAGGAGTAGCAACCAAAAGTGCAAAGGAGGCTTGCTTTAGCTATGAAAACTAATGCTGTCATATCTACTGAGTTACTCTATATCTTCAGCTTACATAAAAAGATTGTATTTCACTAGAAGCTAGTTCATTTCTCGTTTGTACAATGCAAAAACATAGGAAAAGCAGTACTGATAAAGATCAAAGGCTCTTTCTTCTACCAGTACCAATGTCACATCCGGAAGCAGAATATAAGCAAAAATAGTATTGTCCCCATCATTTCCCCCAGTAACTGAAACTGAGAAGCCTGTTGCCTCTGATACTGGAGATAATATGTTGCCTTCCTACTGAGTAGCCATTGATCTTCCATGAATTGGTCTCATAAAAGCCGTGTGAGGGAACCATATATTCAACTGAGCTTCACAAATGGTTTGGAAAGCACAACTTTTTTAAAGTTATTTGGAACAAAACATTAAATGTTAAAAGATAATGAGCAGATTTGTTTTCAAAGGGAGTGAAACATATTAACTTTGTAATCCTATTATACATTGATTCAGTGTAATTTACTTTTGAGTAGACATATAGGATTATTTTGTAGAATATTATGTATAGTATCGAAAAATGAAATTATGAAATTGGGAAGTACATACTAATCAATAGTGTTAAAAAAAGAGGAAGAATGTAATCTTATAGGTAGTTTTTTTTATTAGATCGCTTCACCAGTAATATGGATCAGTACGTTTTAGCACTAGAGTATGAAAATTACACACCTGTAAAAACGGCATCTAACAGCTATGAAATTAAGAAATTCTTTTCTCCATCATATAACATACTGTAAAGACAGTGGTTCCGTTCCAGAAACTTAAGGAACTATACATGTAAATGTGAATTGTGTATGAATTGGAAATATTGCTAAATACTTTTGGAATAAAATGGTCTGATTGAACATTGTTGCACTGTAATTAAATTGTCCTCAGTGGAAATATGATCAAAATATTTTCTTGAAATGAGAATGTGATTAAAAACACCTGGGAATTAATGAAAGTATAAATTCGAGATCTGAAATTGAATCACAAATCTGAGTTGCTTTGCATTTTGGGAATACAATTTTATGTGTTTCATAGAAAACACTTCATTGAACTTTATGAAGTCAAAAGAGAAATTCCAGACAATGCAGAGCAGCTGTTAAGCTGAATTTCAGTAGCTTTCCAAAATTTATCTAGTGATCACTAGTTTGAGAGAAAATGAAGAACACTACTCATCCATGTTACTGGAAAACAAAAGAACTGTAGCAGTATGCAAATTAAACAATGAATATTGGAATATGTCAAGGGTACAGCATTTTTTAATGTGAATCAAAAATATTTCTCTGGCCTAGCATCCAAGATTGTAAAGCCAAGGCTTATGAGAATTAATTAAACATCATGGTATTTCAACTAATAAGTAGTGTGTCTGTTCTCATGGAATGTCATCAGGATTTGTTTGTTTTCTTTTGTATTATATCTCTATAGGCAGTTAACACTGATCATATAGTGCAAACTAGATAAAATTTGTGTTTCACTGTGTGAAATAAACAGAGGTGCAAATGCTCAGTAGGATACCATTAAGACGTAAAATGGCAAAAATAAATATCAAAACTTTTTATCAGTGTAAAAAAGTAATTGGGTTATTGTATAACCTAGAGTCTGGCAAAAAAGGCCTCAAAAAGTTCAGTCTTCAGAAATTCCACAAATTAAGTGCCTTTAAGTATTCCTTTTAGACAAGAGATTCCATACTTTCTGCAGGATCTGATTCTTCACTGGCCATAACAACACCATTTTTGTCCATTGCCATGGGGCCATTTCCATTTTCTTTAGTGCTGATCAGGCTTAGCATTGCTTTGTAAAGAAATTGGTACTGGTCCTAGAAGAAAAAGATTAAAAGGTGTTAATTTTAAGTACCTAACAAAGCAGAATGTTTCATTAATTTATTAAATTTTTATGCCAGACCTTATTGATATAGCAACTCTGTATCATGATATAATAAAATAAAAAGGTAATACAAGATAGAATTGGAAGAATTAAACAGGAAAGCTAAAAACCAAGACAATGGGCAACTTGGGGGTGGGAATCTTCTCGGGAGCTGTCAACTACCCCCAAAGTACATGCCCCATTGGGGTTCCAGGCTAAGTAGCAGAACAAAGTATCCGGGCTTTTCTGGAAGGCCAGGAATGTGGGGACAATCTTCACTTCCAATGGGAGAATATTCCAGCGGGCGGGAGCCACAGCAGAAATTCTCCTGGACCACAACAACCAATGTGATTTGTCAGACAGGATCCAAAATAGGCCGCTTCCACTGGAATGAGTGGGATGGGCTACTCATGTCAGGGTGAGACGATTGCTCAGATACCCTGTGCCCTTCCTGTAAAGGTCTTTAAAGGTACAGGTAGTGCTCGACTTAATGACCACAACTGAGCCCAAAATTTCTGTTTGCTAAGTGAAACAGTGAAGTAAATTTCACCCAGTTTAAGACAGTTGTTAATTGAATCACTGCAGTTTTTAAGCTAGTAATATGATTGTTAAGTGAATCTGGCTTCTCCGTTCACTTTGTTTGTCAGAAGGTTGCAAAAGGGGATCATATGATCCCGGGACACTGCAACTGTCATAAATATGAGTTAGTTTCCAAGCGTCTAAATTTTGATCACATGACCATGGAGATGCTGCAAGGGTTGTAAATATGAAAAACAGTTATAAGTGACTTTTTTCAGTGCTGGTGTAACTTCAGTCACTAAATGGACTATTGTAAGTCAAGGACTACCTGTAATGACCATTTGAATTGGACCCAGAAGCAAACAGGCAATCATTGCAGCTCGTGTAACAGCTGTATCACATGTGCCACCCAAGGGGCCAGTAGAAGTGTCCATGATGCTATGTTCTATTTTATGTCCAGAATGGATTTTCCAGGTGATTTTTTTCCTGTTAAGATTCCAGTTGGAACCCAAAGACTTTTTTATTTTTCTTTAAAAATAGGATAAGCCAAGTACATTAACATACAGTGGAAATACACCAAGGGGAGGAGGAGTAGGAAAGAAGAAAGATGGGTAGAGAGGGAAGGGAGAGAGGGTGGGGGGGAAGGTGAAAAGGAAGTGGGGGAGCGGTTCTGGAGAGAGGAGTGGTAGAGGGCAAAGGGAAGTAGGGTAGAGGGGGATGATGGAGGGAAGATAGAAAGTTGGAGGGTAGTGGAAGAAAGAGGTGTATGGAGAATGGAAGAGGTATATTGGGCTTTTATTTTCTGGGGCATTGTTGACAAGAGGAATTGATGCAATTATTGTTTAATACTGTATGGTGTATACATGTGAGTGTATGAAAATGAAAATGAAAATAAAATACAAATTCCGTAAAAAAAAAAAAAAGCTCTTCACACAACTCAGTAAGCTTTACATTATGGTGTAACACTCACTTCTCAAAATGGTGCAACAGTTTGTCTTTCATCTTTTTAAAATAATTTCTGTAAAACTATATTGTAACCCCTCACCCAAAGAAAGCATCACAATTTTCTTCAGTGTGTTTCCATTCAGTTTCAACCATTAATTTTGTTTTGACATCAAACAAGACTGCTTGCTTGCATGCATGAAGTCTCCAATAAAAAGCCTCTGTAGGATAATGTGAAAGAGAGGGCATGTTCACCCTATAGCAGGGGTGTCAAACTCAAGGCCTGCGGGCAGGATCCGGTCCACATGGTGCTTAGATCTGGCCCATGGAACTGCCGTGGGAACAGCAAAGGACCGACCCGCAGTGCCTCTGACACCAAAAATGGCTAAAATTTCGGGAGGGCCTCCTGTAACCCTCTGCTAGTGAAAATGGAGCTCGAGAGGGCTCTCTTGAGCTCCATTTTCACTGGCAGATCACTCAGGCCACCACAGGTGCCCCCAACATGAGTGATGTTGAGCTGGCAACGCCCACCCTGCCCAGAGGTGGTTTTCAGCTGGTTCTTACTGGTTCTGGCAAACCAGTAGCAGTGGCTGCTGGAGGCTCCACCCACCTGCCCTGATGTAATGAGCGAACTTCTGCACATGCGCAGAAGATGGTGTGCATGCGCAGAAGGTGGCGTGTGTGAACTCACATTTGCGAACCAGTAGCAAAGGTAAGTGAATCCCACTACTGACCCTGCCCATGCCCACATCCGCCCCCTGAAGTCAAACATAACCCTGATGCGGCCTTCAATGAAATCAAGTTTGACAACCCCTGACCTACAGATTCCCTAAAGTTATGCCTATTGCTGAAGAAAAGCTCTTAGGATAGAATCCAATGATCTTATAAGATGGAACATCTATCAGTAGAAAAGAAGAAGAGCCTTTAGAATAAATTATGGGAGAATAAATTAGGCTTAAATAATTATATTTAAGTAATAATAATTAAATAATTAAATTTATTTGCTGCTCATCTCACTCTGCAAAGCGACTCTTGGATCCATTAATGGAAAAAGACTACAATTTCACAGTTCAGCTGTGCATATGACTAGACAACAACACATGGAGAAATCCCATAAGAAAAGCAGGAGAAAAACATTTATGTATCATATTTGTATAGCCACCCATCTCACATGAAGTGACTCTGAAGAGCAAACAGAACATAATTAAGAAAATAATATATTTGAACCAATATGGCAAGAACTTAGGACTGTGCACAAAACCTATGCAAGGATTTCAATTGTTCTTATTTTTTGTTGAATTATTTCTTTGTAAACCAAAACTATCTTTCAAAGTTCCAAACTTACAATGTCTGTAAATACGCCAGGCCTCATCAGATTGATCATTTTTGCCACCTGGAAAACATCAACAGCATTTTCATTCTCCAGTTGCTGAGACAGGGTAGTCAGAGCACATAATGTTCCAGCTGCCACTGCTCCATACCTGCAAATCCAAAGAATAATTTTATTCCCTATAAGAGATCCAGGGTATGTCTTATCAGGCTGAATGGAAACATTTATGCCTTTATGTCAAATTTAATTTTTCTTCAATTTCCTCCTGAGTTTTTGTCAAGTATTTATTCTTGAAGGGATGATAAGGATGGGTACACATATGGAAAAATATATTTTCTGCTACATTTCCTCAAAATGCAATTAAAAGCTGAACTTATACTTTAAAACATGAAAATAAAATTCAGTGAATATAACAAATACTAAAATGGATTTACCAAAGAGATAACCTTGAAGTGTTAAAAACAAGTTTGATATTTTTTTTTGTCTGACAAATTGCTCAAACCAATAACTGGGCTAATTTTGAAACAATTTTTAACATGCCAAGCTCAGCAAAATGAGTACAAACTAGATGAATATTAAAATTAGCCATGGCTTAATGCAAATTGGTAAAAATATCTCTAATATTATACCTTTGTAAGTCATGAAACAATAAAAAAACATTTAAAAATCACTCTATTCGTATTAACATTCAGTATAAAATTGGATACAGAAGAATATTTATGAAACTTTAAAAACAATTCTAATATTCCTAGAGAAGTCAATAATACCCTTTACCTCCCTCCTAGATGAAAATTCACAAGATTTTATATTTCTTATATTTTTTCCAATCTTTACAAAAATTAACTCAGTGAATATACATACTCATCATGAATGATGGTTGGGCCATCTCTTGTTAAGGCCTCTTCCTTGATTATATTGATAAGCTCAAAAGTACTGCTGATTGGGGCATCTGGATTTGGCCATTTGGGGCACTGAAAGTGGCGAACTTCCAAAACGTAATCATCCTGAAATAAAAATCAGCCCAACTATTGACCATTTTAATTCCATTTCTATAATTGAAATAACTAAGTTTTATACCTTCAGCCCTAGCAGTATACACATTTTTTTAAGGAGATGCTAAGATGACAACCAATTTAGTGGTTCTTTTTACAGGTTTCTGCTATAGACCAGCCTTCCCTGGTCCAGTTCCCACCCCCTGCTTTCAAAGTGTTGTCCAGTGGCAAAAGAAAAAAAAGAAGGAAAGGGAAAAAAAACAAAACCCATAGAAGCCTTAGTAATAATATTGGGGTTTTAAAACTCCAGTAAGGCAGTGAAGCAATGAGAATTGACTCCCATTTCCACAATGGACAGCATATACTTTGACTGCCCTGTCTTAAGTAGAGGAACGCAGAAGATAACTTCTCCCATAGGAGTCCCCTGGATCCTTTACAACCACATTACTTAACAGTAATCCTTTGATAAGAGGAAGAATAAGTATTTATCTCTCCAAGAAATCAGAAATGAATTCATTTATGCTGCTAAAGAATGTCCCAATCTCACCAATTGTATATAAAAAGAAAATCCTACTGTGTTGTAAAAATGTTTTTCTAAACTCTTCCTCAATATTACTAGAAAAAAAGGTGATTCTTAGTAGCACCTAATGGTTGTTATGACCTCTCTTTGCTCAACTTTGGGGAGTATACTCCAGTTGCTATAGTGATATCACTGAGGTTGCTCATACCCTATTTTCTAAAATTTAGGTGACATTTCTGCATCAATAAATTCCTCTTATGGATGTTGCATGTCATTAAATCTACTGTATGCTAAGTCCAAATACAATATTTAGACAACTAGGATGGTTAGATAACACTCATACTGCATATTTATTACGTGCGAAAATACAGATGCAATTATTCATTCCACCATTGCAAGAAACACAAAAGGCAAATCTTACACATCAACTAACAAAATAAGGAACCATGTTATGTTTTAATCATTTAAAAATAAAATAAAGGAGAAGATTTGTAACTCAGGGTGGAAATGAGAGGTCCTTGCTGCTCTCTGAACTTGGTTGTGTCCTTCCAGATGTTTCATTGCTCAAACTAGATAACAGTGCACCGATTACGTTAGTTAGTTTGGGTAATGAAACGTCTGCAAGAAAAAAAAAAAGCTCAAGGAGCACCATAAAAATAAAATAATAACATACCTTGTTTCCCCGAAAATACAACCTGTCCTGAAACTGAAGCCTTGCCACATTTTTCGCGTGGGCAAAAATATAAGCCCACCCCCCAAAATACCCCCCCTGCCTCCAGCCAGGCAGAGCACCGCTCACCGACATAGCAGTATCTTGAAGGCGCCAAGCCATAGGAGCTGGGGGGGGGAGAAAGGCGCTCACATTGATTGCCACCTTCAGGATACCGCTAGGTTGGGGAGTGGCGTTCTGCCTGGCTGGAGGGGGGAGTTGCACAGCTCTCCCTGCAGCAGTTGCCGCCACCGCCACACTCCGAGCATAACGTCTTCTCCAGTTCCAAACTCCCAAACTTAGCTGCCGAGTCTTCCAGCAGCGGCCGATCTAGGAGAGCGATCTATGGTTGTGGGCTAGCTGCTGGAAGACTCTGTAAGAGAATCTTCCAGACAGAGAGTCTTCCAGCAGCCAGCCCTCAACCATAGAGCACACTCGTAGAGTGGCCGCTGCTGGAAGACTTGGCAGCTGAGTTTGGGAGTTTGGAACTGGAAAAGATGTTATGCTTGGAGGGCGGCGGTGGCTCCTGCAGGGAGAGCTGGGCCCGCACATGTTGAGGCTAGGAGACATGCTTGCTGGGGGTGGAACAGGCGCTTGCACAACCCACTTCTCCAGCCCGGCAGAGCGCCATGTACTCACTTAGGGGGTATCCCTAATGTGCCAAGCCATGGGAGCTAGGGAGCTTGGCGCCTTAGGGATACCCCCTAGGTCAGTGAATGGTGCTCTGCCTGGCTGGAAAGGGGATTGCTGGGCAGTTGCTCGTGAGCTTGGTCACCTCATGGCTGCTTCGCCCCTGAGGCTGTGCCCGGTTCTTCGGGAGCCAGTTTGCAAGGGAGCAGCTGTCCGGCAACCCCAAAACAATAAATCCTCCCCTATAATAAGCCCAAGGCCATATTTTGTAAGTAAAAGAAAATAAGACCCTGTTGTATTTTCGGGGAAACACGGTAGAAGTGGCACTTGACTATATATCAGTTCCAAATGTCAGATAACTGGTCAGCCAAAGAGCCATACATATAGGACATCCTGGCATTTTGCTGCAGAACATAACAAAACGTGTTAAATATTTTTGGAACAACAGCTTAGCTTTTCTGTAGCCGTTCCAAATGTCTTTCTTTAAAAAAAAAATCTTCGGTTTCAATATGAGCTCAGTTTCTTTTATAGAAAGCATTATATAAATATATATATTACCCATTTGTGATTTGAGATGACTGAACAGCTAATAATAAGTAATTTCTTCATTGTAGCATGTATTCCAAAATTGCATGGAACATGGAAAACATTTTAGTAAATCTAAATTTACTAAGGACCTCCTCCGTATTCCATCGGCCAGCCAGTGCCGGCTGGCAACCACAAGGAGGAGGGCCTTCTCAGTAGTAGCCCCGACCCTTTGGAACGAACTCCCCGTGGAGATTCGTACCCTCGCCACCGTCCAGGCCTTCCGCACAGCCCTTAAGAACTGGCTAGCCCATCAGGCCTGGGGACAAGGATAGCCGCCCCTCCCGAATGATGAATGCATGTTGCTTATTATTTTTACTATATGTGTCTACGTCATTGTTTTGTATTCCCCCTCCCTGATTTTATGTGAGCCGCCCTGAGTCCCCTCAGGGAAAAGGGCGGCCTACAAATGTTAATAAATCTCTCTCTAAAAATCTCTCTCTAAGGAGGAATATTAACATTTGAACCAAAACTTGACTGTTACTAGCTAGTGAGTATATATCATAAAATTTCTAAAATAAAATATTGAGCTTTAAAAACACTTAAAAAAATGGGACCTCAAACCCGCTATGTTTTTGTTTGAGAAGTTGTTTCAAGCTTAGTTCTACAAAAGCTTCAGTATTATAGCTTTCTATGGAAATGGCATTCTGCAAGCAAAATTGGGATACTATAGAAACAATCTCTCAGAAGGAAGAAAATGTTATTAAGACCTTCGTGACCAAAGACCGACACCTGTCCATATTCCATTGCAAATCATTCATCTTGAATATTAACCAACATCAGCAGGAGTTTGAATGGCAAGCAGACTTCAGATTCACCTCTGGAAGGGATTGTACATACCTGAGTAGCCTCAAGGATAAAGTCATGGATGATGATCTGCTCCTCATTAGAGAGGCACAGCTGGTCCTTGCTGATAAGGGTGACTGTAAATGCCTCGCAGTTCATGGATTCTTCCCGACTTGGCCAGTACACAAACTCATCTTCTGCCTGAAGACAATTGAATCAAATGGAAAAGACGTTTTGAATATATTGCTTTAATCTTGAAACAGGTAGAATTCACCAGATGAAAACTTCATTTAATAAGCAAGACCTCAAACTAATTTTCTGCAAAACCCTTCTCTTAAAAAAACAACAACAACATACTGTTCTTCATCACAGCAAATCTTAACCTGTAATTGGTTTCATGGAGAGATGCTTATTTTACAATATTTATAGGGTCCACATTTAAATGGGTAACAATTTCCCAGAAATACAGTTATATAATTGTATTATTCCATAATGTCATATGCCAGGTATTGTTGTAAAATACAATTATCTTATTTGTTTTCTATCTATAAAGCCATTTAGGTGGTGTTTCAAAAATTTAAGTAGTTTTGAAAACAATATTTTCACGTAAAACATCAGTAAATATTCCTTATTGCTGCTTAATATGTAATATCAATTACATATGCTATACCAGTGATGGTGAACCTTTTAGAGTCCCAGTGCCCAAACTGCAACCCAAAACCCACTTATTTATCGCAAAGTGCCAACACGGCAATTTAACCTGAATATTGAGGTTTTACTATCTAAAATAATGATAAACATGGGAGAGTTGAGCTAATTGTTCTAAGAAAAATATGATAAATGCACTTTTATGCCCCTTCATTTTTCTCTGCTTTTGAAATATTACATTTAGCAACAATGAAAAAAAAAACTTTTGTAATATCATTTCTCTTTCCCTCCTCCTCTCTCTTTCCTTCTCCCCTCTCTCTGCCTTGCTGTTTCTCTCTGTGTCTCTTTCCTTCCCTTTCTCTCTCCTCTCTCTGCTTCTCTCTTTTCCCTCCCTCTCTGTTTCTCTCCCCCCTCTCTCCCTCCACTTCTTTTTCCCTCCCTCCCTTTCTTTCCCTTTAACCCCCTCTTTCTCTTTCCATCTCACCTCTCTCTTTCCCTCCCTCTCGCTCTTTCCCTTTCCCTCCCCTTCTCTCTCTCTCTGCCTCTGTTTCTCTCTCTCTCCTCTCTCTTTCCCTCTCTCTCTCCCCCTGGAGAAAGGAAAGGAACTGCAAGTGGTGCTGGGTGGTAGGAATCCGATGTCTGGAGGCCAACGAGCCCAGGACCAGCGCACCCATGCTCAGCTTGTCGGCTGAGAGGCAAAGCCCAGCTGGCCAGCGGGGCATCCCAACACAGGCACCTCTACAGAAAAAACAATCGGGAGGCAAGAGTGAGCCCACACTGATGCAGGGTCACATTGTGGTTCCATGTCGTAATGGACTCCAGGAGGAGGAGGGGTCCCTGTCTCCCCCATTCTGAAGTGTGCTAAATTTCACTGTGCTGCACAAGGGGCAGGCCATGGAGGCAGGAACAGGAAACGGACTGCCACAAAGGTAGAATGCTGTTTCGTGCATTTTTTTTTAGTCCTGCAAATGATACCGAGAAACACAATGGAGCTGGGATGGGGCGACGGCGCGCATGCTCACAGAGATAGCTCTGCATGCCATAGGTTTGCCACCACGGTGCTCTACTGTTGCCGGAAGATGTAGAAATTTTCCTGTCCTTAGCTATCTTTTCCCCAAGTGCTCTCAAACCTCTTTGCATAATCGGGATTACAAAATTGTATTGTCTGGCTATAATTTTCTTAGAAATTGAGGAAGAAGCAGGTAAATAATCTGGTTGTTTCTTATTGTGTTACCATACGAATATGCAGCATATGAAATGAAAGGACTTACGAAACTCTGGTTATCTGGAAGCATGACAATGATCTGTGCGTTGTGATCCCAGATCATTCTCCAGAAGTCTTTAGTTGTATGTGGCAGGGGATGCTGTGTTATGATGAACTCATTACTCCGATAATAGCCCTTTAAAAGAAACAAACAACAATTTTTCATGAATGGAACAGTTTGGAAACATTACACACCTTGAGTGAAGACAAAATAATTAAATGGCTAAATTTTAATGAGAACTTACTGGTTAATTCATCTGAATAACAATACTGAAGAACATTATATATTATTTTACTTGTATTTTTGTTTTGTTTGTAGAGATTTTGTAATGTTTTATATGGATTGTTCTTAGCCACATATGATCAGTCAGTCAATGAGTTTCAGTCTCTCATTCTCTCTCTCTTTCTGCCATATAAACTTTTAAAATAAACTTTAAAGAAAATTATAAACGTGTATCCTTAATTGTATGGATTCTACCAAAAATTATAATTTTCAGAATACATGCTAACATGATCAGCTGTACTTTAAAGAAATAAATAAGTGAACTGTTGTTTTCAAATAAAAACAATATTTATTTTTGATTGTATTTTGATTATTTGACAATAATTATTTGATAGTAAGGACAATATTTTGATTGTCATTTAGAATGTTTTACATATTCCTGCACTATAATGTTTTGCTTATGTATCACTTGGTTTTCAATGTGGCTTCAATTTAACAACTCTAAGCAGCTTAAAATGAGATTGCACAGATGTTGAACAATAATGCAAAATACAGGCTAACATATTAGCCTGGCATAATTTATTCTTCTTGAACATGCAACCAATTCCTGTTGGGTTGAACATAACTGTTTAACTACTGTCCAGCCTTCCTTTCCAAGGGGGCATAGGACAGACTGTCTTAATTTTTAATTTATGCATACTATTTTTTTAATTGTATGCAGAAATCTATAATGCTCTAATGCTCAATACAGATATCTTATTAAACAAAGGCAATGTAATTTTTAACAAGACAGAACAATCTGTAGAGACAGAACAATTGAATATTTTTATAGATTTACTCAAACGTAAATTATTATTATCTTACCATGATATACGAGGCATTAATGTAATCAGTTCCCTTCATGCCAGGTAATGGTGCTAGTCCTACCCTTGCTCGCTCAGCTGCAGCATCAAACAAATAAATCATATGTCAAATAGATCTTAATCATCACAGTAGGATTATTTTAACAAAATCTAGTTTTCTCAAGATCTGATTTGGATTATAAAATAGCACAGATTATTAAATGGATAAAAAATTCATATGGAAAAATAATTTCTGAAATAAAATGTTACTTGTACTATGTTCTGGTGTCAAAGCCACCCAATGGAAACTAACTAACTCCATGAACCTTATTGAAAACAAGGATTTTCAAACATTTTCAGGCTGTGGAATCAGTTTAAAAAAATCCAGACTCTCTGTTGCCCTCCTCATAGACGTACATACACAGCATTATCATCAGCACAAACAACCCCACCCTTTCCACTATACCTCAAAAGAACAACAACCCTGTCCATGTTCAACTGGACTTTTATTTACCCTGGAAACGTTTTCAGGAAACTGTATGTAGACCAACTCTAGAAGACTGCGCCTCTTTATTAGAAGGCTTTTAGAATTTATGAAAATCATGAACAGTTCTTCATGCAAGGACCAGTGTAACTGAATTATGCTACAGTACAAGTGTTCCAGAGCGATTATATTTTGGTTAAAACCAACAGTATTTTGCCAAGCCAACTTTTAATCAGGCATCTCAAATTCAAGTATTGGTGTTTGGTCTGTATGCAGGTTAGCAGAAGAGTTCTAGTCAACCTTGACTCTGGAATGTAAAGCAATTGAATTCATTCCCTGTCCCGCTTAAAGCAAATATACTTTAACAGTTAGCAGAATAAATTTATGCAGAGCAAGAATCAAATTCAAGGGTGAGATCTTACATGGCACTACTGATGAGTTTCTGTTCTTCTCTTTGTTGCAATCTTTTTGGGCACTAAAGCATTCTATGTATTTTGCATTGCATTGCATAACCAGCTGCAAAATTTAAACAGAAAAGGAACAAGATTAATTCTTGATCAGTCTTTTAAAACATAAACGTGCATTATACTTTTCTATTTTGGGGAGGAAAATAATGCTTAGAAAATCAAAAAACATATTGTCATTGTTAAAAGAATTCAGAATACTAAAAAGAATCAAATACCCTGTATTAAAATTATTTATATAAATATTTATTGGTTCCTACCTATATAATTCTCATTTTTAAATAAATAACATTCTATTTCATCTTAGTTTGATAAGTTCACTTTAGCTTTTCCTGAAGATATAAAGTGAAAACATGTACAACAAAAACATCACCCTTGAAAGTAAAACCTTTTATTTTGTAAAACATTAAACAAAGCTCAGCGTGACTAATTTTTCCTCCTACTTACTTAAACATTGCAATTAATATCAACTTATTTAGGATACCAATAAAGGAGAATATTTATAGCTCAGGATTGAAATGACCCCTTCTACCTTACTTAGGATAATTTATTTTGTTTGCCAGATAAATTTTGTAATTTATCCATTGTGCAAAATGAACAGTTGTGACAAATTTGTGGAACA
Organism: Thamnophis sirtalis; assembly: GCF_051295495.1. Classification (NCBI taxonomy): domain Eukaryota; kingdom Metazoa; phylum Chordata; class Lepidosauria; order Squamata; family Natricidae; genus Thamnophis; species Thamnophis sirtalis. Next base: position 42,091,879 of record NW_028261383.1, on the reverse strand, counting down.
CTTTGCATTTAAAGCCCCTTGCAATTCCAGTTTTGATTCCACAGCTGACTGATCCTGATAAATACATTTGGTATTTTCAAATTCTGTGAAGATATGGATAAGATCATTGGATAGGTGAAATTATATCTATGCCTAAATCTTATCTTGTAGGCAATTTTAGGTAGCCAGTATTTGTTGCAAATGAAGTGACTGTGAAACTCTTTGTTTTTAAAAAAGTATCTTTATACTTGCAATACTGTACAGGTAGACCTCATGTAATGACTGCCCTGTTTAATAATTGTTTGAGTTATGACTACCTGAAAAACCAACTTTATGGCCAAATGTCACATGATCGACATTTGACTACTTTGCAATTGACAGGCATTCCCATGGTCATGGGATTGCCATTTGTGGACTTCACAACCAGCAGTCAATGGAGAAGCTGGTGGTAGAATTGCAAGCTGCAATCACATGATGTCTTGCTTAATGACCAAATGGGAAGAGACATTGTAAGCATGTCATTGTCATGTGATGCTTCACTCAGAGACAGCATCGCTGAGCAATGGAATTGCCAATCCCAATTGTGGTCTTTAAGCAAGGGCTATCTATTTCATTCCATTGGTAGGAAGAAGGCATGCTATGTTACCCCCAGAGCTCCAAAGATGACAGCAGAAGAGCAAAAGAATGATGTTTACGATGACGTGCCATTTTTGGATAAAATAAGACATTGTATTGATTATGTTAAGTATTTGAGAAGTTTAATGTAACTTATTTTAGTTAATAACATTGCAAACACAAAGCAAATTCTACCTTTCTCCCCCTTGCTATCAGCTTCAAAATATATACTACCTTACCTCTACCTTATGCTAGTATAGACCCATAATTTTTTGATTAACATATCTAGTTTTAATTTTAGACTTAATTCTCTAAGGGAGGAAAAAATCACTATGAGAGCATAACAGAGAGCATTATCGTAGAGCAGATTCTGCAAGGCTGAACCATGACATAAAGATATGATCAATCCTACCATTGCAATTGTCTCAAAGTACTTGAATAACCTAAGTATCAACACCGTTAGGAGGGAAGCTGTAACAGTGGAAACCATTCAAAACTAAGATTGACAAATCATGTAGGTATATTGGAACACAGTGGCTTGTGTAGTTAGGACACTGGGTTGGAAGTTAGCAAGTCCATGTTTGAGACGCTACTGCTGATATGGGGTGGGGTGAGCGCCCATCCTTCGCTCCAAATCCTGCGGGGTCATGAAAGAGGTCCCTAACTCGGTGTCCCCCGGGCAACGGTGATGCCACCAGCTAATCCTTTCAATCCAGAAGTGTCTTAGCGCTTCTGACACAAGTGCGATGCAATGTAGGTATAAACCTGAAATACTCTGATCAAGATCCATGCAGTGAATGTCAAAATTTACCTTGAACTGTTTCTCTAGTCGAGTCTTGCCTCCAATGCCAGGTATGAGAATGCTGTTGACATAGCTATGTAGCTGATTGGCAGAAACTTCAGTCTCTTTCCCGAGAATGGCTTCCAACAAGGCATCATGAATGAAAACGTACTGCTCCTAAAGAAAGCAAAGAGAGATGGGCATGTATGGACTCTGTTCTGAATGAAATACAAGTACTTTTGAGTCATGCAAGACAGGATATTTGCAACAGCCGTGGACCAAATATTACCTACATAGCTTTGATGGCATTTTTCCTTTTGTTTTTCTCCTCTGCTTGTTTATTACCCTTTTCCCCAACATCTGTAATATTTCTTCCATTGTGTCTAACCTAAATCACCTCTCTCTGTTTACTTTGATCAAATTAAAATAGCGTTATGAGTTTTAAAAAAGTGGAATTATGAGATGACTTCTATCAACCTTTTTCTCTAACCTTTCTAAAACGGTTGTGCAAATAATGCTAATAGAGCCAATCTTGACAATATTGAAATATTTTGAAATTTGGGGTCTGTATACTGTTCCCCCCTCCCTCGACTTCATCCTAAACAATTTATTAAGCACTTAGTTTATTCTGACTTTTACATACAGGTCAAATGATGACTAAAGTTGGAATTCAAAATTCTGTTCCTAAACAATGCAGTTGTTAATGCAGCCTGAATTTATGACCATGATTACTGTGGTTGTTAAATGAATCGCTGCAGTTAAGGGAGTCATGGTGGTTAAGGGACTCTGGCTTCACCCATTGATTTTGCTTGTTGGAAGCCATCTGGAAAGGTTTCAAATGCCGATCATAAGTCATTGGGATGTTGCAACCCTTGTAAATATATGCTGGTTGCCAAGCACCCACATTTTGATTTCATGACTGCAGGGAAGTTTTAATGGTTTAAAGTGTGCGAACCAGTCATCAGTCACTTTTTTCAGTCCAGTTGTAAGTTTAAATGATTACTAAATGAATGGTTGTAAGTCAAGGACTGCCTGTAAATGAAAAACATATGTCTGAATATACTCATTCATAAGTAAGGATGAGTGTATCTATGTGGTCACTAAGAATCAACATTGACATGATGGTACATATTGCTTCTTTATATATACTTGCAAAACAAACAGACCACACCCAAGAAATTTAATCTGGAAACTTTGTTATTTTAGTAGTAAATGCAATGATCAAACTTCATATAACAACATTTAGTTGATAGCGACTGACTGCAGGAATCACAATGACTACGTTTCTGATTCTTACCTCCGTCTGGACGAGGTAGTTGCGCTGTGTCCTGATGTGTTTCAGGAAACCCAAGACATTAACTGTGCTTTTGTCTTTTATTTGTTGCAGCATGCTGTCTATTACAATGTAGGTACCAGTCCTGCCAACACCAGCACTAAAACCCCAATCAAAAGAAAAGAAATAAAGCGGTAGAAAACATAATTAAATATTAAGAAAGAATACCTCGACGCTAATACTAATTTTCATAACAACCATGGAAGTGCTGTAAGCAATGTTCAACCTGAATGTCTTCAAATGGAATAGCATATGGCTCGGGATGCTGGGTGTAATCTCAAAATTGGCATCTCGGTATATGTTTTGGTGATGAAACCAAGTTCTCTGGGGAATTTTGACAAAATGCCTCAAGGTATCCTAAGTTTATATCCTTTAGAGATCTCATTGCCAGCACCTCAAATGATACATGTAAATGGTTCTAGTATAAATTGTATTACTTCAACCAATAAACCTCTCTGTGGTTGATTAAATGTTTGCTTTGCCAGAAGGACTTCAAGATTTTTCTTTGAAGATAAAAATGTCTTGTGTTTTCTTTCTCTTTCTCTTATGTTCAACTGTCAAGTGCCTCTCTCTTCCTTTATCTTTCTTCTTTAAGATCTTTCTTTGCATGCTAACAAAACACTCTTTCATCACAGCCTTCGGTGTGATTTAGGGATCTTCCTATGTCACAGTGTGTATTAATGTGATTTTCAGGGAGGAACTAGCTTCGCAGAGGGAATATATGGAAGCTATTTCCCCGCTAGTGAAATACTCAGGATGATTCAAATCTGCTTTCCAATTGTTCTATGATTACTGAGTTTCAATTTTTAGATCAGGTTTTTTGGAATGCTTACAATTATTTAATTTCAAAGCTGACTTCATGGGAAAGCTTAGTTTGCAAATCAGTTAGAAACCAATTATAGTAGTACAGCAACTTCAGAATGAATGACACTTGGAACCGTGTTCTGTAATTTACCCTTTTTTATATATCAAACATTTTCACTGTATATCATAACATCCTTTTCAATTCAGGAGAATGAATTTTACCAAATGAAGCATGCAGAAAAATTTTGAGTTCAAGTACTGATGATAAACCTTTTCAGATGGTTTCTGTTTTCCCATTTAGAAGAAAAAATTTGTATGCTAATACCTACACCAGGAAACCCAAACTCTTTTTGGCAATCAGGATACATAAAAAAAATCTCATGAATGGAAATATACCCATTTCCCTGACAACATGTTTTTTGTTTAGCTTTATGCCTACTTGTGACGGTTCCACCACAAAACCACGGTAGACAAAAGCGCGCTCGACGAAAGCGCGTACGTGACGTCATCACAGCGCGACGAAAACATCGCGCTGTGAGCGGTAAATTTAAAATTAAAGCGAAAACCTTACCCTAACCCCCCCAAACCTAAACCTAACCCTAAACCTAACCCTAAACCTAACCCTTAACCTAACCCTAAACCTAACCCTTAACCTAACGCTAAACCTAACGCTAACCCTTAACCTAACGCTAAACCTAACCCTAACGCTTAACGTAACCCTAAACCTAACCCTAACCCTTAACCTAACCCTAACCCTAACCCTAACCCTTACCTTTATGTGAATCGGCTTGCTTTAATTTTATTTTAATTTCAATTTAATTTATTTTTAATTTTTTTCGTCGTGCTGCTGATGATGTCAGGTACGCGTTTTCGTCGAGCGCGCTTTTGTCTACCGTGGTTTTGACGGGTCACGACTTGTGACACAGTGTTTTTCAGTATTGTTTTTCTAGAATAATTTAAGTTAGTAAAAAAATAAAAATCCAGAACCAGATGACATCATAAGTATGATAGTTACTTGGTTTAATCCTAGCTTCCATGAATGAGCTTGGAAAAAGAATATAGTGTCTCAGACTCAACTCTCTCTGTAATATGTATTTTTTGTTACTGTGGTGAGTGTAGCTATTTATTTTGGTATCGAATGCCATCATTGTCATGATGTTGCTAAATGCATTTAGATTCATTGTCATTTGTAAAAAAAAAAGTCAGCAGTTAAAAAAACAGCTGATGGACATATAGACTTGAATTTTTTATTGGCAAAGTGTGATTGGATACACAAGGAATTTGTCTTTGGTGCATATACTCTCAGTGTACATAAAGAAAAATAAAATATAGTACAATAATCAAGAATGATAAAACACACACATAGTGATAGTCATAGGTTACTAATAAGCAATCAAATTATACTAGAAAACAAATAAAACAATATAGATTTTATAGATACAAGCAACATGATTATAGTCATAAGTGGGAAGAGATAGGTACTAGGAAGGAAGAGAAGAATGATAGTAATATAGTTTTAGTAGGTAATATGACAGTAGTGAGGGAATTATTTGTTTAGCAGAGTGATGGCATTCGGGAAAAAACTGTCCTTGTGTCTAGTTGTTCTGGTGTGCAGTGCCTTATAGCGTCGTTTTGAGGGTAGAAGATGGATAGAATAGAATAGAATAGTTACACTAGGGGTGTCAAACTAGCAGCCTGCGGGTCAGATGTGTCACGTGCATGCCATGCCCACCCCAGTTCCATGAAGACAAAAATGTCACTATACATCACATGACATCATGTGACGTGACGAGTTTGACATCTGTGATCAACAAGAATGGACTGACAATGTCCAAACATACCTGCAATGTACAATTACTGGACCCATCTCAGCAGTTCTGGCTGCAGAGGATCTTCTCACAAACGTCAGCACGGGAAGTGCATATTCAGGTACTCCCATGTCAGGCCACTGTGTGTAATGGTACTGAATGACTGTCCTTTCGTTTTGACGTCCTTTGGGATTCCCCTTTTGATCCAGAAGTCATGAAACATACAAGAAGAAAATATTAATATTAATTAACATCAAGGTTTCCTTGTGCTCATATTTTTTCCTTTTCTGTTCAGTTCTCTCTTGGACACACTAGAGCAGAATAAACTCAATGGTGCTTTAATTTAAGGATTTTATGTGAAAAAGGCCTGTAAAATCTAATATAACACTATTATCTAACAATTGAGATATACTTTGCTTTACAAGGCAACCTTCATAATTTTGCATTATTGGACTAACATATCAGTTTATAAGAGATAGTTCAAATTAAGTTGTTACAGCCTGACATGAATTGAAAACTATCCTCCAAAATGCAACTTAGTAAGATAAAATTGATCTATGTCTTTCAGGTTCATAGCCGTATTTCACTTGAATTTAAGAATAGTAAAAATTGGCCCTCCCAAAGTTACTGGATTACAATCTCTGTAATCCTTGACTATAATGATTGGACTGATAGGAAATATATGTAAACTATTTGGCAATTTGTATACATTTTTAAAATCTTACAAAACTCTTGTTTTGTTTAAATTGCTTATTTTTGATGCTGAGCCTACTCAGAAAACTATTACAGTAATTTATGATGCCTAATTTAAATTCCTTGTTCAACAGTGTCAAATTTGAAAAAAAAAAGATGTTGATGAACTATTTTCTTTTTCATTCACTTGTAATTTCAATTATTGTACTCATTTCACTCAGCCATTAAACATCCTTAACTTCCCAAGCCTTGTCAAATTGTAAAGACATAGAATTTGATTTTCTGCTATGCGCATTGCATTGTTCTTGGTTTTCTGGCCCTTTCTGCTTCGTTGTACACTGTAGAGAGTCTTGCGATCACAACAATCTTCGAATAGTGTATGTATGTATGAATGAGTCACACTCAGTAACAACATCCCAAATGGGCATTTATTTTTGAACCAATGGAGGGTAATGATATTGCTCACTTTTTTCATTTTTGCATTCCTGACTGTGAAACGGCGGACAGTGTAACAAGCATGTACTTTTGTGCTCTTCAGTGTGACAATGATGTGGCCATATTCCTCACTGTTTTCCATTGGCCAATATTGGTCGCATTTTCTCTGAGGAAAGAAGAACAACGTAAAATGTTAAAAGTCTGTGTGAAGCCAGAGGACACTGAATTAAGGAGAATCCAATCAGAGATCAGGCTGAATAACAGAGCTATATTTCTCTTTTTAGTTGTTCTGGAAAAACAGCTTAGTATGTTTTTTTAACCCTTTGTTAAGAATTGTATTTTTATGGATAGGTTATTACATGTAACAATTGTTAGGACATTATTTGTGAAGTATTGTTTATAATCTAATATATATATATAGAGAGAGATTATCTGATACACTTTTACACAATTCATCAGTCCTGGTATAATTAAATTTTTGTTAATGCCTTATATATTTTGTCATTTATCTGGCTTTTATTTGTTCTAGTCTTAGTTGCATGTTGCTTTCCAATGCTACTATGAATTGTTTTGATTATAATTTTTGTGGAATGATAGCGTATATATAAAAATGTCTGGAATTGAACTGGAATGTACCAATTTCAAACTTAGTTCTCTACGTCTTATTTTTCATGAGCTACAAAAATTTTGGAAGTGGTTTTTTAAATTTATTTTTCTAGCAGCAACCCAGTTCAGTCAATGTTAGCTAATGAATCTTATTTTTTTGCCCCATTGTTCTTTTAAGACAGAGATCTCCAACGCCTGAGCTGTGGCCCACTACTGGACTGCAGCCAGTTTGGAACCAGTCCTGCAAGTGGCGGGTGAGTGAGTGTGTATGTGCAGTTCCATTTGCATACCTGGCAGACACTCATGCTTGTGTGCACAGCTCCATGTGTGAGTGGCAGATGTGCATGCTTGCGTGTGTAGCTCCAAGGAGTTGCATGCATGAGCACATGCGCCTGACCCTTGCATGGAACCCTTTCCTCTCCCCTGCTCTGCTGGTCCGCCTAGGAGCTCCTAGCATATGGTGTTAGTTATATTAATTAAATACTGCATTATGGAGGAAACAAATTACTTTCATATCATTTCTGTTATAGGTTACCCATAGCAGAAATGAGATCTGCTTCATATATCCTGTTTCCTCAAAAACAAGACCTCCCTGGATAATAAGCCCAATCAGGCTTTTGAGCGCATGTGCTAAAATAAGTCCTCCCCTAAAATAAGCCCTCTCCAAAAATATATCAACACAGCAGCAGCCATGAGGTGATCATGCTCGCCGCCTCCTGCACCACAAAAATAAGGCCTCCTCAAAAATAAGGCCAAGCACTTATTTTGGGGGTTCAAAAGAAAATAA